>NC_082661.1:233812671-234121362 GCF_025265405.1 Mesoplodon densirostris
TCCCTGACCAGGGTTTGAACCCCGGCCATGGCAATGAAAGTGCCTAGTCCTAACCACCGGACTGCCAGGGAACTCCCTAAGCTTTAACAGTTTAATTAAAACGGTACAGTTACTTTTTGAAGAAAAAAATTTCATGAAAACATGTATCTGTCACCAGCCCACGGGAAACACTATTCTTGAATTAAATAGCACTGAACACCTGTAAATACCTGGTGGAAGACTTAAACTCAGCAGTGAATTCCTGAAAACATGCCAATATAATTATTTGGGTCCAAAAGTTTGACAAATTACTTTAGCATACAGACGGAGACAAAATAAAAATGGTTTTAAATTGCAACAAGAAAAATGTAAAAGTTGACCAGAAGTTTGAAACACTTGAATACACAGGTGTACTATTAATCAAAACTTACCTATAAAACAGATTTGCAAAAGAAATTACAAGAAGGGTGGTAAATTCCAAAGAAATTTATAACAGGGACTTCCCTGGTGGTCCAATGGTAAAGAATCCGCCTTACAATGCAGGGGACAGGGGTTCGATCCCTGGTCAGCGAACTAAGATCCCACATGCCGCGGGGCAACTAAGCCTGCCCGCCACAACTACTGAGCTCGTGCCCCTCAACGAGAGCCCGTGTGCCGCAAGCTACAGAGCCCACGTGCTCTGGAACCCGTGCGCCACAACTGCAGAGCCCATGCACCCTGAAGTCTGCGCGCCACAACTAGAGAACAGAAAACCCACACAACAAAGCTAGAGAGAAGCCTGCGCACCAAAACGAAGAGCCCACATGCCTCAGGGAAGACCCCGTGTGCATTAACTAAGCCCTAACGCAGCCAAAAATAAGAAAATAAAATAATAAATTAATTTTTGAAAAAACATGGAAATTTATAACAGTGTAAGGTCAAGCTACATTAGCAAAGTTGGTGGCAGCACTTTGTAAAGAAAGACTTCTCAAGTTACATGGCTCTACTACCTCTTACTGTGTGGACAGCTCTCAGGGAGGGGAGGTCGTTTAAGTTTAACAGCACAAACTTTGTGGTTTAAAGTAACTAATATGTAATCAATAAGAGAGAATCGGTAGCATACAATCTAGTTTAATAAAATGCCTGAAAAGTAGGAAAAAGTTATGATAGCTGCATATATATATATAATATAATAAATACATACAGAGTATAATATATGATATATATAATATAATAAACTTACTAATGAAAAATCCAATGAAGAAAGGATAAAGGAGGAGCATGCATGAGGATTCAGTGATACTGGTAATATGCTGGTTCTTTAAGTTAAATGACGTTTCACAGGACTTAGAATACTTCATGACTTACACATGTCACACATTCTTTTGTCTGTATCCTATTTTTCACAATTTTAGACATTTTAATCCAATATACTAACTGTAAAAAAACTTAATAATTAACTTTCTGCATCTACATTCTGAGTGAAAAAACTGACTGAATAACCTGAAAAAAATTTTTTTTTTACTTTTAAAGTCTTTTTTTTGAAAGTTATTTGAATGGTCAATAAGAAGATATGAAAACTGAACAAGGTTTCAGCATTCATATTTAGCAGGACCAATGATTTTTCTGTCCTTACACTGGGGAAAGCTATGCCTAAGCTATAAATATCTGCTTAGGGAAGCAAACAACTCTACATCAACTCAAGAGACAGATGTATTCCTAGAAGGGTTGTCATTCTAAGAATCACCAATCTGCTTCACCTTTCAGGCTCTCAGTTTCCTTATCTATATAATGAGCTCTATGTATTAAACACTTAATGAGGGAAGAATTTAAAAACATACGTAAAGCGCCTGGCCCATTGCCTAGCACATAGTAAATTGTAGTAACTTTTTTTAAATCACACTTATTATCAGTTAATGTAACTTCTTTCTTTGAGTAGAATTGAGACTAAGGCTGATAACCATCGATTAGAAAATATTTAAGTGCAGCAGTACTAACACTGAAATGGACTAGTTTACCAGATTCCCAATATTTTCAGTTCCCAAGATTTTCAAAAGACTGGCCAAGACCCTGTAGGAGCATGAAAAGTTTTGTAAGGGAGAAGGGAAGGATATCTGTAGGAACATGAAAAGTTTTATAAGGGAGAAGGGAAGGAAAAGAACTCATCTAATCCTCTCAGCAACTTTCTCTGCCCTACATGAGAGGAGAATGATGGTGAAGAGGAAGTGTAATTGAACAGATTTGCCCTCTCCTTCTACCCAGACACCTACTGACCTGTAAACATGTGGCTACGAAAGACTTCACCAGTCACCTTAAAATCTCTACCAGGTATACAGTTCTAGGCAGCATATGAACGAACTATTACTACAGAATTTGGATTTTCCTTAATGATAACATGCAAGTGACTCATGTTCAGTCATCCACCTCCACAGAAGACATTCTAAAGGACAGAGGAGTTGGAATCCTCCTTCTGCCAGAGGAATGTTGTGTTTCACACACAAACAACTAATGATGGACTATATCACTACCACAGATTTCTCTTTAACATCCAAGATACATGAGGTTTAGAAAAAGAAAAAGAAAAAAATTGAGAAGGAAAGTTTTCAAGCCTATTTGGAGACAAAGGGATACACAGATTTGCCATTTATCTCCTTCAGATTCACAAACTTTGAAAGTCCACATAGACGCAAGACCCCCAAAATGTGTATAACTGTTGAAACTGAATGATAGACGCCAGAGTTTATTAAACTGTTCTATTTTTGTGTACACCTGAACATTTCCATAATATACATAATTTTTTAAAAATGTGTACGTGTGTGTCAGTATTTGTATATAAACTCCCAACACAACAAACTGGTAGAGAAATACCCAATTGTTCAAAATTTTCTTATTCCATAGGTAAGTGAATTTCATCAAGCTACTTTCTCATTCTAGAAGTTGTACCGCAGGTGACCAGTCCATTAGTAAAGCTCTAGTGAAGGAAATAATTAACTGCCCTGAATAAAACAAGCCTAACCTTGAAAAAATAGAGGCAAAGGGGAAAGGTAATAAACAGTTATTCAACTATTGCACATTCATATTTGTTCCCAACTATTATCTTCTAACACAGGTGAACAGGTGGAAGAAGGGGAAATATCTAAAGGCCAAATTTACTTTTTATATTTTACGTTGATGGGCAACAGAGATTGGAATAAAGAAATATAAAAAGTCCCCATTAGAAATGATAACCATTTCTAAGACTAGAGAAAAAGGGAAGTATCACATAACCACATTTTTAAAATAACATTCATAGCTCATAGTAGTATAACCAGCAACTTCCAATGACCAAATATGCTTTGCTGATAGACATGAATTCACAAATGAAATAAAGATTATACTATATCTGCTGCAATTCTCTTTTTAAATTGCCATTCAATATTCACAAGACGTAACCCTAAATTCTTTCCAAAATTTGACTTTTGTTAATTATATCTAAAAATGAAACTAGTCAAAATTAAATATAAATGCTAACTTTGCAGCAAATTAATCTTTCATCAGACCTGTGAACAAGAATTTTCTGTTCAAAATTTATGGCAAAACATAACTTAGGCAGACTCGAAAGAGTAGGTAGGACATTATTTCCCAAGTCCAAAAAAAGGTCAAAAGAACTTACTTAAAATGTCCGAAATGCACACTTAGATATACATCCCAAGGGGGAAAAAATTTATAGAATAAATCCTCCATAATACTTCCATAGCAACAATTATTTCCTTAGGACCAAACTGATCTGTTCACTTTCTCAAAACCTGGAGCATCTAAGTTTACATAATTCCCCTTAAACTGAAAAATACAAGAAATTGTTTCATTTAGGTCAGCAGAATTTTGTTTCTATCATCAGCCTGAGTAAAGCACATGGCTCCAGCGCTAACGTCTTGTTTCCCAACCCACTGAGAAGATATGCTCGTAAAATAGAGATCTACTTACCAGGTTAAAGACAGTTTCTACAATATCCCTATTGGATACTTCTCCAACTTCAACCAACCCCGTCAACACGGCAAACTTCATTCTGATGCCCCTGATAGGGAGCCCTGGTTTCAGAGATAAGGCACCCCCTTCGGCAGGGGTTTCTTCTCCTTTCCCTCCACCTCCCCCGTCATCACCTGTTGGTGGCGGGGAAGGGGCAATACTGTCTTCACTGGCCATTGCGAGTTCACGATAAAGGACCACTCGGAGTCACTCTGGGACAGCAGTCGCTGCGCTAGTAATAAGCACACAGACGCAACGCAAAACGGAAAGGGTCACTCTTCCAAGTTGTGGAGAAACCCCAAAAGCAGTCGATGCGGAAAGTCCTTGGCGTCGCCTTCCTCCTCTTGGGGAATATTTGTCCAATCTCTCTCCCCGAGGCTGACAACAACGCCAAACCCTATTGGAAGATTAAATCAATGTTAAATAGGCTAGGTTTTGTTTTAGGGTTTTGCGGGGAGAGAAGGGTGTAGTTAGTGTCCGTCAAATAAGTTCCTCAAAGGACCCCGCTACCAGCCACCCGCTTCCCCGCGCCTTGAGGAGCGGGGTTCTGAGCCAAGGCGGGTTCCAGAGGCCCGAGAACAGGTTCACTCCTCCCCCACACTGTCGCAGGTTCCAGGCGCAGGGCAACCTCTCCTCACAGGTGCACGGAAAAGGAAACTGTCGCTGGGAAAGGGGGTGGGGGTGGGGGGTCGGAGGAAAGCAGGGGTCCCCAAGCTACCCTAGAGGGAGAAAGTTCCTCCTCACCCAGACACTCCGGACTCGTCCTTGCCCCCCGTCAGGCAGCCGCGAGACGGAGGTGGCGGCTGAGATCCAGGGCAGGAAAGGGCGGGGGAAGGGGGCGGTGATGATTCTCAACGCTCGGCCCAGGGGGAGGAGTGGAGCACCTCTCGGGCACCTGAGGTTCGACGGGCAGAGGAGGGGTGGTGTGTGTAGTGGCCAGAAGGGAGGGGAGTCCCGGCGGCTACGAGAAGAGAGGAGGGAGGAGAGAGAGGTCAGGGCACCTGATCGCAGCCTCCAAGTTTCCCTAGTCCGCTCCCCGGGAGTCCGCGGCTGCACAGAACTCCATGGCTTCCTGGCCCGCCCCACCCCACCCCACCCCTGCGCTCAGCCTTTGCAAAATCAGCCGCTGCCGGCACTACGGACGCCGCGGCTGAGGCTGCTGCGGGAGGTGAGGATGCTACTGCCACAGCTTGCCCCTCCACTGCTCGCGCGGCTGTCCGCGTGCCCACTGAAGCTGCTCCCCGCCGCCATGACAGCGCCGAGGGCGGCCGGGTGCGGCGTGCGCGTGCGCGAGCGCGAGCAAGAGGGAGAGAGCGGCCGGGCGGGCGCGAAGGCGGAGGCGACCGCGCGGCGGCGCGGAGGCGCGCGGGCGGCCCCGGGGGCCGGAGAGGGCGGGGGCTCCGGGCGCGGGCTTGCTGGTAGGACTGTGTGTGAGGGCTGGCGCGCTACGCAGGTAGCACCAGGTGTATCCCCGGCCCGGCCAGGAAAGACCTTTATTTTCAGCAGCCGACTCTTCCCCCGCCTCCCACTCCCCGACCTGAGAAGGTGCTTTGGCGAGTGCCGAGGCGGTGATTCTGACGCTCCTTCTGTTGTTAAGTTACCGTAGGGCCTCCTGGCGCGGAAGGAACCCGCCCCACGTTGCCAAGGTGTCTTCTTGGACTCGGAGAAGGACACCTGAGGGACCGCTACGAGCTAGCGAGGTGGCAGCTCCGGAGCCAGTGGGGCTGCTGCCCTCGTTTAAGGGAGCAAAGAGTCCCCACCCCTGACAGCTTTCAGCTGCCGCCCGCCCGCCGCGCTCGGCGAAGAGTCGGAAAGAGATTTCCACTGGGATTCCCTGACAGCTGCCACCTTCCTTTCGGAGCGGGGTGTGGGGCGGGGAGATCGTGTGGACGAGGAACGGGGAAGATTCCTCGCAGCTGCCGCCCCACCAAACCTCTCCCACGTTCTAAGGAAGGGAGGACTCCTGAGACAGCTGCTCCAAGCAGCGTGGAGGCGGGGTGCATTTTGCCTGTAGATCTCGGAGGGGTGTTTTTCCTCTCGGGATTTTCCAATGTGAAAGTTAGGCTCGCCTCATTCTCAGTTTAAGAGATCAATTATATTAGGATTGAAACCAGCACAGATCATCATAATCTGTGTCCTGTTCCCCCCCGCCCCCCGTTAACAGTATTCTTCCTGACGCATTAGTGAAAAACAAACATTATAGAGGAAAGTGGCTTTTCACCCTTATGGTACTGTTTGAAGGCGTAAGGCCTTAAAACATATATAATATTTAAAATACTCGCACTTAAAAGTCAAGCGAAAGTGGGGTCAAAGTTAGGAAGTACTGTGGGAGAGTCAGAAGAAAAATTATATTGGTTTTAGGGAGGAAATAGTTTTCTAGAGAAAGGGTTATTTGAGATGGGCTTGGAAAATGAACTGGATTTTAACTAGCACATGGAAATTTGGGAGGAGGGGTGTGGCATGAGAAAAGACAAGCACAGGAGCGTCTTCTTCAGAAAAGTTTTAAAAGCTTACACCTTTTTAAAATACTAAAATGAATTCAGCTGAACCACATCTCATGGTTGCAAATGTTTAAGATTTGTTTTCTGTAAGTGGGTTTAATATTACAAAGATGAGGCAGACATTTTTCTCAAGGTCTGAAATGGTGACTTGTACATTGCCAGGCATCAACGTCTTGCCATTCCTGAACATTTAAACACGTCAGGTTTATATTTTAAATCATTAAACGAAGAAGTCGGGAATGAGGAGAAGTGGGTGTGCCAGGAGAGAGACAACTTTCACTTCACTGAACACATCTGGAGGGAGGAAGGGAGACATTAAACAATGAAAGGCCTCTCATAGCATTTTGCTGCTTCAGATTTGGGCAAATAGTCTAACCCTGAGAATGTTAATATATCTGGCATATAAGTGCTAGTAGATATTTGTTAATAAATAAATGTCCTCCATTGAGAAGAAGCAGATGATAGTGAAATGCCCTAAACACAGTGTGGTCACAGTTATTCAGTCTAAATGACCTACGGCTAAGGTTTATGTCTGTTATGGATTTGCCATCTCACCGTTAATGCTGTTCTACTGATGAAACAAAAGGAGATGTAAGACAATAATCCAACTGTTTTTTACAATTTTTCAGAATTATCCAACCTCCTGCTTTACTTTGCCCCTGGTTACAGTAAAACAGTTGCCAGAAACCAGAGGTTCACTGCAGAAGGAAGCATAAGGAAACTTCACTTCTAGCCAAGTCACGGTTAAAATACAATAGCTGTGGATTATTGTTTAGGTGTAAAGAATATAGCCATGGAGTGCTTCAGGTAAACTGTTCATCAGCTATTAAGCTCCTTCACGGCACAATACTTTGAACATTATAGGTACTCAATACATATTATTTGGATTGAGTTAAAACTCTAAAGTTACTTGCTTTCATTTTTCTGCCCTGAAAACCCTTGCTTGAGTCTATACAACTATTGCCAGTTAGAGGGAGGAAGATCCTGGTATAAAAGGCTACTTTAATATGGAAAGCTGGGAATTCCCTGACAGTCCAGTGGTTAGGACTCAGCGCTTTCACTGCCGGGGGCCTGGGTTCAATTCCTGGTTGGGGAACTAAGGTTCCACAAGCCATGCGGCGTGGGCAAAAATAAAAACTAAATTAATAATAATATGGAAAGCAGTTTTACCCTTTGTTTACATTTTAGTACTGTTATGGAAGTTTTCTAGTCAAAAGACTTCATATGAACTATCAGCATATGATTTTATAGGACTGCCATACTTGTATCCCTGTATCATACACTCAGCTGCTACACAAAAGAGAAGAAGAAAAGGAAAAGGGCAGTAGAGTGTTCCCGAATACGGCAGCCACCAGTGTCTGTGTCCCCAGGGTGAGCCACAGCTCTCCCCCCCACCCCCCGCCCATCCAGGGTCTCCAAAACCAGCAGGGCACTAACCGACCTATGAGTGCTGAAGACTTTACAGATGGATTCAAGCTTTCCGGATACCCTGACACCAGCTGTGTCACTTGGACCTTCCTCATGTCTAAGATCAACAGAAACACCAACTAAAACAATTACATGGGGCTTCCCTGGTGGCGCAGTGGTTGAGAGTCCGCCTGCCGATGCAGGGGATGCGGGTCTGTGCCCCGGTCCGGGAAGATACCACATGCCACGGAGCAGCTGGGTCCGTGAGCCATGGCCGCTGAGCCTGCACGTCCGGAGCCTGTGCTCCGCAATGGGAGAGGCCACAACAGTGAGAGGCCCGCATACCGCAAAAAAAAAAAAAAAAAAAAAAAAATTACATGAATTGTCTACATCACATAAACATAAAAGCAAAATGTTCTAAGATGAAAGGGAAAACAAATCATCACAAGTCTTCATTAACAGAAAGAAAAAAATGTATTGGAATTCTGAGGGGGATGTACACCTAAATTTGGAGAATAAAGATGAAAAAAATTTTGTTTTAAAATGGAAAAGGAAGGAATGGGGGGGAAATTACCTTTTATAAATCCAGACTTAAATTTTTCATCATCATCTAATTTATATATCTCTCTGACATCGCCACCTTGACAGAATTAAGGACTAAAGATTTTCATAATTTTACTTTCCTTCAGCATACATTGACATCATAATAGAGACGAAAAGAAAAGAGTGGATTCAGAACAGGAAGCCTTGTGCATAACTCAAAGGAACTCAAGCAAAGAGAATGTAATTTCATGGTGAAATCAAAATGATTATTGATCTGCAAGCCTTTACCTATATGCAAAGAAAAGAAAATTTTGATAACAAAGATAGGATGGAATTTTTCTTTGTTTCTACCAGAAAGTACACCCAATCCACCCAATTGTAACTTATTGGTATTTTGCTAGGGTATAGATTAAATGATAATTTAGGGAAAAGGTACCATCTACATGATTTGCTCTGCACCTAGAGAATTTGGAGAATTCTTCAAATTCTTATTCAGCGTAGCTTATATCACAGGCTGGAAATTCATGGCCTTGGCTTGCAGCACCCTCCTCACAAGAAAGGCAAACATTGCTTTTACTATTCATTAAATCTTACTAATGTTAAGTAAAACTTCGAATGTTAGTAATCTTTATCAATGGCACTTTTATTGGGCAGTAGACTCTGGGAACAATTGCAATTTTAGAGGAAAAGACATTGCCCACCCTTATAGTTGGAAACTCAAATGTTTAAGATTGAAAGTTCATACGATTGTTCAATATCTAGAAGTTCAAAATGATCCACATGAAGTTAATTACATTTGGGGCATTTAAAAATATTTGTTTGTTTGTTTGTTTGTTTGTTTTGGCTTCACTGGGTCTTAGTTGCGGCACACGGGATCTTTAGTTGCATCATGCAAACTCTTAGTTGCGATATACATGCGGGATCTAGTTTCCCGACGAGGAATCAAACCCAGGCCCCCTACATTACATGGAGTCTTACTCACTGGACCACCAGGGAAGTCCTGTTTGGGGCATTTTTAAATTCTTGTTTCCCTTGTGTATGTCACACAAGGGATAAAGACTTTGAAAAGGGCAGCTCTACTTTCAGTAGGTATGCTAGCCAAGACATTTGTTTTAAGACATAAAATATTAATGAAGTATTTAGCATAGTTGACATGGACATATACTAGATTGGTTGATTTGGTTTTTTTTGTTTTCCCACATCTATTTCGTTCTTAAGTAGTGTACAAATACATAGCCCATTTGCAGTGTTCTCTTACAATAGTAAGATAGTAATTGTCATGAGACTGCAATGAAATGTACCACCACCCCACCCCACCCCACCCCACCCCTTTGCAATCTATATAAGTGCATATCCCTAGAATGACTGTTGGCATCGTCAGCTCAACTCTGAATTCCTTGTCTAGGTGAGGTCTCTGAGAGGCCAGTGTCTCCCCTGAAAGTGGTAGGTTGCCATTTCAGTCACCAAGATTACAAGTGGTGATTCAAATAGGAAATGAGACCACCAGGAGATTGACTTCAAGCAGACGGGAGAGGAAATTACTTTTTCCAGCCCTTATTCTCTGAGGTTTGAACTTTGAATTGCTTGCTAGTACTCCAAAAGGAGAAAGGTGACTTCTGTCATGTAGAAACATGCTTAGAGTATTCCTTCTTGGAACCCAAGCCACATGGAGAAGCTGTGTGGAGAACAATCAAGGCCTTCAATCAACATCCCCAGCTGAGTTCCCAGCCGACAAGCAGCACCAGCTGCCCGCTACAAGAGCGAGTGATCATGGATATTCCAGCTGGGTTGAGCCTTCAGAAGACTGCAGCCCTGCCACATGGTATAGAGTTGCACTGTTGGGTCCAGTTAACCCACACAGAAATTGTAAGAGGTTAGAAATACTTGTTGATTTAAGCCACTGGATTTTGGGATTGTTTGTTATACAGCGATAGGTAGAAAACTAAAATATCAGGTATGGCACTTCCCTGGTGGTTCAGTGGTTAAGAATCTGCCTTCCAATTTCAGGGGATGCGGGTTCGATCCCTGGTCGGGGAACTGAGATTCCCACGTGCCGCGGGGCAACTAGGCCCATGTGCCGCAACTGCAGAGCCCGTGTGCCCTGGATCCACAACTAGAGAGAAGCCTGCTCGCCACAACGAAAGATCCTGCGTGCAGCAATGAAGATCTCATGTGCCTAAATAAATAAATATTTTAAAAATAAAATAAAATATCAGGTAAAACAGATCATTTAGCTTTGGATTACTCTCCCTAACCATATTAGTTTTGTGGATCCAGAGTCTAAACTTTAAAAAATATTCTAGCCTGGTCACAGCTATGCTATAATTTAGAGTCCCCATAATTGGGCCTGTATGTTAAAGAAGGCGGTAGCAGTGGTACATGCCAGAGATGCACAAGGGAAAGGGGGATTTTGTGTGATCACATTTTGGGTTATAAAGCTCACAAGACATTTTCCAGGGGGATGTTCTCTTTATTGCTAACTGAGAAGACTTACGTTTAATTTGATTAAAGAAAGCGCCCATTTCCTTACAGACACTACAGATTATTTTCTCTGCTGAGCAATGTTACAGCCACTATGGGTAATCTACCTATACTAAAAATACAGGAATAAAGTGTTCAATGCTACTAATAATCAAAGAAATGTAAGTTAAAATAATATTGAGATGACATGGTTTACCTCTCTCATTGCAAATATTTATAGTATTCAGTGTTGGCAAAGGAGAAATGTGCACTCATTAATATTTACTGCAAACATATAACATCACTAAGAAGCAGTTTAGCACTACACTGCTCTTCCACTCTTAAGAATGTATCCTAGGGGACTTCCCTGGTGGCACAGTGGTTAAGAATCTGCCTGCCAATGTAGGGGACACGAGTTCAAGCCCTGGTCTGGGAAGATCCCACATGCCGCGGAGCAACCAAGCATGTGTGCCACAACTACTGAGCCCACGTGCCACAACTACTGAAGCCCATGCACCTAGAGCCCATGCTTCACAACAAGAGAAGCCACCGCAATGAGTAGCCCCGGTCACCGCAACTAGAGAAAGCCCACGCGCAGCAAGGAAGACCCAATGCAGCCAAAAATAAATAAATAAATGTATGAGAAAAAAAAAGATGATGTGGTATATATATACAATAGAATATTACCCAGCCATAAAAAAGAATGAAATATTGCAATTTGCAGCAACATGGATAACCAAGAGATTACCATACTGAGTAAAGTAAGTCAGACGGAGAAAGACAAATAGTATATGATATTACTTATATGTGGAATCTAAAAAACAATACAAATGAACTCACTACGAAATAGAAACAGACTCACAGACATAGAAAACAAACTTACGGTTACCGAAGAGGAAGGGAGGGATAAGTTAGGGGTATGCGATTAACAGATACACACTACTCTATATAATAAAATAAGCAACAAGGTCCTATAAAACACAGGGAAATATATTCAATATCTTGCAACAATCTATAGTGGAAAAAAAAGTATATATATATATATATATAACTGAATCACGTTGCTGTACACCTGAAACTAACACAATATTGTAAATCAACTATACTTCAATTTTAAAAAAAAAAAGGAAAAAGAAAAGTTTCCAGTCTGGTCGGACATTTTAACCTTAGAGGCCAATTTAATCCAATTGTCACTCTTAAATAATTAGATTTTTCTTCTGGATAGAGCTATAGAGCAGTAAAAAAGGTTGTTCTGTTAATACATATATTGAAAAGCACATCCTACCACCCCCATTTGGATCACACCCTCTTTACAGATACTCTTTAAATATGAGCAACTAAGTGTGGGAAACTCTCATCCCATGAAGTTAAATAGTATTGTGATTGTTTTAAAAAATCATTATAGTTTTTATTATCCTGCACAAAGGGGAAAATGGAGTTGAACCTGTGCTTACACAATAGGCTGCAGAAGGGAAAATGAATAGATTATGCTCCATTCCTGGCTTTATTATGAATGAAAATTATGTTAGCATAACCAAGACCCCATGCCTAAGTTATAATTGTTACATGAAAATGATGAGTGTGGGACAGTAGGCAGATTGTTAGTGGGAAGTTGACTAAAAATGAAGCTATGGAGGCAGAGGGGACCACAATAAACCAGGCTAAGGATTGGATTCTACCCTGAAGGCAACTTGCTGCATTCAGGAGATTTCAAAGTATAAAGTGATAGGATTTCATTAGACTCTTAGAAAATCACTAGCAGCTACCCAACCCCGATACATATTTGGGTGGAATCATCCATTTTATAGTATTGGTGGAATGCAGTGTTTATATCACTTTACAATAATTTGCATTTATAAAGGTGCACAATTGTGTGGAATAATGAGATGATTAACATATTCATTGTAGGAAGGTGCTTAGTTTTAGGACTTTTCCTCAAAATGTTGAGAAACTGAAAATAAAGTAAAAATGTCTTATCTCCCCATAGGTAGATATTGCACTATCTTTAGTGAGGAGCTCAGAAGTTTATAAATATTATTTAGCTGTCAATCATCAGGAAAATGCAAATCGAAACCACATTGAGCTATCACCTCCCACTTGTTAAAATGGTTATCATCAAGAAGACAATAGATAACAAGTGTTGCAATGGTGTGGAGAAAAGAGAACCCTTGTACACTCTTGGTGAGAATGTAAATTCGTTCAACCGCTATGGAAAACAGTATGGAGAGGTTCCTCAAAAAATTAAAAATAGACCTACCATATAATCCAGTAATTCTACTTCTGAGCATGTATCCAAAGGAAATGAAAGCAGGATATCAAAAATACATCTGTACTCCCATATGGCAACATTACTCACAATGGCCAAGATATGGAAACAACCTACGTGTCGATCAATGGATGAATGGATAAAGAAGATGTGGTATATATATACAATGGAATACTACTCAGACAAGAGAAAGAAGGAAATCCTGCCATGTGTGATAATATGGATGGACCATAAGGGGATTATGCTAAGTGAAATAAATCAATAAGAGAAAGACAAATAATAAGATATCACTTATATGTGGAATCTAATAAAAAAGCAAAACTCATAAAAACAGAGTAGAATGGTGATTACCAGAGGCTGGGGGGAGGGAGAATTGGGGAGATGTTGTCTGAGGGTACAGACAACTAGTAGAAAAATAAGTCCTAGAGATCTAATGCACGGCATAGTGATTATAGTCAACAATGCTGTATTATGAACTTCAAAATTGCTAAGAGACTAGATCTTAATTGTTCCCACCACAAAAGAGAAATAATAATTATGTGATGTGATAGAAGTGTTAGCTAACGCTACGGTGGTAATCACATTGCAATATATAAATTATCAAATCAACATGTACGCCTTAAACTTACATGATGTTATATATCAATTATATCTCAATTTTTAAAAAAACTTCCTGGAGAAGGGAACGCCTTGAGTCTAGAAGGACAAAGAATATAGTGTGACTTGAGAAAAGGAGAAAAAGGTGTTCAAACCAAGACAGCAAAGTGTATCAAGACCTAAAGGTGAGAAACAGCATTGGTTCCAGGCCCTGTGGGACCACACAGGGGTGAGGTCCAGTGAATAGTTGCACCTGGAGTTGGAGATAGAAATGTGACATCTTCCACCAAGATGAGAAAGATCATCAGGAAGAGTGTGTAAAATGAAGAGGAAAACAATTACAGACTGTGGTAGACAACAGAATCTCCCATAAAAATGTTCACATCCTAATCCCTGGAACCATGTGAATATATTAATTCACATGGAAAAAGAACTTTACAGATGATTAAAGATCTTGAGATGGGAGATTATCCTGCATTAAATAAGTCAGCCCAATGTAATAACAAGGGTCCCTATAAGTGAAAGAGAGAGGCAGAAGCATAGAGTCAGTGAGAGATTTGCAGATGCTACACTGATGGTTTTGAAGATAAAGGAGGAGGCCACAGGCCAAGGAATTCAGACAACCACTAGAAGCTGGAAAAGGTAACAAAACAGATTTTTACCTGCAGTCCTCAGAAGGAATGCAATGCTGCCAATGCCTTGATTTTAGCCCAGTTGAAACCCATTTTGGAATTCTGACCTTAAAAAAGGAAAATATAGTGCCACCTTTTTCACACACGCAGTTAACCTTAAATATAGAATGTGACATCTTGAAACCATAATTGCCTAATTCTGTGGGTCCTAACATTAGCCATTCTCTAGAATCACCTGGAACCTTTTATTAATCCCAATTCCCAGACCAATTAAATCAGAATCTTGAGTAAGACCCAGGCATCAATATTTTTTTACAGCTTCCCAAGTAATTACAATGCAGGGCCTAGGTTTACAACCACTGAACTAATAATTACTTGATTTCAATACTCCTTAGATGACATATATATATGTTTAGTGTTAATTAAAAGTAACGTATAATAATTTTAGTGTCACTCATATTATTGGAAGCAACCTAGAATGTCCCTAAATCTGGGCAATCTGCACTATGTATTTCTATTCCAAAAGCAACAGTCTTCTAAATCAGAAGGGAAAACAATCCAGAGTTCTGTGTAAAAAGACAATAACAAACAGTTGCTAGATTTCATGTTAAAGGCAAGACAAGTGTAGGGTCAACTTCAAAATAGTTTATTTCTAAAGCAAAATGTAGTAAGAAATTAGCATTTAGGAAAATGTATTCAATACTTTAATTTCCAGGATCTAAATGAGATTACTGAAAGTTCTGTGGTCAACAGCTATGGAAGAAAGAACTGAGGAAAAATATTTTATGTTGTAAAGTAAAATTAGAAAGTCTTTATTTCTCTGCTAAATCCAATTTCTTTTAACGGAAAGTTGTTAGTTTAACGTTTATGTCTTTAAGCTTTAGAAAAACAAAATGTATTTTGCTTATGTCATTTTAACCAGTTGAGAAAAATCTCATACAGAAAGTAACACAAAGCAGTACTGAGCTATAGTTCTAGTTCCATGAGTCATAGTCGTAGAAGCTTAAATGGCAAAAAAATATATATATATTGAATTGAAGTCCTGGAAAAATGAGGTAAGACGAACTTAAGCGGAAACAAGTATGGTAAGCCACCCCCAGATTATAATACACATTTGTGTCAGCCTTCTGTTTTGTTCCTTACAGATGGATGCGAATTAAGAATAGAACATAATTTTCCTTTTTTTTAATTCTCCCTCTACCATTGTTAACCAAGGTGGTGGAGTATAAAGTGAACAGAAAAACTGAGCAAATAAATTTTGTTTTTTTTTTCCTTAGGTTCCAAAATATTTGACTGCTAAGAAACCAAAGTGAATTCGCTTTTTTTTTGGGGGGGGGTACTATTAAATTAATTCTGAATTATGATAATTCAGTCAAACTAGGTAAATTTTACCTTTTCACTAGGAAGAATGAAAGAAGACCAGAGCCACATCTTCTGAGTTTTCAGTTCCAAATCCAGAGATTATTAGTACGACAGGCTGTGCATGAAGAATGTATGGTGGCCAAGAGTAAAAGCAAAGAGACCACTTAGGATGACACTTAAATAGCCCACGCAAGATGGAGGCAGAAAGGGGAAAGGAAAGGATTCAAGATATATTTTGAAAATAGAACCAACAGGATTTGCTGATGTATTGGATGTATGTGGGCAAAGATGAGGAAAAGGGAGCAATGAAAGATGGCTTCTACTTTTTGACTTGAGCAGTTGGTGGATATGCTATTGACTGAGGTGTAGGGTGACTGGTATTGGCTGAGGGAAGAGATGGCAGCGAAATCAAGGACTTGCTTCACTCGCTTGTTACTGGCATGGGTCCTGAAGGCATTTTAATTTTTTTTTTCCTCTGAGTAGATGGTGAAGAGGAGACCCAAGGTCAAGCCTGGGACTCTTTGAAATGTAAAGGGAGGTGAGGAGAAGAGAAGAAACCAGCAAAGGAGATTGAGAAAGGGAAGGCCAATAGGAGTGGGGTGTCACGGAAGCCAAGAGAGGAAAGCGATTCAAGAAGGAGGAAGATGATCAGGGTATGATTGTGCTTACTCATGACCCTGGTTAATATGATATTGGCTGGTGGAAAATTATGAGACATATCTGCACTGGTGGCTGCACCTGTGAAAGAATGTGCATTTGTCTCACAGCTACATTCATATGTTCAGTTCTCCCCAGCCTTGGCTCCCCACCAAATTTCATTACCTGTCACAAAACTGATGATTGATTGATTATTCCTCTTCCTATATTTCTCTCTCCTACTTTCAATAACATTGAAGGGTCTTACCTACTTAAAAAAGTAATGCATGTGAGAAAAGAGAAAAAAAGAAAGAAAAAACAAAGAAAACAAAAAAGTAATGCATGTTAATTTTAAAAAGTTTGGAAAATGTAGAAAATTTCAAAAATGAAGAAAAAAAACTACACCCATAATTACAACACCCACACATCTCTGACACTTGGTGTATATATGTAGTCCCATAAATAAATGGTTATTAAAAACTTGAGATCAGGTGAAACATACTGCTTGTAGCCTGCTTTCTTTCACCTAGAAATATATCATGAATATTTTCTTTGTCCCTAGCCTTTTAAATGTGACCTTAAAAATAACTATATTATTACATTATTAACTAGACCATAATTTAACCAACCTTCTATTGTTTAAATTCAAGTTGTTTCCAGTGTTTTGCTATTACAAACGTAGTGAAACTGTGCACTAGTTAAGAGCATAGGCTTTGACACTGAACACATCTGGCTTAAAGTCTACTTCCATGGCTTATTGGCTGTATACTCGTGAGAAATTATTGAACAAATTATTGAAGTTTCAGTTTCCTGGTCTATAAAAGGACTATAATAATAGTACCTATTGTAAGGATTACAGGTAAAGTACTTAGCATGGTACCCTAAAAGTAATTACTGCTCAATAAATGTAAGCCATTATAACAATAATTAAAGCATATGTTGTTAAATGACTGTATTTATAATTTTTTGAAAAAAAAATTTTAAACACTTTTCTCATCAGTATATCTATTTACTGTTCTGTTTACCAGCTAGTCTGATTGCCATTTGGGCCCTGCGTATAACCTTTGATTCAATCTCAAATTTCATTAGTTTCTTGGACCCAAAGAGGTAACTCTCATTTTTCTTTCTTTCTTTTTTTATTGAGTGTTGTCTGAAGGTTACTGACAGCGGTGGCTAAATTAGTCATGCTGCGAATTTACCTCCAAAATTTAGTTAGCACATCAGCAAAGAGGTAGCTCTTGGTTTTTCTTTGCTCACTCAGACCATTAGGAATCCGTATATCCAAACTATTTAATTGATTTTCTGAAAATTCCAAATCACAAATCACATAAACAGCATTAATCTGTTAAAATATGTCAAAAAGAATCTAGGACTAAACACGACAAACGGGTACAAACTCCTGCTCTGCCCACCGCATAGTTCCTCTCCACCACTTTTTTGTAGCGAGTGAAAGAAGAGAAGGCTGAGCGAAGTTCACAGGCACTGAGGAGGAATGGAGTTCCTGAATTCCGTTCTGCCTAAAACAAGAGCCCCTTCATCCTACACTTGCCTCTGGCACATCCCCAGCTGCTCACAGACTACAAACTGCACCAGGTTTCTAACCTTAACAGATCCTTTTGCTCCTTTGTCAAGAAAGAATTATTCTGACTTCCTTTGTAGTAAGCTGAGTTCTCACTCACCTCTTGGTCACTTTTTTTTTTTTTAATCATTGAAAATTCTTCAGGGTTCCTACATGTGAACTATTTGAATCAAAACTTTTGGATAGCTTTTTTTGGACAAAAGCAGGAGCAACCAGACACCCTTCCTACTCCACCGCCACCCCCTTGGAAAAAAACTCTGTTTTGTGGATTGTGGGTTGTCTACTGTGATCTCTTCCTGCTGGGCTCCTAGCGTGCCAACTAGAAAAATACAGGTACTATGTTTACACAGCCTTCATTTCTATTTACAAAATCTCTCTGTGGAGTTGCGAAGTTGGTTTTTTTTTCTTTCTTTTCCTTTTTTTCATGGCTGAACCTGTTGATCCAACTGTAACCATCAGCCAGTGAACACTAAGGTCTGAAGCCAGTTTCTGATGGGGGAAGTAGGAGGGGTACCCATCAAACTGGTTTGACTGCCTGAAGATAGCTGGTTACCCCAGTTTTAGCAAAAAATGGAACATACAAAATAACCTCAGCCTTTGGACTTCCCAATGTGGAAATTGAATTTGAGGGCTGTGAACAACTACCAACACACTTTTTAAAAACTATTTTAGGACTGCCATGTAGACAGAGCTCTAGAGAGCTGCATTGTTCTTACCAACAGCACAGACTCTTATACCCTCTTGGATTGAAAGAGTTAGGTCCCCAACTACCTAACCAATTGCTGGGCCACTCTGACAAAGAAGAAAATGAGTCTCCTGGGTTAAATGAAAGCTACTGAATCTGGGGGCCCCTGACTCCATTCAGTTTAAGTGCTGGCATTTAGCTTCCCGATTTAGTAGAAATCAAAAGAAGGAGTATCCTTAAATAAATATTCTCACTCTAGTTCCCTAAAGAATTCATTTCAAATAATGAGGAAAAGAGAGTTTAATTTTATTTGGGGCCCATTTTGTATATTCTTATTTAATTCCTCTGAGTCTCATTTTCTTTATCTGTTAAACAGGACTAATAATACCTATAAATAGGATTATTCCAAAGATCAAGTGAGGAAAGGATTACCACTAGATCTAGTAATCACTTTTAAAAGAAAGTTTTAACATTTATAACATAATAAACAAATAATTGGAAAACCAATTTTTCTTTGAGAATCACACAAACTTTATAACTTAGTTTCTTTCTTAACCAATGGAGCATGGGCAATAAACACCCTCGTCCTTGGGAAGATATGAACAATTCTTAGCTTCAAGGTCACTTTTAACCTTCCCTTCTTTTCACATCCACTGAACGCTGCTTATGCTTTGTTTTCTTTTTTGCGGTACGCGGGCCTCTCACTGCCACGGCCTCTCCCACCGCAGAGCACAGGCTCCGGACGCGCAGGCCCAGCGGCCACAGCCCACGGGCCCAGCTGCTCCGCGGCACGTGGGATCCTCCCAGATCGGGGCACGAACCCGCGTCCCCTGCATCGGCAGGCGGACTCTCAACCACTGCGTCACCAGGGAAGCCCCGCTGCTTATGCTTATCAACCCTCACCTTTTTCTGTCTGAGTTTTAATTACTTGTTTACCAACCTCTTTCCTCCACAAGATTGAACACTCTTTGAGTCTTTTCCCCCTTACAACATCTGGCATGGTGTCTTGGATGTAGTACATTTTCCATAAAAGTCTGTGTTGAAATGAAAGAAGTTGAACATAGAACCTGTTGTAGGACCTGTTTCCCATTGACAGTCATATCCTGATTGGATCCCTTTTTGCTCTCTGTCAATGGAAAATGGACCAGAGGAGGGAGTACAGCTACCATCAGAATGAGTTGGAGAGGGAAAGGGTTTCAAGAAGGAAGGAATATTATGGGCTTCCCTGGTGGCGCAGGGGTTAAGAATCCACCTGCCAATGCAGGGGATACAGGTTCGAGCCCTGGTCTGGGAAGATCCCACATGCTGCAGAGCAACTAAGCCCGTATGCCACAACTACTGAGCCTGTACTCTAGAGCCTGCGAGCCACAACTACTGAGCCCACGTGCCACAACTGCTGAAGCCCGCATGTCTAGAGCCCATGCTCCGCAACAAGCTACCGCAATGAGAAGCCCACGCACCGCGAAGAGAGTAGCCCCTGCTCGGCGCAACTAGAGAAAGCCCACGCACAGCAACGAAGACCCAACACAGCCGAAAACGAAAGAAAGGAAGGAAGGAAGAAAGAAAGAAAGGAGGTTAAATTGTTAAATGCAGATAGGTAGGGAAGGCTGAGGGCTGATCAAAGTCCATTGGCTTTCCTGGCGGTTAGGGGTGATCTTCAATAGAACTAGAACGGAAAAGTCAGATTACTGTAGGCTTGAAAGTGAGTGGATGGCGATAAATGGCTGGAAGACAGTATAGACCCTAGTTCTGCTTCAGGGTTGAGCTCCAGTCCAGCATGACACATCTTTGACCTCCACAAGTCTACTCTCCAGCAAAGCCAGCCGTATGACAGCTTCCTCTTTACACATAGTGATTTCCTATCTGCAGGATTTTGTTCTAGGTCTTCCCATATGACCTGAGTGTCCAGTGTCAAGTACGCGGAAACTCAGAGATCTTTCCTCAACTGCTCTAGCTTAATATGTTCTGTTTTACTCTGAAGTCTGTAACATGTAAGCTTTCTGATGGCATTTAACACATTCGGCCTAGTATTAGAGTTAGGTAAATGTATCCTTTATTAGTCTGTAAGGGATAAATAGACTTTAACTAAAACTTCTTTTCATATTAAGATACTACCTATCCATATTAGATACTACCTAATGGGTGTATATAATTGTGTAGATCCAGACAAGGAATTTTAAGTCAGAAAAATAAAATCAAGAGATTTTAGAGTTTCAATTTAATCCAACAAGCATGTACTGAATATCTTTTGTGTGCAAAACACTGTGCCCTCAAGGAGTTTAAGATCTAATGCATTAGTCAGCAAACTTTTTTTAATAAATAGTCAGTAAATATCTTAGACTTTGCAGACCATATGGCCTGTTTCAACGATTCAACTCTGCCCCTGTAGTGAGAAAGCAACTATAGATACTACCTAAACCAATGAGAGTGGCTATGTTCCAATAAAACTTTATTTATGAACCCTGAAATTTGGATTTCATAGAATTTTCATATGTCATGATACATTATACTTCTTTTGATTTTTTAAAATGATCTAAAGATGTAAAAACCATTTTTTGCTTGTGGGCCATACAAAAACAGATGGCAAACAAGATTTGGCCTGTGGGCCATGGTTTCCTGACCCCTGATCCAATGAATAAAGAGAGCCAAAACAAACAAACAAACAAAAAATCCCTGTTCCATGAAATTTATACCCTAACAAATAAGTAATATACAACCATTTACAGACTGTAAGTAAATTCAGTGAAGAACATAGAGTGACATGACAAAGAGTAGTTGGGTAGATGGGAGGGCTATTTTTGGAGACTGTGTTCAGAAGAAACTTCTCTTCAGAGTATCATTTCAGTTGAGACCCTCAAGATGAGCCAGCAGTGTTAAATGCCAGTAGAAAAAGGATTCCAGGATTCCAGGTTAAGGAAAAATCAATTGCAAAGGCAAATGTGTCAAGAAATAAATTGGAGAGGTGCAGGCAAGAGCCACATTACACAAAGCTATACGCCATTGTTAAGGGTTTGGACTTTATTTAAAAATCCAGTGAGAGATGTCTGCACAACTTTATGAGTTGTACACTTTAAAAAGTGAATTTTATGATATGTGAATTATCTCCCAATAAAAAATTATTTAATTAAAATAAAAATAAATTTTAAAAATAAATACATAAAAATAAATTGCATGAGAATCCAGTGAAGGTTTTAAGTAGGAACATGACATGACCTAATTTGGCTTTAAAAAGTTCCCTCTGGCTGACTGCAGCTTTCTTTCTTTTTTTTTTTTCAGCTTTCTTAAGTCACATATCCTTACTGCCTTGCATTAAGGCTCCAAATGGGTCTGATCTTCCTAGTAATCTGTAAATACTGGAGTCATGGGATCAGTGTCCAATTTATCTTTATATTCTTCAGATTGTCAAGCCCAGCGCCTGACTCATGTTTTATGTTTAGAAAATACTTGCTAAATGCAATGATTAATAAAGGAAAAGCCAAATCTCAATGATAAACATATTCTTCATGTTTTACATAATTTACACTTTCAGAATCAAGAAATCAGTGTCCAAATATATATTCAATATGGTTTATAGTCAATTTCAAATATCATTGATATAAACACTCTGAGACAGTTCCATCCAGTCATGGGATTGTTTATAATATCTGATTTTATTTTTGTATATTTTGTACATTTTTCAAGTTTCCTACAAATGAACTTGTAATACTTTTATAATCAGAACAAGTGGCTCTTTTAAGCCCTTGAAATTTTCATCTCTTCTAAACTATACATAAAAGTGAATAAAAAACATTAAGATCATTAATTAAAAAAACAATTACACGTAATCTAAGAATGATTCTTGCCCCAGTCTCTGCAGGACTCTTCCTCACTCAGCTGAGGCCACTCACTTATTTGTTTATTTATCAATAAAATAGCATAGTCACACAACTCCAGAGGTACCCATTCACATAGAGTGTGAAATGAACATTGTGAGTTGTTAACACTTAGGCACTAAGCAGGTACTGGGGCAAGCAGTTTTTTCTTTTTTTTTTTTTTTTTTTTTTTTTTGCGGTACACGGGCCTCTCACTGTTGTGGCCTCACCCATTGCGGAGCACAGGCTCCGGACGCGCAGGTTCAGCGGCCATGGCTCACAGGCCCAGCCGCTCTGCGGCATGTGGGATCCTCCCAGACCGGGGCACGAACCCGTGTCCCCTGCATCAGCAGGCAGACTCTCAACCACTGCGCCACCAGGGAAGCCCCTGGGGCAAGCAGTTTTAAGCTCTGGAGGTAAAAGAGTAAACAAGGCAGTTCTCACATTGTGTTATAATTAGAAGTGTAGTTATCTGTCTCCCCCAGTGCGATGTAAACCCTGGAGGCCAGGAGTCATGCAGACTTTGGTAAATCAGATTTCTGAAGGAGGTGATCACTAAGGAGTTTACCAAGCAGAGAAGGGATGGAGTGAAGGAAGAGGATTCCCATCAGAAAAAAACAAATAGTAAGTGGGAAGGCAAGAGAGGATTGTGTTTAAGTTCTGTTTGGCTGGGAAAGAGAGGAGGAGTTAGGGAGTGGAGAGAAACCAGTCCTGGTGGGATTTATGAGTCACAAGAAAGAATTTAGACTTAATCCTAAAGGCCAGGAGAACAAATGAAGAGTTTTAAGGAAAGGAATGGCTTTATCAGATTTGTGCATTCCCAAACCAGACACTGGATTAGAGGCAGGATCTGACTGAAGGCAGGGAAACTTGTTTAGAAGATATAGCCTAAAACCAGGGGTTCATTACCTGGGGTCTATAGTAAGTTGAAGTTGGATAGGAAAAAAAAATACATCTTTATTTTTACTGATCATTCATTGAAATTTAGGAATTCCTCCAGTTATAAATGTGGGCAACAAACCACAGTACTATTAAATGTGCGACTTTGCAACCAACAGAAATCAGATATTTTCGGGCTTCCCTGGTGGCGCAGTGGTTGAGAGTCCGCCTGCCGATGCAGGGGACACGGGTTCGTGCCCCGATCCCGGAAGATCCCACATGCCGCGGAGCGGCTGGGCCCGCGAGCCATGGCCGCGGAGCCTGTGTGTCCGGAGCCTGTGCTCCGCAACGGGAGAGGCCACAGCAGTGAGAGGCCCGCGTACAGCAAAAAAAAAAAAAAAAAAAAAAAAAAAAAAGAAATCAGATATTTTCACAATACATTCCAGTTATTGCAGATATCACAGATGTTATCCTCATTGCTACTGTGAAATTATAAGAGTTATTACACCCACTAGTGGAACTTATTATTAATGGATTAATAAAAAAATACAAATGTTGCACTTGTATTTTAGGTATTCTGATAACTTCACTGTAAGTTAATAGTTTCCTACTTTATACATTTTAAAATGTTACTCTTGGGACTTCCCTGGTGGCACAGTGGTTAAGAATCCACCTGCCAATGCAGGGGACACGGGTTCAAGCCCTGTTTCGGGAAGATCTCACATGCCGCGGAGCAACTAACCCCATGAGCCACAACTACTGAGCCTGCGTGCCACAACTACTGAAGCACACGTGCCAGAAGCCACTACAATGAGAAGCCCACACACCACAAAGAAGAATGGCCCCTGCTCTCTGCAGCTAGAGAAAGCCTGCACACAGCAACGAAGACCCAACGCAGACAAAAATAAATAAATAAATATTTTAAAAAAGAAAAATATTAATCTTGAGAAGTGTTCATTGGCTTTACCAGATGGACAAAGTGAGCTGTGGCTCAAAAAATGGTTTCAAATCCCTGCTTAGGCTCTAGTTCTACTGAAATACTTGTGACTCTAAAGCACCAGGCTCCTCTCCCTGACCTTGACCTACTTGTCCAACCTCTTCTGCTTTAAAAGCTTGTTCTTTTCTCCACCCTCAGACTAACTCCCTTCAGGCCTCACCTCAGGATTCCCTACACCTACCCTACCTCCCCACTCAGGTGTCCTTTCTATATAGTCTCATGACAGCCTGTTTTTACCCCAAACATATCCCTTACCACATGGACCCAGCATCCCACAATTTAACACTTAAGATTTTATATATCACAAGTGGCCATGAATCTCCAGGACAAGTAGTAATTTGTCAGTCTGCTGAGGCATGAAATAGGATTGCTACAGCTGAGGAGTCGCTGAGCCAGTCAGGAGCCTGACCACCCAGGGTCCACATTGCTACATGATGCTATTTAATGTGCACAACAAAGCTCTAAGTGAAGTCATATTATTCTCATTTTATAGATAAAGAGTTTGATGAGATCACAAATTAGAGTAAAATTAGAGGATCTGGAGATTTTCAAAGGTCTTCAGTCCATTTTAGACTATTTTTTCTGACTCGACATAGGAGATGAGCTCCCTGAAGGCAAGAAATTTGTCTTTAATCTTGGCACCCCCAGGGCACATACTGGGCCTGACAATAGTAGGTGCTCAATAAATGGCTTCCTGATTAATGAAATTCCTAAGAATTCTGCCTTCCCTCACAAAAAGGGAATTTCCTGGAGGTCACGGCCTCCATCTCCATCCCACTGAATTCCCAGCTTCTAGAAAAAGTACCTGTCTCATAAAAATTAAAAGTATTTATTAATTGACTGTCTAATTTGTGTATGAACACCTGACATACATTTTATTTTATTGAGGGTTTTCTATAAATGTCTTTGAACATCAAAATAAGGTACAAAAATATAAATAAGACCAATTTTATAGATAATTAGTAATGCTTTTAAGTTTTCAACTTTTCTGTTCTTTGGAATAATTTGAACATCAGACTCCTGGATTATTACAGGAAGCTGTTACTTATAAAATACTAGGAGGGAAATTTTGTTTTGTTTTGGCTATTGATCATCAGTACACATGCGGCTGGTACACACAGTGTACTTTTGTGTTGTTACTGCTGTTGTTGTGAAATCAAGGTACCACTTTATTAAATGAGTCAATTCACACAATATGAGCATCCATATAATTATAATTGTAAACAAATTTTTTACAACAAGGATGGACCAATTTTCAGATCTCCAAATCAGAGTCAACTGTACATTTACACAGAATTGTCTTTGCATGAAGCCCAAAAGGGAACAGCATAAAAATGAGTGTTTCTGTAGCCCCTTTATTTCTGCTGATCAGTGGTTTGTTAGAAAAGAGCTGCAGGTTTGTTACCTAAGGTCTGAGACAGTAGAAGAGTCAAAGGTGTTGCGAATTCACTGTAAACCGCTTCACTCCTGAACATCAGCTAATTCTGGAGGAAGTGGAGTCTTAGGATACTTATTCTCAAAGTGCTGCTTGAAGGTCTTAGGGTCTGGCATTTCTGTCCTACAAACAGTGCAGGTATATACTAGGGCACCTTTGGCAGCAGCCTTTTGGTCATGTCCTTGCTTCTTTTGTCCAGCTTGCTTTTTGGCATTTTTCTGCTGAGACTGAATCTTCTGAGGCCAAGAGCCATATCTTCCTGCCTTGGCCTCCTCCCCGCCCTCAACTGCTCGCGTGCCTGTGCCTCTGCCGGTCGAGCCAAGTGTACTTTTATATAATCATATTTTTCCTTAGGTTCAAACAGAGTAAAAATATCAGTAATACTTAATTTCTTAGTTTTTCAGACATACTTCGTCTTACAGAAACGACAAAAATTCAGGCAGAAATAATCAGGGGAAACTCTTAATGAAATCCTTTATTATATTAAACTGCAGCATTTACTGAGGCTTAAGATTTGTTCTTGAGAGGGATGAAATTTTATGGTAGTATTAGGTCAAAGAAAAAAAGGTACACGTTTTTCAATGCCTAGGATATGTTAAGCACAAAAAGTGTCCTATCTCACAATGCTTCCTTCCTGAGGGATCCAGAAATAGACACATAAAAACCAAATGTGAAATGTACAAATTTCTACTTAGCTCCTAGCCTTTTCCCCTCATTAGCTTCAGTTGAGCTGAGCTTGCTCAGTCACTAATAACTATGTGCCCCATGTATATTTAGAAGCCACCTTGCAGAGGCATTTGTTTTTGCCTCTAAGTGTAGAGTTTCAGTAAGCATTTCAGTTAGCTGTTTCTTGCATATCACAAAAACCCCAGTTTGTAAAATTAATCACTTTCACTTTTAAAAAATAATGAATTTTCACATGGTGAGGGATGACAAATGGGAACACCTTAATGAATCCTAATATATCCTGCACCTACGCGTAAGTGGTGTGACCA
This sequence comes from Mesoplodon densirostris, assembly GCF_025265405.1. NCBI lineage: Eukaryota > Metazoa > Chordata > Mammalia > Artiodactyla > Ziphiidae > Mesoplodon > Mesoplodon densirostris. The sequence continues at coordinate 233,839,460 of NC_082661.1, forward strand.
AAATCATCTCCCGGTCGGCGCTCCACCACACCTAAAAAGTCAACAGTGGGATTAGTCATTAAAGGTTGTCTTAGCCTGCAAACATCTTAACTGTAAGTCCCTGTGTTAATTTGCTCAATGAATTCATTAATACTCATGTGATCTAGAGGAAACCACGGCCCTGAAAAAATGGCACACATAACAGCTAATTTTTCTTTTTTTTTTTTTTTGGCTGTGCCGCACAGCATGCAGGTTCTTAGTTCCCTGACCAGGGATTGAATCCGTGCCCCCTGCATTGAAAGCGCAGAGCCCTAACCACTGGACTGCCAGGGAATTCCCATAACAGTAATTTTTTAATGGAGAGAAAGTCCTGCTAGAGAAAAAGACCCACCTCCTGATATACCAAAGTAGCCAGGAATGAATGCTTCACGATCTTTCTCTACAGCTAGTTTTGATCACAAGGAATAGCAACTTTGAGTTGGAAAAGAGGTAAAGAAATTTAGCGGGCCTCCCTGGTGGCGTAGTGGTTAAGAGTCCGCTTGCCAATGCAGGGGATACGGGTTCGTGCCCCGGTCTGGGAGGATCCCATATGCCGCGGAGCGGCTGGGCCCGTGAGCCATGGCCGCTGGGCCTGCGCATCCGGAGCCTGTGCTTCGCAACGGGAGAGGCCACAACAGTGAGAGGCCCACATACCACAAAAAGAAAAAAAAAAAAAAGAAATTTAGCAAACCATGTCAGTCAAACCTCATACATATTTCTTGCTAAGTGATGATTCTAAAAGACAAATCCCCAAAATTCCCACCTACAGCACAAAAGAGGCAAAGATTTAGCTCAGATCTATAGTATAGTTTTATAAATAAATTAAGAAAATATTTCTTAAATTTCTGAGTTAGGGTAGCAGATCAGAGGTAGTTATTTCACTCTCTTTCCCAAATACCAATACAAGTAAAGAAGTACAGAAAAAACAGACTACAGCATCAAAATTTTGGAAGCTGAAAACAAAATAGACCATAGGTAACTGACTTAGATCCAAGAAACCTGAATCCCAAAACATCAATAGGAAAACTGAAAACCAACTCAATTTACTCTACAGGATCTTTAAAAAACATGGGAAGTGGCAGCAACAAGAAATTCTGGAACTTGCATTTAGGAAGACTAGGATAAAAGCAGTTTGACCTCCCCTTTTCTGTGGGGAGCAATTGTTCTTCCTCAAGCCAGCTGATAGATCAGACATTTATTCTCTAAGAAAGTAAAACTTAAGGTGTCTAGACTATGAAAGTGCCTGGTGCAGTGGAGGGGATAGATCTTGTACCCCAACAGGTGGACTTATCAATTTTATGCATATTGAATGCTTACTGCAGAGACCCCCACCCCTCCTCCCTCACTAAGTGCCCAGAATGCTAGCAACAAGGCACTCATCCACCTGGCAGGAGATTGGACGTCTCTTTCCAGGTGAATCTAACCCAAGAGTTAAACTTGCCCACGAAGTCACCCTACAGTGAAGTGTAGTCGCTCAGCCCCATGTTCAGCACATCCAACGAGTTTTTTTTGTCCCTCATGCTTAATCATGGGTAACATACAGACAAATACAAAGAAACAAAGAAACAAAGAACAACAAAACCCACAATCTGGAGGAATTAAAGACTAGTCAGGGAAAAGGAAACTTTAAAAAGAAAAGAAATCGGGCTTCCCTGGTGGCGCAGTGGTTGAGAGTCCGCCTGCTAATGCAGGGGACACGGGTTCATGCCTCGGTCTGGAAAGATCCTACATGCCATGGAGCGGCTGGGCCCATGAGCCATGGCCGCTGAGCCTGCGCGTCCAGAGCCTGTGCTCCGCAATGGGAGAGGCCACAACAGTGAGAGGCCTGTGTATCGCAAAAAAAAAAAGAAAAAAAAAGAAAAAAAATCATTAATATCTTTAGAGTTAATTTTTTAAAAATACAGCTTCCATGAAACAAGAGCAGGATGCCATGTAACAGGAATAAAAAAGAGTCCTTGGGAATTAAAAGCTTGATAGAAGGAGAAAAAACAAAAATGAAGCAAACAAACAAATACAAACTTTAAAAGTTGGGTTAGAAGATAAAGTTGAAGAAAGCATCTCTGAAAGTAGAACAGAAAGAGAGAGAGAGAGAGAGAGAGAAGGAGGGAGAGAGGGAGAGAGATGGATGCAAAATAGGAGAAAAAAGATAATAAAACGGCAGAAACAGAAAAAGTAGAACAAAGAAAATCATCAAAATTATTAAAGAAAAATTATGAAACTGTAAGGACTTGCATTTCCAGATTACAACAACCCATGAAGTGCCAAGGAAAACAGATGAAGATAGATTCATAACAAGTCACTTATGAAATTTCAGAACACCTGGACCAAGAAATGATTCCTATAGCTTTCAGGAAAAAACGTAAACAGGTTGACTACACACAAGGATAAAGAAAAGCAACAACTTTGGACTCCTCCACAGCAGCACTGGAAGCAAGAAGATAGGCTTTCAAGAAACAAGAAAAATACATTCAAAATTCTGTACAAAATGATCTCCAACCTAACATCCTATCCTCAGAAATTATCAATCAAGAATGAGAATTGAACATAGATATTTTCAGACATTCAAGATCTCAGTGAGGGGACTTGCTGGTGGTGCAGTGGATAAGACTCTGCGTTCCCAATGCAGGGGGCCCAGGTTCGATCCCTGGTCAGGGAAGTACATGCATGCCACAACCCAGAGTTCACATGCCACAACTAAGGATCTGGCGAGCTGCAACTAAGGAGCCCACCTGCCACAACCAAGGAGCCCACCTGCCACCACTAAGGAGCCCACCTGCCACCACTAAGGAGCCAGCAGGACACAACTAAGGAGACTACCTACCACAACTAAGGACCCCACAAGCTGCAGCTAAGACCCAGTGCAACCAAATAAATAAATAAATAAATAGGGAAAAAGAGATCTCAGTAGGACTTCCCTGGTGGTCCAGTGGTTGAGAATCTGCCTTCCAATGCAGAGGATGCAGGTACGATCCCTGGTCAGGGAACTAAGATCCCACATGCCGCGGGGCAGCTAAGCCCACACACCGCCACTACTGAGCACATGAGCCACAACTAGAGAGCCTGCGTACTGCAATGACAGAGCCCATGGGCTCTGGAGCCCATGCACCACAACTACAGAGCCCTCGTGCCACAACTAGAGAGAAGCCTGCACGCTGCAACAAAGATCCCAAGCAACAAAGACCTGACGCAGACAAAAATAAATAAATAAATAAATATTTTTTAAAAAGTCTCAATTTATTTCCCATTTATCATTTCTTAAGATGCTACTGGAAGATATGCTTCACCAATATCGGAGAATAAACCAAGAAAGGGGAAGACGTAATACAGGGAGTAAGAGACCCAACACAGGGGAGAGGGAGTCTCAGATGACAGCTGTGCCGCACACATGAGGGTAACCAGTCCAGGTAGGGCAGTATGACTCTCAAGAATCAGACACAGTCAGCACCGTCATCACCAACATAGCCTGAGGATACCTGTGTGAGCTTGACCCACGTTCTTATCTGTGTTTGAATGTCTCTTTCCTGTATTGATGAAGGTCTACTCTCCTCTTCATCTGAGGACCATCATTCTACCCCAAAAGGATTCTGGCTTGACTTACTCCTAAGACCTAGAGGTAGGCCATAGGAGTTAAAAGTAGAAACTACAGGGCAGCCCTCCCTGTCTGACCAAACTTCAGCTGTGTGACCGGTATCTGGTCCACAACACATCTGTGTCAGATGGGGGGAGTATATTAAGCTCTCTGTTTCCCAGGAGTTACTACAGATAAAGGAAGTCTCTTGTAAACCCTCAGAGAAGCTGAAGCCAGACTATCACCCAGAGACTCTGTTCAGTGTATTTTTTCCTGATAGCCTTTAACAAGTGATGACAATATTGCCTTTTCCTTATATAGCTAGGTTTATTATTGCTACTCTGGTTTTCAGAACTAAACAGTATATTCTGTAGGGATAGATACACAAACGGTGGGGCTTTGGGGAAAGCAAATGAATGGTGGACACAAAATCAAAATGATAGTTGTCTCTGGGAAGAAACAGGGAGATGGGATGGGGAGGGGCACACAGAGCACTGGTACTAGTAATGCTCTTTCTTCACCCAGGTAGTGGGTACACAGATTTATCATGGTTATTCTAAACTATGCATATGTGATATTTATACACTATTCCATACAAATGAAACAGGCATTTTAATAAAAATTATAATATTTAACTGCATTTTACTAAAAGGTGCTTCTATTTTATGACCAACTTTGATTTCACATCTTTTTTTTTTTTTTTTTGCCCACGTTGCATGGCGTGCAGGGATCTTAGTTCCCCAACCAGGGATCAAACCCATGCCCCCTGCAGTGGAAGCATGGAGCCCTAACCACTGGACCGCTAGGGAATTCCCCTGATTTCATATCTTAAACAGATTCAAAGTGTTTATAAAACTTCATCTCTCCTGGTACAATTATTTATTTCAAAAAAAATTTAGAAAAAAAACCCTCATCTTTCCTGTACTCATGGAATATTCCATTCGAAAGGAAATCACATGAAATAATATTGCTGCTATGTAGGAAACAGAGATCGGTTTCCTTTCAAATAGCATAATGGAGCGTGCTTTTGCACTGAGTAAATTTTCTTCGCCCCTGACTGGCAATAGACTTGGTTATTTATAAACATAAAAAAGTAGGAATATTTTCTCAATGTTTACGATAACTCTATAAGCAGCTCTAATAAATATCGAATACATATTTTAGTAATAATATTTAATTAGGTAATTTAAAGTATATTAAAAATCAGAAGATCTAATGTTGCCACTAATTTACCAATCTCAAGTACTATTTACCCTTCTTAAAACACTGAAGTGTATACAGCATTTGGATTTACTTATTAAATCAATTTTGGCAATCTTAAGTGAATCTGCTTACCTTTGGTTTTGAGACTAGCTGATGAAATATAGTGACATTTTGATGCTCCTGTTTTGGATTTTGGTTTATTTTATTTTCAATCCCTGAATTATTGCTGAGGTCGGGTAAAGGAATTTTACACAGGTTCATAAAACACATAAATATTTTTCTAGTTTGGCTAAATATAAGCTATAGTTAAGAAAATTCTAATTTTCCCTCTGGATACATTGCCTCAGGCAAATGTCTACTTTTACCTATGCCCAGGGGTTGTCTAATTCATCACTCATTAAAACTGCAATTTAGGGGACTTCCCTGGCAGTCCAGTGGTTAAGACTCAGTGCTTCCACAGCAGGGGTGCGGGTTGGATCCCTGGTCAGGGAACTAAGATCCCACATGCTGTGCTATGTGACCAAAAAAACCCCCAAAAAACCTGCAATTTACCCTCTACCTGAAAATTTCTAAAATGTACTACAGTTGCAAGCCATTTTCAATCTAAAACTAAAAATAAGTCATTTGTTCTAGTTATCAATAGCCTAGGTACTTTCCATATAAAAGTCCTTACTATAAAAAGTGAGGTCTTGCTAATAAACTAATTAATTAAACAAAATTTTATTTAGTACCTACTCTGTGCCAAGCACTGTACTAGGTCCATTAGTACCAGTACAACACTGTACTGGGTACAGTAGATAAAACAGACAAAAATCTCTGACCATTAGAGCTTATATTCTAATGGGGGGACTGACGATAAAAAGTACAGGTACATTGTATGGCACGTAATAAGGTAAGAGGAAATGAGGAGGAAAATATAGTGGGCAAGGAACGTGTATGTCATGGCAACTGCGATTTTAAACGGCATGGTTAAGGCAGACGTCACTGAGAAAGTGATGTTGGAGCGGAGTTAGGTGGTGAAGACGTGAGACCTGAGGTTATCTGGGGGAAGAGCAATTTAGGCAGAGAGAACAGCAAGTACAAAGCCCTGAGATGGGTGTATGCCTGGGATATTTGTGGATAAACAAGAAAGCCAGTGTGACTGGAGTGGAACGAGTGCAGGTTGCTGTAGATGAGATCAGAAAGTAAGGGGCCAGATCATGGATGGCCTTGCAGGCCATTGTGAGGAATATGAGGGAAAGCCATTGGAGGGTGGATGCTGTTGGCATTTTTTTGTTTTTGTTGAACACATGAATGCCTTGTTTTATTATAATTAGATTACTAACACAAAAAAATCATTACTTCAATTTTTTTGTTTTTACTTATTTGTTTAAACTTTTTTTCTTCCAGTTTTATTGAGATGTAATTGACATATAGCACTTACATAAGTTTAAGGTGTACGGCATAATGATTTGACTTACATACATAATGAAATGATTATCACAATAAGTTTAGTCAACATCCATCATCTGAAATAGATACAAAATTAAAGAAATAGAAAAAAACATTTTTTTTCTTTGTGTTGAGAAGTTGGCATTTATTTTTAGAGTCCCTCTGGGGAGTTCCCAGTGGTCTAGTGGTTAGGATTCTGTGCTTTCACTGCCATGGCTCAGGTTCCTTCCCTGGCCAGGGAACTGAAATCCTGAAAGCCAAAACTGTAGACAAAACTTAAAAAAAAAAGAAAAGAGTCCCTCTGGCTGCAGGATTCAGAATAGGCTGAAGGCAGGGCTAAATCCAAAGTACAAAGGCCAGTTAGAAGAATCCAGGCAAGAGATGATGATGGCTTTGACCAGGGTAGCAGCAGTGGAAATGGTAAGAAGTGGTCAGATTCTGCATATATATTTTGAAGATAGAGCTGACAGGTTTTAGATGTGGAATATGAAAAAAGAGAGGAGTTGAAGATAATTCTAAAGTGAGCTACTGGAGGAATTCAGTTGCCATTACTGAGATGGGGAAGGCCACATTCTATCATGCATATGAGCCTCTGAGTTTATAAATGTTATGAATTTATTTGTAAAAAATGTTTCATTAGTTATTAAAAAGCAACTTGAATTAGAATGTGACTTTTTTATTCCTGAGGATCTGGTAAATAAAAAAAAGATCACAATTGTTCTTTTAAAAAAGGTCTTCTTATGTAATTGTTAAGTGCAGCTTGCAATCTTTGCTCCAGTTGAGCTGCTTAAGTTTTGTTGTCTCATTGTGGGTGTTGGAGTGCTGGTACTGGCTGTATAGCACTTTAATTGTAGGAATTATCTCTGCTTATCCATCTCCTGATTTTTAATTACCTCTAGAGAAAATTATACATAGAATTTCCACCATGATTACGCACTGTCCTACACTGGTAACTACAAAGCCTGTTCATTATGATGTAAATAGGATGAGAATATATCCTCCACTCCACTTCATATGGTCTATTTCACAGTGGGGTCTATTTCTATTCAGACAGATAATCCAAATCTAAAAATGTACACTCTTCTGTTTTTATTTCTTGAAAAATAAAATTCTTTGTTTTCAGAGCATCACTCTTATTTTGACAATGATTACCATGCCGGCATTTTATTCTGGTCTTCTTTAATGGAAATGTATTGCTTATTCTACAAAGTGAGTTTTGTTTTGCTTTTAAGATTCTAGAATTCTGCTTTTACTGTCATGCTAAATATTGCCTTGTTTTACATTCTTTTTAACCTTAAAATTAATATGGAACCACATGTTAGAGTTGATTGGAAGCAATCCAACTCAACTTAATGTCTAATTGAGCAGGTACCCTGGCCATTTATTTTAACTGTTTCCAGCATCAGAGAGCCCACTGCACCACATAGCGGTCCATTGCACTTTTGAAGAGCTCTAATTGCCAGAAAGTTCATTTTCACAAGTAGTTAAAATTGGCCTTCCTATACCCTCTATTCATAAATCCCTGGAACTACAAAAAGCACAACTGCCTTTGATTCAGACATCCGGAGTTATATTCTCAGGTCAGCCAATAACTAGCCATGTGAGGTTAGGTCAGAATCATAACCACTCTGAGCCTCATTACACCATCTGAGCTGTAAAATGAAAATGAAGGGGTTGGACCTCTTCTAGCTCTTAAGTTCCTTCCAGTGGCTCTTCCATAGAATCTTATGATACCTGAGGGTAGCTGCCAAATTCCTCCTTAAATTTACTTTTTTTCCACCCTTAACGCCCTGAGTTCACTCCAAGATTCCTTGTACGACATGGTTTCTAGCTCCTTCACAATCTTCATTGCCCTTCCCTGGATACACTCCAGATTGTGGTGTACTGTAAATTAAGGAAGTGCATTTCAAGTTAGGAATCACTGATCTGATTCAGAGACCCCATCAAAGTAAAACATAGAGGTTTTTGATAAGTGGAGAAAAAGAGCTTTCAAATTTGTTTCTTTCCTTTCAACAGGAAGAACCATTTTATTAAGTCAGAAGACCCAGACTCTGGACAGGGTACTGCCTCTATGGAGTGACCTTACACCAGTCATCAATTCCTATATCTTAGTAACTGGTCTGTGAAAGGAAGTGGTTGGTCCAAGATTTCATATTTCAAATTTCAGATTTCAAAGTTCCTGATTCTATAAATTTCTTACTGTTCCCAGTCTCTTCTCTGACAATTTCAATTTAAAATTGTAAGAAATTGTAGAGAAGGGAAGCATAGGCAAATTAGCGTGCATCTGGGTGCTAGTCTGTTGCTATACTTGGGAATTTTCATTCATTCATTCATTCATTATTTATTTATTTATTGGGCTCGCTGCACTTTATGTGGGATCTTAGTTCCCCACCAGGGACTGAACCCTGCCCCCTGCAATGGAAGCCTGGTATCTTAATCACTGGACCTCCAGGGAAGTCCCTCATTCATCTTTTTTTTAAAATATTTATTTATTTATTTGGTTGCACTGGGTCTTAGTTCAAGCAGGCGGGCTCCTTAGTTGCGGCATGCACGTGAGATCTAGTTCCCTGACCAGGGATCGAACCCAGGCCCCCTGCTTGGGAGCACGGAGTCTTAACCACTGTGCCACCAGGGAAGTTCCTCATCTTTTTTTAAAAGACAATTCTTTTCAGAGCAGTTTTAGGTTTACAATAAAATTGAGAGAAAGATACAGAGATTCCCCATATACCCCTTACCCCCACACGTGCATAGCCTCTCTTATTATCAGTATCACTCACTAGATGGTACATTTTTTACCACGGACAAACCTACATTGACACATCATAATCACCTAAAGTCCATAGTTTACCTTAGGGTCCAGTCTTGGTTTTGAACATTCTATGGATTTGGACAAAAATATAATGACATATCTATCATTATAATATCGTATAGAGTGTTTTCACTGCCCTAAAATCATTAATTTTTTTAAAGAAAACAAATATTTTTTGTTTTCTTTAAAACAAAAAAAACAAAATTTTGTATATTTTGATACATACCATGTGTAGCAAGTATCAATACTTCATTCATTTCACAACCTGTCTTAGTCACATTGGGGTGATATAACACAATACACTGGGTGGCTTAAACAATAGACACTTATTTCTCATAGTTCTGGAGAATGTGAAGTCCAAGATTAAGGTGCTAGAAGATGTGGTTCTTGGTGAGGGCCCTCTTCCTGGCTAGAAGTCAGCCACATTTAGTGAAAAGAGGATGCTCTAGTATCTCTTTGTTTCCTTGGAAAGGCACTAATCCCAGCATGGGGGCTTCACGCTCATGGCCTCATCTAAACCTAATTATCTCCCAAAGGCCCCACTTCCTAATAAAATCAGGTTGGGGGTAAGAGCTTCAACATATGAATTTGAGGGGTGGGGACACAAGCATTCAGTCCGTAACGTGACCCAGTAATATTCCATTGTGTGGAAATACCACATTTTATTTATCCATGCATTAGCTGACAGGCATTTGGATTGTTTCCACTTTTTGACTATTATGAATAATGCTGCTATGAACACTTGTGTACAAGTTTTGTGTGGACACATGATTTCAGCTCTCTTGGGTATATACCTAGGCATGGAATTGCTAGCTCATATAATAACTCTATGTTTAACCACTCAAGGAACTTCCAATCTGATTTCTCAAGTGGTTGCACCATTTTACAATCATACCAGCAATATATTAAGACTGTGATTTCTCCAAATCTTCATCAACACTTATTATTGTCTGTCTTTTTTATTATAACCATCCATTCTAGTGGGTGTGAAGTGGTATCTCATTGTGGTTTTGATTTGTATTTCCCTAACGAGTAATGATGTTGAGTGTCTTTTCACATGCTTATTGGTCATTTGCATATCTTTTGTGTGTGTGTGTGTGTGTGTGTGTGTGGTACACGGGCCTCTCACTGCTGCGGCCTCTCCCGTGGCGGAGCACAGGCTCCGGACGTGCAGGCTCAGCGGCCATGGCTCACGGGCCCAGCCGCTCCACGGCATGTGGGATCCTCCCGGACCGGGGCATGAACCCACGTCCCCTGCATCGGCAGGCAGACTCCCAACCACTGCGCCACCAGGGAAGCCCTGCATATCTTCTTTAGAGAAATGTCTATGTGAATCCTTTGCCCATTCTTAACTGGGTTCTTTGTCTTTTTGTTATTGAGTGTAAGAGCTCTTTATATATTCTGGATACAAATCCCTTATCAAATATGATTTACAAATATTTTCTCCCATTCTTTGGGTTGTCTTTTTATTTTCTGGATAGACTTTTGAAGTATAAAATTTTTTAAATAAAAAGCAATGATAAATTGCTTTTTGAAAAGCCTTTGGAGATCTGGATCCAGAATAGTGTTTTCCTACACATAATAAAAGTTTCAGAGAATTATATAGCAGGTAGAAAAGTAATTTGGGAGTGTATTATAAGAAGAAAAAGAGAACCTAATTGATAATTAATTAAAAGGAAAAATATTTTGATGGGTAGGAAATTAAACTTCACATAGTTAATATATAAGAATAAAGGCTCTGTAATATATTTTGATTTCTTTTCATATGTGTAAATGCACATAAAGCAGATTGCAGGAAGCTATTTTACAAACACAAGCCAGAGAAAGATCTGTGCTTACCCCTAAACCTACTAAGTGGAACTGAAGCAAAACCAGAGTTGATTACTCAGGTTAATGGGTTGGTGTCTATAAATAACAAATGGCTATATTAAAGAAGTTATTAACTTTATATACTGAACTATTTCTAATGATATTTTAATTAACAAAACTTGCTCTTGAAATAAACCTCTCTGGTTAATTTCTCCTCTCTCTCTGGAATCTTTGGTAGTTAAAGAAACTAAATTCAATATACATGTGAAACTTTTACAACAGTTCACGCAGAGCATTCAACCGTAACAGCTTATAAATTCTTAACTTAAAGAAAATGGGCATAATAAACTATGAACCACTACTGTAGTCACTTCTGCTCAAAGGCTTCTCTGATGTACTTTGGGCTCTTCGTTTCCTTTTTGTAAATACATTTTACCATGCTTTAAAGAAACATAAAGACACTGCAAGACATAGAAGGAATGAATAAGGAATTCAGATAGGCAGGTGAGGTTTAAACAACAGGAGAGCTGGTGAAGGTAAAGTTGGAAGTAGTCTCTTCAACGTGTGTCAGTAACACAGGCAAGAAGAAAGGAAATATGGAGTCAGACCTAGTCAAGCAGTCTAGTCAAAAGAGTTCAGAACTTATGCAGGATTTAAGTAACAGATACAGGCACAAACAGGATGCAGCATCTTGATACCTGGGAACTTTCATATGCTTCCTGTTAAGGAAAGAATTAAGTTCTCAAACCTGGTCTGAATCTGCACTGGAGGTCAGTGGAGTACTTGGCTGAAAGGAAGAGAATAGCAGCTTTTGACATAAACTAATCCTGACAAGACATTGAGGGCTGGGTACCTGGGAGAGTTTCTAAAAATTTTAGAGTTTCTAAAAAATTTGGAGCCATGTATATTCTCCAACGGGTTCTCTAACTTTGCTGGAAAATATGGGATGAGGTGAAGAAAGCATTTTACCAGCATTTGGGGAAAATCAGTGTTACCAACTGGCACTAACATTCATTAGTACAGTTAGAATGATTTGTCTGTAAATAATTAATAAAACCCATTCACACTGTGAATAACACTCAAACAATAAGGACATTTATTATGTCATACAACTAGGAAGTTCAGAGGTAGGGCAAGGTTGATAGATGCCATTGCATAACAATGTCATGAAGGATCCAAGGCTCTTCCAACCTTTACTCTGTCATCCTTCTGACAGAGCTTCATCCTCGGGCAAGAGAAAGATGATAGCAAAAGTTCTTGGCATCATAACCCAGACATGCCAATATCCAGAGAAAGAAGACCACCATTAGGAATGAGGAAGTATATCTAAGAACCCTGGCACCAGTGGTCACACACCTAATTTGGAACCAATTACTGACAAGGGAATAGAATAACCATGATTGGTTTAGACTGGTCTGGATTAAATGTCAGAGTTAACTATTTATACTAAGATTTTGCTTTTGTTGGGATTTCCTCAGTTTCCCCTTAAATTGTAAATTATTATAAGTTATAATTATTGACTGCTATCACTAAAGAGATACTACTTAATCTTTTTGCTCATCTGCTTTGGTAAAGAACTTTTTTATTCTCCCAAGCCATGACCCATAACTGAGGTACTACTGTCCTTCCGTGATGACCTAGAAGGAAACAGATATCTGAGTACTTGGCTTGTAAACTAAACTTATAAAGTGATGAAAAATGTCTGGGAGAGAAATGAATTCACATTAACTATGGCATACATGTGTGAAACAGTTTAATCACATGTAAGTCAGTATGATTAAGGTTTAGAATTAATGGTATAAATATTTATTATTGAACTCAAGGGAGCAGGGTATGAGAGGCGACATTGTAACCTGTCTTAATTCCAGAAAGACAGGTAGTTAAATTATACAATGACACTTATCTAGCATCACAATAAAGACTACAAGGACCAAGCAATTAGGCGGTGATGAGTAGCAATTTCACGTGACGTCACAGTGTACCTGTCCAGAAGCAGGCCTGGGTGAATTACATCACAGATGCAACAGGGGAGGGCGTATACCTTTTACTCTTAAAGGAAGTGAAGAGGTTAAAGAAGTCCAAGTTCCACCAGAGATCACTATTTCCAGGCATCTAAACTCACTAGCAGTTTTGTGTCTTCATTCCTGGCAGGCCAACCAAAGGAGTTGACAGAGCTGTGAACTATTGAATAGTGCAAAATTCCTGAATGAAAGCACCCAAAAGAATTTGTTAAAGTGAGGTTATTTTTTACGTGTGTTAAAGGGAAAAATCTCTACAATTCTAAAGTGCAAGAAAAATACAATGACATATAAGGACCCATTTTTTTCTCTGATTTCATTAGATAAATATTGATACTTATAGCAGTGGTATTCAAACTTTTCTGATCATGAGGCACGGTAAGAAATACATTTTACATGGTGACCAATACCCACACACCACTTTATGTTTTCTAAAACTGAAACAAAAACTCACAGAACAATAGTTAAACCTTCTAAGTACATGCCAGTCCTATTCCATTTCATTTAAAAACAAGTGCTGATTGGCACTCACTAAACTGATTCCATAACCTACTAACGGGTCTGACCTGCAGTTTGAAAAACATTGTTCTAAGGTAAAGGGATAAGGAACCCCTGATTCCTTAAAACAAATCACCTCTCTGTTCCTCCACAACAGGCAGTGGGGGGAAGGACACCACTGATGCACAACGGTGAGACATGGGTAGGCTGCTGAACTCCCAACTCTTGTACCCCCGTTTAGCCTCTGGTCTAAAGTAGACGGAGCTCTTCTCTTAATTCTTTGTGGCCTAGTTAATTTAAATAAGATTTTACCCAAGGCTGAGGGATGATAAGAGGGACAGGAACAACATGAGTAACGTGAGCCTGGAAGATCTTTTGTTAAGATAACACTCATTCATCTTCAGCTTTGCTGCCTAGGCCTGGCTGCCTCCAAGCTGCAAAGGTCATCTTTTCCTTTCCTTCCAGGAGGGACTTGAAATGAATTCTCAAGTAAACAACAGAGTAACTCGCAGCCAAATACCTGCAGTTCCCCCTCCTGGCCATCTAGTCTCTGGTTTCCTGTTTCAGTTCTCACCTCTTCTCTGATATCTTAGCACAGTAAAGGCCAGCTCCTTCGTGGAGGCCCTCAACCCCAACCTCAGGAGCATGACCTTGCCCTGTGGCTTTATCCTTCTGAGACGATAATGCAACAGCTTAACATTCTTGGAAGAGATGTACATCAATCTTTTTGTGAGTTCCCAAAAGAATGATTAAAATAAATATGTTCAAACTTCCGGAAAGTGGGTAAATTTACCCTAACCCTTTTGAAAGAAGACTATGATAAGCTCAGGTGGAATAGACACATGATTAGAACAGCAAAAACACCATGCTTCTCAATTTTAACTTTTTTTTTCCTTCCTGAGAGTACAGGCTTTGGAGTCGGGTGTGAAGTCCAACTCACCATACCTTAAAGGACAAGTTTCTTGTTTTCTTTGAATCCCAGTTTACTCATCCATAAGATGGACCTCAGTAGTACTCCCTGCACAAGTTGGTAAAAAAGGATTAAGTGAGCTAATTAGAAAATATGTATGATTCAGTTAGCTAATGATCAGTACATGGGAGCTGCTGCTTATTTTAGGCCAGTTGGATATAGACTAAGAAAACAAACATTGTAAACTTGTTTAACAAAAAAAAAAATCTTAGGCTGCCTGATATTTCCTGGTCTGATGTTTTCTTTGGGGAAGCTCTAGATATGCTTGTATCTAGAGGGGTACTGCTATATATATATTCTGGTCAGCTATCTCCTGCTATAACAGAAATCTGATTGTAAGTGCAGTGGATATGTGGAATCTAAAAAAGGGGGTACAAATGAACTTATTTACAAAACAGAAGTAGAATCACGGATATAGAAAACAAACTTATGGTTACCAGGGGATGGGGGGGGGATAAATTGTGAGATTAGGATTGACATATACATACTACTATATATAAAATAGATAACTAATAAGAACCTGCTGTGTAACACAGGGAACTCTACTCAATACTCTGTAATGGCCTATATGGCAAAGCATCTAAAAAAAAAAAAGGATGAGTGGATATACGTATATGAATACATATATGTATTCATTTTGCTGTACACCTGAAACTAACACAACATTTGTAAATCAACTATACCCCATAAACATTAAAAAAAAAGACAAAAGGGCAAATACAGGCTCTCATATGTTTCTTTCCATTCCTACTATTCCTACAATTTAGTGCCTCAAGTAGCTGAGACCACTGCAAGAGGTCTTGTGCCTTCCGTCCATCTCCCTCCTATCAAATTTGTGATGCCAGATGGATTTCCTAAAGCAGAGTTCTGATTGTGTCACTTTATTGCTCAATAAATGATGGCTCCCCACAACCTACCAAAGGAACCCTGAACCGTATTATTTTGTTATTTGGCATACTATAATGTTTGAAGTAAGAGGCTCTAACTTGCTTTTGTTTTGTGAATAAAAACAAAAATAAAATTCTTATTTTATTTTATGCAAGAAAAGAAAAATTTAAGCATAAAAATGTTTCTCTGCCCCTTGGCCTCCTCCCTCCCCTCTACTGTGTATTGTGTATCTGCATCATGCAGTGGCCAAACCTCCCCCATCAGCAGAAATACCTGCTCAACCATAAAGAGCAACATTCTCCTGGCATCAACAAGATGACTCCTTAAAAGATAACATTCTTTCTTGCTCTTGTAAGGGGTCACAATGACCCACCACTTTGTACTTGCAGATCTGGATTATGTAAACTGTCAATAATACATCATTTAATGTATGCCCTCTGTCTCAAAAAAAAACTTACACAACTGCGTTTTGATCTCTAATGGGTAGAACAGTTCTCAGAGCTTTCTGAGAGGCTGTTCCTGGGTTATAATCCTCAATTAGGCTCAAATAAAATTTTCCATTTCTTTCTTAGATCGACTGATTAATTTTTCATCAACAGTTTTTTTTAAACATTAATCCATTTTTGTTGTTGAAGTCAGTTAGCCTTTTTCATATTTGAAAACTTTTATTTCTTAAATTGGATGCTAGGTATATGTGCTTTGTTTTTATTATTATTGTTGTGGTAAAATATACATAACAAAAAAATTTACCATTAGTGACATTTAATGTATTCACAACTTATACAGGCATCACCACTATCTAGTTCCTGAATATTTTCATCATCCCGAAAGGAAATCCTGTACCCATTAAACAGTTACTCCTTGTTTCCCTCTCACTCCACCTCCCACCCTAGGGAACCACTAATCTGTTTTATGTCTTTAAGGATTTGCCAACTCTGGTTATTTCAATAAATGGAATCATAATATTTGGCCTTTTGTGTCTTGATTCTTTCACTTAGGATAATGTTTACAAGATTCCTCTATGTTGTAGCATGCACCTTTTTTTTTTTTGGCAGAATAATATTGTACTGTATGGATATACCATCTTTTGTTTCTCCATTTATCTGTTGATGGACATGTGGGTTATTTCCACCTTCTGGCTACTGTGAGTACTGCTGCTATGAATATTTGTGAGCAAGTTTTTGCTTGTACACTTGTTTTCTTTTTATTCTCTGTATACAAGATCATGTCATCTGTGAATATGGTTTTACTCTTCCTTGCCAATCTGAATTCCATTCGTTTCTTTCTCTTGTTTAATTTCCCTGCTGGAACCTCTAGCATGATGGTGAGTAGAGTAGCAAGAGTGGACATCCTTGTCTTATTTCTGATCTTAGGGGAAATTCATACAGTCTTTCACCATTAAGTATACTGTTGGCTACAGGCTTTTCATAGGTGCTCTTATCAGGTTGAGGAAGTTTCCTTCTATTACTAGTTTGTTAAATGTTTCTATCATGAAAAGGTGTTGGATTTTTGTCAATACTTTTTCTCCTTCTATTGAGATGATCATGTCGTTTTTGCTTTTGTTTTTCTTGAAGTATAGTTGATTTACAATATTGTGTTAGTTTCAGGTATACAGCAAAGTGATTCAGTTATACATAAATATATGTAGAGATCTACATTCTTTTTTTGTTCTTTTCCATTATAGTCTTTTTAAATAAGATATTGAATATAGTTCCCTATGCTGTACAGTAGGACCTTGTTGTTTATCCATTCTATATATAATAGTTTGCATCTGCTAATCCCATACTCTCAAAACATTCCTCCCTCCCACCCCCCTGCAACCACAAGTCTGTTCTCTATGTCTATGAGTCTGTTTCTGTTTTACAGATGAGTTCATTTGTGTCATAGTTTAGATTCCACATATAAGTGATATCATATGGTATCTGTCTTTTTCTTTCTGACTTACTTTGCTTAGTATGATAACCTCTAGGTCCATCCACGTTGCTGCAAATGGCATTATTTCATTCTCTTTTACAGCTGAGTAATATTCCATTGTATATAAATACCACATCTTCTTTATCCATTCATCTGTTGATGGACACTTAGGTTGTTTCCATGTCTTGGCTATTGTAAATAGTGCTGCCATGAACCTTGGGGGTACATGTAACTTTTCCAATTAGAAATTTCATCTTTTCTAGGTATATGCCCAGGAGTGGGATTGCTGGATCATATGGCAACTCTATTTTTAGTTTTTTAAGAAACCTCCATACTGTTTTCCTTAGTGGCTGCACCAATTTACATTCCCACCAACAATGTAGGAGGCTTCCCTTTTCTCTATACTCTCTCCAGCATTTATTATTTGTAGACTTTTTGATGATAGCCATTCTGACTGGTGTGAGGTGATACCTCATTGCGGTTTTGATTTGTGTTTCTCTAATAACTAGTGATGTTGTGCATCTTTTCATCTGACTATTGGCCATCTGTATGTCTTCTTTGGAGAAATATCTATTTAGGTCTTCTGCCCATTTTTGATTGGGTTGTTTGGTTTTTTTTTTGTTTTTGAGTTGTATGAGCTGTTTGTATATTTTGGAAATTAAGCTGTTGTCGATGGCATTGTTTGCAAATATTTTCTCCCAGTTCATAGGTTGTTTTTTCATTTTGGTTTTTCCTTTTAGTTGTGTTGATATGGTGTATTACATTTACTGATTTTGGGGATCAAACCAATCTCACATTCCTGAAATATATCCCATTTGGTCATGGTGTATAATTCTTTTAATATGTTATTGAATTTGATTTGCTGGTATTTTGTTGAGGATTTTTGCATTCATATTCATAAGAGATATGGGGTTTTAGTTTTCCTTTTGTGATAGCTTTGACTAGTTTTTTTAATCAGAGTAACACTGGCTTCATAGGATAAGTTGGGAAATGTTCCTTCATCTATTTTTTGCAAGAGTTTGTAATGGGGCTTCCCTGGTGGCGCAGTGGTTGAGAGTCCGCCTGCCGATGCAGGGGACACGGGTTCGTGCCCCGGTCCGGGAAGATCCCACATGCTGCGGAGCAGCTGGGCCCGTGAGCCGTGGCCGCTGAGCCTGCGCGTCCAGAGCCTGTGCTCCGCAACGGGAGAGGTCACAACAGTGAGAGGCCCGCGTACCGCAAAAAAAAAAAAAAAAAAAGAGTTTGTAATGAATTGGTACTAATTCTTCTTTAAATGTTCAGTAGAATACATCAGTGAAGTCATCTGGGTCCTGGCTTTTCTCTGTGGGTAGACTTTTTATTACTAATTTAATATGTTTGTTTTGGGTCTATTAAGATTGTCTATTTCCTTTTTTTTTTTTTTTTTTTTTTTTGGCTGTGTTGGGTCTTCATTGCTGCATGCGGGCTTTTCTCTGGTTGCAGTGAGCAGGGGTTGCTCTTCGTTGTGGTGCTCGGGCTTCTCACTGCAGTGGCTTCTTTTGTTGTAGAGCACGGGCTCTAGTCGCACAGGCTTCAGTAGTTGTGGCACATGGGCTTAGTTGCTCTGCAGCATGTGGGATCTTCCCAGAGCAGGGCTCAAACCCATGTCCCCTGCATTGGCAGGTGGATTCTTAACAACTGTGCCATCAGGTAAGCCCTGTCTGGTTTTTCTTGAGTCAGTTTTGGTAGTTAGTGTCTTTATAGGAATCTTCCCATTTCATCTACATTATCTAATTTATTGGCATACAATCGTTCATACAATTATTCCTTTACAATCCTTTTTATTTCTGTAAGGCCAGTAATGATATCCCCTATTTCATTTCTTTTTTTTTTTTTAATTAATTAATTAGGGCCTCCCTGGTGGCACAGTGGTTGAGAGTCCGCCTGCCGATGCAGGGGATACGGGTTCGTGCCCCGGTCTGGGAGGATCCCATGTGCCGCGGAGCGGCTGGGCCCGTGGGCCATGGCCGCTGGGCCTGCGCGTCCGGAGCCTGTGCTCCGCAGCGGGAGAGGCCACAACAGTGAGAGGCCCGCGTACCGCAAAAAAAAAAATAAAAATTAAAATTTAAAAAAAAATTAATTAATTTATTTATTTATTTTTGCCTGGTTGGGTCTTCGTTGCTGCACGTGGGCTTTCTCTAGTTGTGGCGAGCTGGAGCCACTCTTTGTTGCAGCATGCAGACTTCTCATTGTGGTGACTTCTCTTGTTGCAGAGCACAGGCTCTAGGTGTGCGGGCTTCAGTAGTTGTGGCATGTGGACTCAGTAGTCGTGGCTTGCAGGCTCTAGAGCGCAGGCTCTGTAGTTGTGGCGCATGGGCTTAGTTGCTCCGTGGCATGTGGGATCTTCCCGGACCAGGGCTCAAACCCGTGTCCCCTGCATTGGCAGGTGGATTCTTAGCCACTGCACCACCAGGGAAGCCCACCTATTTCATTTCTGATTCTAGTAATTTGAGTCTTGAAATTTTTTTTTCTTGGTCAGTCTAGCTAAAGATTTGTCAGTTTTGATGATCTTGTCAAAGGACCAGATTTTGTTTCCATTATTTTCTCTATTGTTTTTCTATTCTCTATTTCATTAAATTCCTCTCAATCATTATTATTTTCTTCCTTGCTTGCCTAAGATTTAATTTGTTCCCCCTTTCCCAGTGTCTTAAGGTAGAATATTAAGATATTGATTAAAGATCTTTCTTCTTTTTTTTTTTTTTTTTTTTTTTTTGCTTTACGCGGGCCTCTCACTGTTGTGGCCTCCCCCATTGCGGAGCACAGGCTCCGGACGCACAGGCCCAGCGGCCATGGCTCATGGGCCCAGCCTCTCCGCGGCATGTGGGATCTTCCCAGACTGGGGCACGAACCCGTATCCCCTGCATCGGCAGGCGGACTCTCATCCACTGCGCCACCAGGGAAGCCCTCTTCTTTTTTTAATACCAGCATTTCAGCTATAAATTGCCTTCTAAGTGCTGCTTTAGCTATATCCCATAGGTTTTGGCATATTGTTGTTTAAGTTTCATTTTTCTCAAAGTATTTTTTAATTTCCCTTTTGCTTTCTTCTATGACCATTTGGGTATTTAGGAGTGTGTTTTTTAATTTCAAAATACTGTGTGTTTCCCCATAGTCGTTCTGTTATGGATTTCTAATTTCATTCCTTTCTTTTGTGAAATAAAATTCATATTTTATGGCAAGACAAGAAAAATTTAAACAAAATTTTCTCTGCCCTTTGGCTCCTCTCCCCCCACCACTGTGCATCGTGTATCTGCATTTTGCATTGACCAAACCTTCCCCATTGGCAGAAATTTCCGCTCAAACATAAAGAGCAACATTCTATTAAGATAACTCCTTGGAGATAACATTCCATCTTGATAAGAGGTCACACTCAGATCTGGATTATGTAAACTGTCAGTAATACACCATTTGATATACAGTCCTCTGTCTCAGAAAGTTCTTCTATAACTGTGTCTTGACTTCTAACTGGCAGCACAGTTCTCGGAGCTTTCTGAGATACTCTTCCAAGGTTATCATCCTCAAATTTTGTTTGAATGAAATTTTCCATTTATTTTCTTAGATCAACTGATTTTTGTTGACATCTTGTTTGAGAACATGTTTTGTATTATTTTTATCCTCTTAAATGTACTGAGGTTTGTTTGATCCTGGAGAATCTCCTATGTGTATTTGAGAAGACTGTGTATTCTGCTGTTGTTGGGTGCAGTGCTCTATAGATGTCTATGAAATCTGGTTGGTTTAGAGCATTGTTCAAGTCTTCTATTTCTTTACCAGCCTTCTATCTAGTTGTTCTATCCATTTTTGAAAATGGAGTATAGAAGTCTCCAATTATTATTGTAGAACTGTCTATTGTCCCCTTCATTTCTGTCAGTTTTTGCTTTACGTATTTTGATGATTTGTTGTTGGATGCATGTATGTTTATAAGTATCATAGCTTCCTGATATAGATTGACCCTTCTATCATTATGAACTATCCCTCTTCATCTCTAATAACATTTTTTGTTAATAGACTTTCAGTCTGTTTTGTCTTATATTAGTCACCCTAGTTTCTTTTGCTGTTTGCATTATATATCCTTTTCTATTCTTTTACTTTCTATTTCTTTGTATTTTTGAATATAAAGTGTGTCTCCTGTAGACAGTATATAGTTGAACCTTTTCAAAAATCTAGTCTGACAATGTCTGTCTTTTGATCCGATTGGTTAAGCCATTCACATGTAAAAGTTACTGGACTGCATTTACAATGGTCCTTTTTGTTTCTTACATGTCTCATGTGTTTTTTATTCCTCTAACTATTTTTTAGTGCACACACACACACAAAAGGAATGTATGTGTTTCAAGAGGGGTAACCTGAGTTGTTCCCTATCCTGTATTATGCTGAGTTTCTAACCCAATGTTGAGTACAGTATTATAGATACTAGATGATCAATACAGTAGTCTTGTCAAGCATTTCTTAAAATGTAGAGCAAGACCAGCAGAGGCAATGTCACCTGGGAATTTGTTAGAGGAAAAACATTAATCTCTGTAATCAAACTTGGGTTTGATCCCAGCTCTACATTTATAGCTGTGTGATTTGAGGCAAGTCACTAAACCACTGAGTCTTGTTTCCTCATTTAATAATGCTGTCTTACAGTGTTCTTGTGAAGGCTGTAAGAGATTAAGTGAGATAACGTAAATAATTCTACTACCATGTCAGGACTTCTACAGTGTTAATTTTCTTTCTCACTGCCGTAATATAACAAAAACTTCTACCTGTTTTCTCTGTATTTTCAGTGTAACTACCAGCAGCTTAAATAACTTAAACCACTTCTAATTTTAGCAATTATTGAGAAGGAAAAATGCAGAAACAGGAATAAGAATAGAAAACATGAAGTTGTGTGGTAGGTTAGCAGAGAAAAAGAGAAATTCAGTCTGAGCTCATCTTTCAAGATGCCCAGAAAAATTAGGTGGCAATTTAAATACCACTTTGGATGCTGATATATGCTCAAGGTCTGAAATTATAGCAATTTTTAAAAAATCACTGTTTCTCTGTATTTTTTTATTAATACTTTTATGAGAGTATGAGAGTAATCCTGCCAGGTAGATAGGCCAGGCATTACTATCTCCATTTTGCAGGGACCTAAAGCTCAGAGGGATTAAGTGACTTGCCTGTGATTACAGGACTAGTTGGTGGGGAAGTTGGGATTGAAGCCATGTCAGTTAATTGCAAATTACACAGTTATCACAGTTTGGGGGAAGGTCTCAAAATAAAGGACGTACTGAGAGGATAAAGGTCACACTATGTATCTGGATAATACTATTAAATGAATAAATATCTGATTTACAAGTAAAAATCTTGTTACGATGAACATCATTGCAGAGATTCTATTTAAGAGGATGTCCATGCTGTCTGCAATACAGACTTCAGGAGCTGAGGGTAGAAAATTGTATGTGGACATTTATTCTGACTGAAAGTTTAAACAATATGCATAATGTTTCTTTTTTTTTTTTTGGCCACACTGACGGGCTTATGGGATCTTAGTTCCCCGACCAGGGGTTGAACCCCGGGCCGCCTGAAGTGAAAGCACTGTCTTGACCACTGGACCGCCAGGGAATTCCGACAACATGCATAATGTTTCTGAAGTCTTCATAATTTGACTTGACTATACACGGACTTTATGGTGGTACATATATTGCTGTTTTACTGTACCATTTGAAGGTGTTACTGAGTAGAATCTGTGTACAGATTAGGTCATATGTAAATATACAGGACTACATTACTCAATCTCCTTAGCATGCCAGACCATAAGATTCTTGAGGGCAGAGCTTATGTTTTATACCCCCCTGATCTCATAGTGCCTACCACTAATGAATGAATAAATACATAAATGTGAGAGTGAATGCATTTGCCTTAAAATCATTGTTTGTTTACTCCCCTCTTGTCAAAGTACCTTTCTCTATTTCTGACCCCCAAAATCAGAAATAGACCTATTCTGTCCTGTTAGTCAAAAATATTTCCCCCTAACCACCTCACACTGGTCAGAATCGTCATCATTAAAAAGTGTACAAATAACAAATGCTGGAGAGGGTGTGGAGAAAAGGGAACCCTCCTACTCTGTTGGTGGGAATGTAAGTTGGTGCAGCCGCTATGGAAAACAATATGCAGGTTCCTCAAAAAACTAAAAATAGAGTTGCCATATGATCCAGCAACCCCACTCCTGGGCATATGCCTGGACAAAACTATAATTCAAAAAGATACATGCAACCCTATGTTCATAGCAGCACTATTCACAATAGTCAAGACATGGAAATAACCTAAATGTCCATCGACAGATGAATGGATAAAGAAGATGTGGTACATATATACAATGGAATACTACTCAACCATAAAAAAGAATGAAATAATGCCATTTGCAGAAACATGAATGGACCTAGAGATTATCATACTAAGCAAAGTAGGTCAGAAAGAGGAAGACAAATACCATATATCGCTTATATGTGGAATCTAAAATATGACACAAATGAACTTATCTATCAAACAGAAAAAGACCCACAGACATAGAAAATAGACTTGTGGTTGCCAAGGGGGAGGGATGGAGTGAGGGTTTGGGGTTAGCAGAGGTAAGCTATTATATATAGAATGGGTAAACAACAAGGTCCTACTGTATAGCACAGGGAACTATATTCAATATCCTGTGATAAACCATCATGGAAAAGAATATGAAAAAGAATATGTATATATATATGTATAACTGAATCACTTTGCTGTATAGCAGAAATTAACAAAACATTGTAAATCAACTATAGTTCAATAAAATAAATTTAAAAACAAACAAACAAACAAAATATTTCCACCTAGGCCCAGACTAAATTCCCTCCAGAACCAAGATCCTTTCTTCCCTGTACCACTGGTTTCTCCCCTGAGTGACAATTCAAAATGACTCTCAGTCATTTGGACGCTGTGTTGGGGTCCTCTGAACTGCTCACCTAAATTTGTTTACCACCACTTTCATTATCCCACTGAGTTCTTATGAACTAATTTTCTGATCAAAATCAGCACAGCTTGGCCAAAAAAAAAAAAAAAAGAACTTGGAGATCAGGGCTCCCCATCCCTCGGGCCATGGACCAGTACTTGTCCGTGGCCTGTTAGGAACCAAGCCGCACAGCAGGAGGTGAGAGGCAGGCGAGCAAGCGAAGCTTCATCTGCCGTTCCCCATTGCTCCCCACTGCTCGCATCACTGCCTGAACCATTCCCCACACCCCACCCCCATCCGTGGAAAAACTGTCTTCCACGGACCGGTCCCTGGTGCTAAAAAGGTTGGGGACCACTGTTGTAGATGGTATTCTTCAAGGAAAGAAACATGCCTTTCTCTTTGCTTTTCCCTCTTCTTGCTGGACTAAATGTTCACTTTTCATCTTGGGCTACATGGATGAGAGCAACATATTATGGATGGAAGAATAATAAGACTGATGAAATCTTGAAATCTAAATCCCTAATATCATCGAGCCTATGTATCAGCCCTGGACTGTATACACTGGGACTGCCACACGAGTCACAAATAATTCCTACCTTGTTTATGTCACTATTATTGAAGTCTTGTTACAGTTTCTGAATCAAGTTTTTGCTTAACACCCTGTGCAATCTACTCACTCTACAGAGTGAGTGGCACTCCCTGGAGCTGTACAGCAGGGCGACCTTGAACTCAACTTCCCACTAACAGAGTAAGGGGAAGACAAGTTCAGAAAGATTAAAAACTTTCCTGAAGTCAAACTACTATGTGATGTGAGACTGGACACAGATCTAGGATACCAAATAGTGATAATACTAGATTCTATCCTAGCTTTTCATTTTGTGAAATGCTGTCCAGAAGAAAAGTTCCACTACTTAGACTCTTACAGTATATGGGAAGTCATTTCAATTCCCACCTAAACCCAGCAGCAATGGCTGTATGGGTATCAACAGCAACAACAAAAAAATGTGAGTGTCCCTAGGATGTGTGCTGTCCTTAGTGGTAGTCATGGTAATAAGGAATCCTGTTTGATTGTGCTACTGTACTTCTGCAATGACACTAAACTGCACAGATACAGTCTCAGCCTTCCTTCTCAATTGTCTTGCTTTGCTCCCTGGACAAGTTCCTTCTTCCTGTCTGCCATCCACAGCAAACCACACAGGCTGAGTTAGGCAGGGGA
This sequence comes from Mesoplodon densirostris, assembly GCF_025265405.1. Taxonomy (NCBI): domain Eukaryota; kingdom Metazoa; phylum Chordata; class Mammalia; order Artiodactyla; family Ziphiidae; genus Mesoplodon; species Mesoplodon densirostris. Next base: position 233,864,763 of record NC_082661.1, read on the forward strand.
AATGGCTCCAATGAGAGTGACCCTTGATGTTTCACAAGGTCGAGGACAGCGAGGTGTTGACATGAGTGTGAGTGGGCAGCTGAGACAAAGCTCGATAGTAAATCTGACATTTATTTTGGATAGAGAAAAAGAGAGTTAACAGTTACTGAGTGTCTACTATGTGTTCATCCCTGTGCTAGGCTTCCATTGTATATTGTGTCATTTAACCTTTACAATAACCACAGGAGGTAGGTATTATTCCCACTTACCAGTGAGAAAACAAAGACTATAATATAAAGTCACATAGTCGGTGATAGAGCAATGATTTGAAACCAGGACTGGCTTCAAAATCCATGTTTTTCCACTACACCTTGTGGCCTTTAAACTTTTTAAAGTCCTTTCAAAAACTTTATTTTCTCATTTTCAAATATATCGTCTCCCTTATATAACTCTGAAGAGCATCTTCAAGAAATTTTCCAGGCCTTTCATGTGTTTGGCATGCCCAGTAAGATATTCTGCAGCAGAATCCAGCTGATCCTTTGTTGCAGTGCAAGAAAATGGGCCAGTTGGCAACAGCATGAGCGTGAGCTGGACTGCAAATCACAGTACTACTTCCTCAGTAGACAAAGTTTTACTATGGAAAAAAACAGTCAACTGAGCTAAACAGTGCATTCAGTGACAGAACTGATTTCATTCTCTCAAAAGCTCCTTATTTCATGGCCAGCTGATCATAGTTTGTTGACCTGTACTGTTCTGATCATTGTACTTTGGGAGAAAAGAGAGTACATTTTCATAATCCCACCTGGAACACCTCTACAATGAGAACTCATGATATGTACTATTTCATTGTGTACATAGAAAAGAGAGGAGAAAAGCTAAATTTCCAACAAAAATGTGTTATCTGACATAAAGTAAAAATATTACTCAGGATTCATCTATTGATTGAGTCATTCATTCAAGACTAGTATACAAAGAGATATTTAGGGCTGTCTCTGCCTTCTTCTAAGAAGGGGACGGGGTAGGTAAGCACCAATTTAAAGAAAAATCATTTTAGTAAAATGTGATTATCCTTGATCCCTTTTTGTCTTCCCGTATCAATTCATCAGCAAATTCTTTTGGCTCTTATCTTCAAAGCATAACCAAAATTTTTGCTATGTCCTTCCACCCAGGGCAACTGCACTTCACAAGTCCAGAGGATGTCATTTGCATTTTATTGTATTTATTTATTTATTTGGCTGCATCGGGTCTTGGTTGCAGGATCTTTGTTGTGGTCTTTTGGCATGTGGGATCTTCCGCTGCAGCGTGTGGCCTCTTGACTGCGGTGCACAGGCTTCTTTCTTGTTGTGGCATGTGGGCTCAGTAGTTGCAGCACAGGGGCTTAGTTGCCCCACGGCATGTGGGATCTCAGTTCCTCGACCAGGGATCGAAGCCGCATCCCCTGCACTGGAAGGCGAGTTCTTAGCTACTGGACTGCCAGGGAAGTCCTAGGGAAGTCGTTTCCATTTTGGTCTCCATGAATAGTGTCCTGTTTCCACAGCTCTCCACCCTCTGCACTCCCTCCTCTATCTCCCTAGACCAAGCTACCATCATCTCGTTTAACTTCTTGTTTCTACTCTTGCTCCACCACTCTTGCTTATTCTCCCCACAGCAGCCAGCGTCACTCCACTGCTCAAAAGCCTCCAATGGCTTCTCATCCCACACAGAAGAACACTGAGTCCTTCCTGTAGCCTGCAAGCCCCACCTTATCTGAAGTAGGTGACAAGGTCATTTTCTAAAAATGACAGGGGATAGGCTGAGTTGGGGACAGGAATAGCATGGTGAGCAACGGAAATAGTCACATATTGAGAGGAACAGGAAGGGCAGCTGACAGGTAAAAGGATTGTCAGGGGCCCAATCCTTTAATACCATTAATTTCTAGTAGTTCCAGTCTGAAATGTGCAGTCTTCTCTAACCATGCCATGAAGGTGAGGGTAAATGTAAGGGTAGAGAAAAATGCTTGCTAGGTTTTGCTGCACATCAAATTCTCCCTACACTTAATGACATAAAACAGCAAACATTTATTATTTCTCATGATTCTATGTGTCAGCTGGGTGGTTCTTTTGTCCTGGGCCAGCTCAGTTGGATTAAATGGTCTAGGATAGACTTTTTCAAATACCTGATGGTTGGTAGACTTGTTGTTCTGGAAAGATCTCAGCTGGGCCTTGTTATTTCGGCTTCAAATGTCCTCTCCTTCTCCAGCAGGCTAGCTCAGGCTTCTTCACTTAGTGAGCTCAGGGCTCCAAAGAGCAGAAAGAGCAAACCCCACATGTGCCCGCATCTTTTTTTTTTTTTTTTTTTGCGGTACGCGGGTCTCTCAGTATTGTGGCCTCTCCCGTTGCGGAGCACAGGCTCCGGATGCACAGGCTCAGCGGCCATGGCTCACAGGCCCAGCCGCTCCACGGCATGTGGGATCTTCCCGGACCGGGGCACGAACCCGTGTCCCCTGCATCGGCAGGCGGACTCTCAACCACTGCGCCACCAGGGAAGCCCCAATGCCCGCATCTTTTAAGCCATTGCTCAAGTCAGAGCTGCTAATATCCCTTGACTAAAGCAAGAAACACTATCAGGCCCAAAGTCAGTGTGAGAGGGCACAACACAAGGTCATAGATACAGGGAGAAGTGAATGAACTGGGGGAAATACTACCATGGGAAGGTAAATTACGCACTGAACTAGGCTTAGGGTTTTCTGGGCAGGGTCAGAGAAGGCTAAGGCTGCAAGGAAGTACTGAGTTTTGGTGAAAAAGTATGTTGTTTACATGAACTACCATGGGCTGCAGCTGAGAAGAAAAGGAAATGAGATCGGGGGTGTTTACAGACTGGGAGAAAATGATGTTACAACAATTTTGGAACCCATTCCAACATGGGCAGGTGTCATTCCCACACCGACAAGCAATTCTCGGGCACCAGCTGGGTGTCCTACAATTTAACTCATATCTCAATTCGACAGGTTAATGGCACAGTCTTACAAGACTGCCCACCCCACATCAGATGTCAATCACAATTATGCTTACTGGATTTAGATCTATATCGAAGATGTCTGAAAGAATAAGGAAAAACAAAGTGATATAAATTGAACGCATGAAACTTATATGATGTTATAAAGCAATGAAACCTCAATAAAAAATAGAGTTTAAAAAGTGACAGAAACTGAAAAAGGACGAAATGAAACTTTTAGAAATAAAAAACATAGCAATCAAAATTCAAAAAATCATTGGATGGGGCTTCCCTGGTGGCGCAGTGGTTGAGAGTCCGCCTGGCGATGCAGGGGACATGGGTTTGTGCCCCGGTCCGGGAAGATCCCACATACCACGGAGCTGCTAGGCCCGTGAGCCATGGCCGCTGAGCGTGCGTGTCCGGAGCCTGTGCTCCACAACGGGAGAGGCCACAACAGTGAGAGGCCCGTGTACCGAAAAAAAAAAAAAAAAAAACCATTGGATGGATTTAATAGATTAGTCACAGATGGAAAGAAAATTAATAAAATGCTACGGACACCTTTCTAGGTTTGAGGTACTCATATTTTTCTGTTCCATTTTATTCTATCTGAATTTTGAAATTCCTAGATGGTTGAGACCCAATAAACTGATTTCACACCTCCCATGCTATCTTTTATTCAATATTTTTAATTAAAACTGATGATTGCACCATTTAATGTAACAGTGTAAGGGAAATACAATTTTATTTTAAAAAACCCTTTCATTACAAGACAAAGTTGAGGACTGAAATTTGTACCTCAGACAAATCCCTTAGATGCTGATTTCTCCAGAATAAACTAGATGCAGCTGACTTCATTAACGCCTCCCCTGTGGCTCTTTCACTCTTGGGCAGAAAGAGGAATCAGACTTACCTTTGGTAGAAGGTAAGTTCAGTTTTTTGTCTGACCTGGGGGTCGATAACATTTTCCATTGGGAAATTTTTCAACTAGTGAAGTGCCTCATATGAAGTAAACTTAGTTAAGGTAACTGTAAGTATAGAATTAATACAGAGTTTATTAGACTCAATAGTATATTTGGAAGGACTCGTTGATTTCCACTGGTTACTAGTATTCACTAATTTGCGAGGAGACAAGAAAAATAAGGTCTATGGAGTTTTTCATAAAGTTGATTTATTTATTTAAAAGGACTGACTTCTTAGAGGATATGTTTTTTATTTTTATTTTAGGGGTCAAAATATAATTTTTAAATGAAATGAGGCTAATAGAAAATGGCAGTTGTTTTTGGTTTTGTCTCACAGATGGCTGAAATTTAAAAATTGCTGTCATGTTGATTCCCAAAATTATTTTGAAAATTTAGACTGACCCACCAAGTTCAAAAGACTGGGAATACCATCAACGTTGTCTACTATTATTTATTCAGCCAACAAATATTATGAGAGCCCACTATGTGCTAAGAAATGGGCACAAATAAGAAAATGACTGCACTGTATGCCCTCCTGCTTACAGTGAGAAAGGGACACATTGATCTGTAGTTACTAACAAGTTAAGTAGTGTTAGGTCTTCTGGGAGCAGGTGTGAGGGAAAGCCTGTTTGGGGAATCAACCTCTTAGTGAAAGAAGAGATGAAGCTCAGCTGCCTTGAACATGCACAGGTATTTGCCTGCTGATGAGGGAAAAGCAATGGAGGCGAGAGGAAAATTTTAAATAGTTCCAGATGGCCAGAGTTGGGGTATCCACTAAAGACTAAGATAAGGAGAGGATGAAAAGGGAGATAACTCAAGATAAAAGAGGTTTTATAGGCTCAGCTAAGGACTTTGATTTTTTTAAAATAATTGTGATAAAAAACACAACATAAAATTTGCCATTTTAACCATTTTTAAGTGTACAGTTCAGTAGTGTTAGGTATATTCACATTGTTGTGAAATAAGAACTTGACTATCCTATAAGCAACTGAGATGAATGGAATGGAAAGATTTTTAGGCTAGGATTGGAGATTTAGGAAGATTGTTTTAGAAAGTGAGGGTCATAGAAGGTAAGGGATGTAGGTTAGAAAGACTGGAAGAGATTAAAGGACTCAAAGGCTTGTGGGAGTGATGTGAGTTGGGGTAGGTTTCTGGCTTGGTTGCAGGTTTTTTTGACAGACGGGAAGTTAGAGAAGGGAACTCAACATACCAGTGGCTGAGTACCAAGCCTGTATGCGCCAGCTTTCCAGGGACGTCACACTTGAAGCTAGCAGGCCACATCTAGCCAGAATGTATTTCGTTATCCCCTGCAATTAAAATAAACCTTTCTTGAGAAATTGAAGTATCTGGGAACACTGGAACCATAGTCCGTCAGGGAAAAAATGAGCAGAACTCACTCTATTAAAACAAACAAACAAACAAAAAATCCAACATTAAATTAATATATAAGAAACTTACAGAAAAGTACACGAGTAAGCGTACAGCTTGATGGATGTTCACAAAGCAAACGTACTCCACTAACCAGCATCCTTATCAACAAACCTTACCAATAACCTTACCAATATCTTAGAACCTTATCAATATCTCAGAAGTTATACATATTTAATCCTAACACTCTTACGAGATAGATCACACTGATGCGTCCATTTTAAATACGAGGAAACTGAAGCACAGACAGGTCACAAGGCTAAATACTGAAATTAGATTATGAACCTAGAGCTGCTGTCTGAGCTCTAATCCCACGCTGTCGGAGAAGAAACAGGTTTGAAGGTGAGTTCACCTTCGAATGATGCTGAGTGGGCGTCCTCCCACGGAAACCTACTTCCGGGCATCAGAGCCTCGGGAACCTCAGGTAACCAAGGCGTCCGCACCTCAGGTTGCCAGCCCACCGCCTCCGAGCGCAGCCCCTCAGCGAGCGGCCCCCGGCGTGCTGCGCAGCCTCCCCCCACTTGAGGGCGCTGTCGCAGCCACGGTCAGACGCGTGCCTCTCTCTGTTGTCGCGATATTCTTGAGGCCGGAAGAACTTAAGATCGAAGGTCATGTAGACAGCGCGTCCCGCCCCGCACCCCTAAGATCTCGCGTGAGTATAATTTCCGTCCTTTTGGCTCTCGGAGCAGCACCATGGCGGTCGGAAAGAATAAGCGCCTTACGAAAGGCGGTAAAAAGGGAGCCAAGAAGAAAGTGTAAGTGGCAACTATCGTGGCCCCCCGCTTTTGGGTGTCCTGCTGGAGTCGGCGGGCGGTTTCTCAGTCGTGGTGTGGGCCGGATGGCGAGGATGCTCGTTGGATTGCGCGGGCCGTACCGGGTTGGTAAATTACGAACCGCGGCCTGGCGGATCCGGGACTGCTCTGCGGCGGACCCGTTGCTTCCCCCGGCCTTGTGGGCCTTATGCGCGCCCCTTTTGAGTCAGATTGCTGCCGCGACTAGGGACTGGCGTGTTCCGTTTTGTGGGCTCACGGGCCTCGTAAGTTCCTCGGGTAATGCCCTTCCAACAGCTGGAGTTGTGAAAGGCACTTTTCTTGTCCACCCGGGACCTCGCGTCCCTCCCCTGCTTGGGCCGGGTGGAACCTGGGCGCTCCTGATAGCTCGCGGCCGTAAGGAGCCCGGGTTACCAGTATGTGTCTTCACGTACCAGTGAAGTTGAAGAGACGTGCATGTTGTTTGGTGGCAGTGTTGCCGGTGTAGCGGAAGCACCGATGGGTGGGTGGGGTTGGGTGGGAGTGTATATGTTTGTGGCATAATTTACCAAAGTGTCAGGCCTTCACAGTGAAATAGACATGGTGGGAAGAACTAGATTTTACATATGCGCCCCTCACCTGAGAGGAGTAGTTCACACCAGTGTCTACGTGTCAGTTAATCTTTTAGAGTAATTGGAATGAGGGAAGTTAAAAAAAATTATGTGATCTGCGATAAAATTTAAGCATGTTTTTAAATCCAGGGTTGACCCATTTTCTAAGAAAGATTGGTATGATGTGAAAGCACCAGCTATGTTCAATATAAGAAATATTGGGAAAACACTAGTCACGAGAACTCAAGGAACCAGTGAGTATATTATTCTTCGTTTGTATTTTCCTTAAACTGAGACTTGTATGTATCTTGGTCTACTTTTCGTTGTGTGGTGGGATACATTAAGGAAGTGTCAGCTCTTGGTTGCAGCTTTGGGCCCTTTGGGGCTTGTTTTTAGTACAGCACTTGCAGAAGCAAGATGGCACTTTTAGAATTACCAGTGAAATGTGCATGGGTAGTTTTGAGGTTCTAATGATCCCTGTCAGTAAGTCGTTGGTGTCCATAGGGATTTGTTTGACGAAAGTTACGGTCTTTATAATTTATCATTAGGTTTCTAAACTTAATGCTTGAATATTAACTTGACTTTGCTTATGTGGTTCCTAACGTTAACAATTGATTCTTGTTTTATAGAAATCGCATCTGATGGCCTCAAGGGTCGTGTGTTTGAAGTGAGCCTTGCTGATCTGCAGAATGATGAAGTTGCATTTAGAAAATTCAAGCTTATTACTGAGGACGTTCAGGGCAAAAACTGCCTGACTAATTTCCATGGCATGGATCTTACCCGTGACAAAATGTGCTCCATGGTCAAAAAATGGCAGGTGAGAATAAAAGTTCTCTCAAGTGCATGGTGCTGTGCTGTGCATGACCAAAGATGTCATGATTTAATGTCAAGAAAGGGGCGTGTTGTGCATTTGAGGTTTAGAGTTCATTTTAAGCCCTTGATGTTTTCTTGCTGTTATTAAGTGTGCACTCTTGGATCGGCACTGTTGAACTTGAGCAACAGCAGTGAGGCTGTTTAGATTAAATTTAGTTATTTGTTTAAATTGAGTTCAAGATTTAATATGGGATTATCATCAAGGTTTTTTTGCTGCATGGATTAGTGGCTGGTTGAAGCACATTTAGGTGCAGGTTTGCAGTTTTAGCTTTGCCTGTCTTCAGAATACCTTTGGACATCAGAATCTAGTGAATTTGATAGTGAAAGGATGGATTGGGCTAGTTCTGATTATCTATTGTGCTGTAATAGGACTGGCAGAGCCTCTGGTGTGAGACTGAAATTTTGGCTCTTTTTCCCAGTTATGTTGTTTGGAAAGTAACTTAAATCTTGCTAAGCCTTGGTTTCTTTATCTGTAAAATGTAGGTAAGAATATTAGCTCATGGGGCTTCCCTGGTGACGCAGTGGTTAAGAATCCACCTGCCAATGCAGGGGACCGGGTTCGAGCCCTGGACCGGGAAGATCCCACATGCCACGGAGCAACTAAGCCCATGCGCCACAACTACTGAGCCTGTGCTCTAGGGCCCTCGAGCTGCAACTACTGAAGCCTGCGCGCCTAGAGCCCTGCTCCGCAACAAGAGAAGCCACCTCAGTGAGAAGCCCGCGCACCACAACGAAGAGTAGCCCTCACTTGCCACAACTAGAGAAAGCCCGTGCACAGCAACGAAGACACAGCTCAGCCAAAAAAAAGAATATTAGCTCATGGAATTATGAGGATGAAATAAAAGATACATGTAAACATGCTTAGTACAGAGCTTGACACAGAAAGCATTTAGTACCCATTGGTTTAACTACAGGAAATGATGGTTCAGATGTGTCTGGCTATAACCATCACGTTGGGGATGTTTTTTGTGTGGGAATGAATGATGACAAGATGTTTCGGTCCCATATGATATGATTATTCCGTTATATTTATTTCTGATACTCTCCTAAGGTTTTACAGTTGCATTTTTGGAAGTATCTTAAGGTCCTTTCACTATAATTGTATTATATTCATTTTTTAGACTAAGATAAAGTTAACAAAATGCAAAGAAGGCAATTCACTTTTTGTTGGTACCTAAGCAGGCCTCTCACTGTTGTGGCCTCTCCCGTTGTGGAGCACAGGCTCAGCGGCCGTGGCTCATGGGCCCAGCCGCTCTGTGGCATGTGGGATCTTCCTGGACCGGGGCACGAACCCGTGTCCCCTGCATCGGCAGGCGGACTCTCAACCACTGTGCCACCAGGGAAGCCCTAGTTTTTGTTTTTTGAATTTAGGTAGTAATAAGACTAATGATGGATTTTTAAAAACTATAGTTTAGTTGTAAAATTGAATATTTAATCCTCAGTGTGGCTTTAGTTTGGAACATAAAGGACATTTTAAAATGTATGTATTTAGTGTTATTACAACATTTCAACTGTTCAGAACATGTTTTTTTAAATGGAATAGGTTTAGATGTCGGTATTGTAGAGTCCCTTAGAACGTATTTTTCTCTTGCGGAGGTAAAGAATTGATTGGGGGAGGAGCAGGTTGTTAAAGGCTGGCATATGTCTATAAAAGGCATGTATATGTGAAAGGCGGGGGTTGCTGTGGGGAGATAGTGATAATGAGATAGAGAAGTTACCTAGAGGGGAGGGGGGAAGACAGCTGAGAGGACTCTGTACTTATTTAATTAGATATGGAGGATAGTAAGAATTTGGGGTAATTGTTGGTAAGTTCACTTCAAGGAGGTTAACTCTGTAAATCAGTCATTTATATTATACTTAATATTATGTAATGAGTACTTGGCCTCCACTTAAAATTTTTTTTTAAATTTATTATTTTTGGCTGTGTTGGGTCTTCGTTGCTGCATGCGGGCTTTCTCTAGTTGCGGTGAGAGGGGGCTACTCTTAGGTGTGGTGCGCAGGCTTCTCATTGCGGTGGCTTCTCTTGTGGAGCATGGGCTCTAGGTGTGCGGGCTTCAGTAGTTGTGGCACGTGGGCTCTAGAGCGTGGCCTCAGTTGTGCCTCGCAGGCTCTAGAGCGCAGGCTCAGTAGTTGTGGCGCACGGGCTTAGTTGCTCTGCGGCACGTGGGATCTTCCCGGACCAGGGCTTGAACCTGTGTCCCCTGAATTGGCAGGCGGATTCTTAACCACTGCGCCACCAGGGAAGCCCCACTTTTTTTAAAATTAGAATTTGAGAGGTAAAAATAGATAACATTAAAACCTGGCACATCTTTTTTTCACTAGACCATGATTGAAGCTCACGTTGATGTCAAGACTACCGATGGTTATTTGCTTCGTCTCTTCTGTGTGGGTTTTACTAAAAAACGCAACAATCAGATTCGGAAGACCTCTTATGCCCAGCACCAGCAGGTCCGCCAGATCCGTAAGAAGATGATGGAAATCATGACCCGAGAGGTGCAGACAAATGACTTGAAAGAGGTGGTCAATAAATTGTAAGTGTTTTCCCTCACAACACAACCCTCAGATGAGAAAAGGTGGGGTCAGACCTATGTTTAAATTCTGCCTGTGAAACCGTCTAGCTGCATCTCTTGAAATGAAAGCATATTGTGTTCAGTAAATGTTATTTGTGGGTTTATTTATCCTTTTTTTGGATGAAGCTCTATCCTGGCAGTGAGACTTGAAGCCCAGGACTTGCCTTTGCCTTAGAAAAGGCATTGAATAGATAAACCCTTCACAATCAGTAATGTATGGGAATAAGTGATGATAAAATGTTTCGGTCCCAGATGATGTCCGATGATAAAACTGTTAACATTTTTCTGATGTTCCCATGCAGTTGGCTAAGAGGGGTGTATGAAAAAAAGGCATAAGGCTTGGACTCAGAAGGCCCAAGTGCTAATTTTGCTATTAACTAGCTGTATAATTCAGATCATTTAACCTTCACCTATGAAGGGGCAATAACAGAATGAGGATTACTGTGGATTAAATGAAGTGTAGGTTTATTCTAATTTATCATTACTGGTTTTCAGGATTCCAGACAGCATTGGAAAAGACATAGAAAAGGCCTGCCAGTCTATTTATCCACTCCACGATGTCTTTGTTAGAAAAGTAAAAATGCTGAAGAAGCCCAAGTTTGAATGTAAGTGAGAAACCACAGGATTCCTGAAAGAAAAAATTGTGTGGACAAATACATTGGTGGTTTTATGTTGTTGTTTTGAGGCCAGATGATGGCACTTTTTTTTTGTCTTGCCTACATAGTATTGAAGATAACTCTTTCAAGATATGGTACGCTATGACTAACAAAATTTCTTCTTCCTTTTAGTGGGAAAACTCATGGAGTTACATGGTGAAGGTAGTAGTTCTGGAAAAGCTACTGGGGACGAGACAGGTGCTAAAGTTGAACGAGCTGATGGATATGAGCCACCAGTCCAGGAATCTGTTTAAAAATCAGACTTTTAATGGTGACAAATAAAAGACCTCATTTGTGATACTTAATTTCTGATCACTCTTTTTAAATAATCTGACAATAATCAAGTGTTCTTATTTGATAGTAATGTGGTGAATTTTTCTGACCTTTTGTGTGGATTTTATTCACTGCTCTTAGTTACTAAGTAGCTGAGAAAGGGTAGTGTTCAGTTTTCAACTGGGATGGTTTGGGCGTGTTAGAGATGGTGAATAAAAGGAAACACTTCTTTACATGGGTTAAGGTTTTTTTTATTTTTTATTTTTATTTTATTTTTTGGCTGCGTTGGGTCTTCATTGCTGTGCATGGGCTTTTCTCTGGTTGCAGCGAGCGGGGGCTACTCTTCGATGCAGTGCACGGGCTTCTCATTGCCGTGGCTTCTCTCGTTGCGGAGCATGGGCTCTAGGGCGCGGGCTTCAGTAGTTGTGGCGCGTGGGCTTAGTTGCTCAACGGCATGTGGGATCTTCCCGGACCAGGGCTCAAACCCGTGTCCCGTGCATTGGCAGGCGGATTCTTAACCACTGCGCCACCAGGGAAGCCCAGGGTTAAGTTTTTAAGGTGGTTCTCACATTATCTAGGTTTGTTAAAAACATTGCAGGGCCCTGCCCCTGGAGTTTCTGATTTAGTAGTTTTAGGGTGAGCTCTGAAAATATGCATTTTTAACAAATTTTCAGGTGATGCTGGCGGTCAGGGACCATGCTTTGTGAACCACTGTGCTAGACTGATAGCATAGTGGAAACAGAAGAGCTCATTGGCATTTGGGTTTTTTGTTTTTTGTTTTTTGTTTTTGTGGGGGGTTTTAAACATCCAAATAATGCTCTCTTTTCTCTAGCAGTAAATGCCCCACTGTATCCCTTAATGGTCAAGCTGAAGTTGGCTAGAGAGATAGAGAAATTGGTTATTGGTCTCCTATTAAGTGGGCATTTAATGCTGCCCACTATCCAGTATTTCCTCCTAGTCGGTCACCCGTTCTGTTCTTCAGTTCTCCCAAACCTCCAACTTTCTAAGTTCAGCTGATGACCTTGCTTCTTGAGAATGGATGACAAGAGAACCTCATAAATGCCTATTATTTCTACACTGCCATCTGTGAATGTGTTTCTCACTTTTTCTGCCTTCCCTGTTGTAACTGGGTGAATTGTGCAAGGACAAGCATCAGATTCCACCTTCTCTTGCCTAGTCAAGTTCTTGGCTCCACCACTTGTCACCTTATCAGTATTCCTTCTACAAGTTCTATCAGCATACAACCAAATCCTCTGCCCTTCCAGATATCCCCCTATTCAAATCCCTTATAGCAAAGTTCAAAAGAGTTAACCATATTTCTTGTATTTAATTTTACTTGAATCTGCTGCAACCACTCTAAGGAAACTGTTGCCGTCAAGATTACCAGATGTCATTGCTAAGTCCAGTGGTTCATTCTTGGCCTTCATTTTACTTGATCTCTGTTAGTGACATTTGACGGTCGATTTTCCCTGTATTTCTTAACTGTTTTCTAGAATTGCACCTCGGTTTTCCCTCCCATGTTGCTGGCTACTCTCCTTTGCTAGTTTGTTTCAGGCCTTAGTGTTGGAGAGCCCTAGGGCTTAGTCCCTGGACGTTTGCCAATACTCTCTCTAGGTATTCTTACTCAATTTCTTGGTTTTAAATAAACTGTCAGATTTTTACTTCTAATCTGTACCTTTCTTTGAACTCCAGGTTTGCCTATCCAACTCCCTACTTGATACCTTCATTGGATGTCAGTGAGGCATTTAACGTGTTTGAAATGGTGTTCCTGAGCTCAACAATTTTACCCACCCTTCTGTTTTAGACCAGAGTCCTCTGGGGCCATCCTTGACCATTCACAGTTCATTCAAGATATATCTGGAATCTAACCAGTTCTTACTACCTCTGTTGCTATCACTTTGGAGCAAGTCATTACCCACCTGGATTTTTATTGCTTACCTGGTCTCCCTGTGTCCTCGTGTCCCTGTCTGTCCCCCTGCCCCCACACTTTGTGGAAGTTTATTTTAGATGGTCAGTTCACCCAAAAGGTCTCGTGATCTTGCCTCTGACCTCTTACTACCACTTCCCTTACTCTTCTAGCCAGACTGTCCTGGACAAGCTAGGAACATTCTTACTGTAGGGCTTTGGCACTTGTTTTTCCTGTGCTTGGAACACTCTTCACTTAGATGGCCACAGTGCTTGCTCTTTTACCTCTTAAGTGAGACCCTGCTGATCGGTTCATTTTATTAAAAACCCTGTCCTTCAGTCCTTGTTTTCCCTGTTGTTTTTTTTTCTATAGTTTCACTTGTGGCTACTAGAAAAATTCCATGTGGACAGGGTTTTTGTTTTATTTTTTGGTCCAGCTCACTGATGACAGGGGCTTCCTTTTCAGGGTAGAAAGAAATTGGGTCAATAGCGTGGTCGTTAACGGTGGGGACCAGGAATTGAGTTACATAAGTGGTGGTTTTCTTGATGGGGGGCATCATTTAGTCAGATGATACTGCGAGTCAAGCTCTCATCTGCTACATCTCTGAATAGGGCTCGGCATGGTTCTCTTTTAGAAGGGTTCATTTGAAAATGCTTCCAAAAAGAATGTGTTTACTTTTTAAAAAATGGTTTGGCTTGTTTGATGATTGATACAATCAAGTTATTTTCCCATAGGCCAACTTGAAGGAGTTTTAACATCCATCTAATAAAAAATACTATGAGGTAATTCTTAGGTTTCCCATTTAATATCTTACATACTTAATACATAGATATTAAGTATTAACAGGTGGCTTTTCTCTCCTTGATTCTTTCCACCCAGAACAATTTATCTTGGTCTTTCACAGGAAAATTTCTGTAACCAGGGATACAGATTTTGAATCTTTTGAAAATGATATTGAAGACCTTTATGTTAAGGCATGACTGAAATAGGTAGCAAAACTAACACTTGATTTGAAATTGGCTTTTGCTTCTTTAATGTGTACATTTCAGCAGCACCACTAATTTGAGAGTGCTCATGTGGGGAGAAAAGATACTAGGGGGAGTATCCTAGATTATTAGGATGAGCCTAATGTAATTATACAAGTTCTTAAATGTGGAAGTGTGAGGCCAAAGAGGAGGTTGGGATAATGCGATGTGAAGACTGCCCGATGTTGTTGGCTTTGAGGATGGAGAAAGGGCCAGGGGCCAAGGGAAGTGAGTAGCCTCTAAAAGCTGTAAAATGCAAAGAAGTTCTCAGTGACATGTTGACTGATAGAATGTCCCATCATTATCCCACATTGCATGCATAAGTCTCAAAATGACACCACCACCAATATAATTACTGAGAACAGTTTTAAAACTTTTTGGCATATGGCCCACTATATTTTTACAGTACTGTGTTAACACTGCTTGAGCACATGGTCAGAACTTACATTCTCCCTCTTAGCCCTTGTGTAGTCTCAGTGCTACAAGTTCTTAATGCCCACTTCCAGTCCTTAAGTTCTGTGCTCTAGTTTTTTTGGTTGAAGCTTGTTCTCTGGTTGATTGCTCAGGAAGTTCATTTTCTGCCTTGTATGTTGAATACAGTTGGTTATTTGCTTTATATCTGAAAGTCACTTTTACTGGATCTAAAATCCTCAGTTCGCTCTTTGAGCACCTTAAGTATACCACTCCTATTTTCTTCTGGCAATAAAGGATCGCTAATGAAAGTCTGAGGATAATTAATTTTCCTTCCCTTACAAGTCACTTTCTGGTTTTGGCTAAAAACCCAAAGAATTTTTTGTTTCTTTGAAATCGAATAATTTTGTAAAGTGAGTTTTGGTAATAGTCTGATTGAATAGTCTCAGGTATGCAGTACAGGCATACCTTGGAGATACTGTGGGTTTGGTTCCAGACCACCTCAATAAAGTGAATATCACAGCAGAGAGTTTTGGGAATTTTTTTGGTTTCCCAGCGCATATAAGAGTTGTGTTTACCCTATACTGTGGTCCATTAAGTGTGCAATGGCATTGTCTTAAAGTGTATATAACTTAATTTAAAAATACTTTATTGCAAAAAAAAATACTTTATTGCTAAAAAATGCTAACCATCATATGAATCTTCAGTGAGTCATTTTTTTGCTGGTAGAGGGTTTGAAATATTGCAAGAATTGCCAAAATGTGACACAGACGGGAAGTGAGCAAATGCTGTTGGAAAAATGATGCCGGTAGAACTGCTTGGTGCAAAGCGTGGTCAAACCAAGGAATGTCTGTATGCTCTTCATGTATAGTTTCAAAAACTTTTGGGTGGGGGTAAAATTTTCCTAAATTATAGTTTTTGGCATTTGTTCTATTTCCTTGACTTTTCTTTTTAAATTTATTTAATTTTGGCTGAGTTGGGTCTTCATTGCTACGCACAGGCTTTCTCTAATTGCGGCCAGCGGGGGCTACTCTTGTTGCGGTGCACGGGCTTCTTACTGCGGTGGCTTTTCTTGTTGCGGAGCACGGGCTCTAGGTGCGCGGACTTCAGTAGTTGTGGCTCACGGGCTCTAAAGTGCAGGCTCAGTAGTTGTGGCTCACGGGCTTAGTTGCTCTGCAGCATGTGGGATCTTCCCGACCAGGGATCGAACCCACGTCCCCTGCATTGGGAGGCGGACTGTCAGTCACTGCGCCACCAGGGAAGTCCCTCTTGACTTGTTTTTAACAGGACCTTTGCCTATAATCTTCTGGCAGCTGTTGTAGTCCCTAACCATCCATGTGATAAATTCCTTGGGCTGTATCTCTGTAAGATGCGTTGGCCAGTTACTGCTCATGGAATAAATCTGGCTAGTTGCTGTTTTGAATGGCTTTCAATTTTTATATGGCTGGAAAAAGTTAAAATATTTCCCTACATGTGAAGATTATGTGAAATTCAGATTCCAGTATCCACAAGTAAAGTTTTATTGGAAGACAGCCACATTCATTCATCTTCATGTATTGTCAGTTGCTGCTTTTGCACTACAGTGGCAGAGTTGAGTAGTTATGACCATATGTGGTACCCTCACCACTTTGCACTACACTGCAAATCGCAGTGACTTAACTCCACGTTTTGAATGCCACATCTATGACCTGTGTAAGAACATATCCTCAAAGATGTAATACATAAAATCTCATTACACATCAGCATTAACAGGTGAATCAATTTTTTTCTTGCATGTATAGATGAATCTTTAAAAAAGTAGCACTTGAAATAAATTAAAAGGGAAAACCATCAGGTGTTCAAATGGTGAAGAAATAGTTGAAAACCTAGACTCCCAAGCTGCCAGGTGAATTGATTTAATGATGGAGGATCACTAACTTTGAACCCTAATTAGGTGAAATGTTATACTCCACCCCAAAAGAAAGATCTGTATTACAGAAAAAAATTTACTCAATAATCATCATAGTTTGACTTCATTAATAGAAGTTTTATAGAGATTTGTTTCCTCTCTTTATGCTTACGTAATATCCTCAATTTTGCCTCTTGGCCGTTTACAGAAAAAGCTTACTGGCACATGCTATAAATAAGGAAATAAAGCATTCAAATCCCACGGATAGGGTTTCAGCAAAACTCACAATGAAGAAAAGATTTTTTTATTTATAAAATATTTTATTAGTGTGTACGTGTGAGGTCCTCTGGGCCAGTCCAGTTATTACACTTCCATTGCTAAACGTGAGATTGACTGAAAGGAGGCCTGACTCCTTGTTGGATGCTTGGGGTATTGGAGACCTTCCTGGTCAAGTAAAAATAGTGTTTTCTGGAGTGCGCCAGCCTCAGAAACACCTGGAACACTGTCTCCCACCCCATTACCTGAGGCATAGCTGCTGCCTCAAAGGGACCCTCACTTCACAGAGACCCTCAAGTACCTGGACCTGAATCACCAGTGGCTCAGCTAAGTTAAAAGCTAGTGGTATCCACTGTGCCGCTGTGGCTGTCCAACCTCAGCGCCAGCTACGCAGAGCGTAAGTGGATGTGGTGGTTCACTGCTCAGTGAGCTGAACTCAAGGCTGTTTTCGTAGATCTGGTCATGAACAGTCACCTTTGCTTACTCTTGGGCCTGCCACTTGAAAGACTATTCAGGCAGATTAAAACACCCCTTTTAAAGGCCGTATGTTGTGGGAACAAATTGTGCCTGCTGGTTGGACCATCTGGGTCACTCATGTAGATGCCTGTGGTAAAGGCCAGTTCTCTGATAAGACCTAGTAAAATCAAGGTGCTGATCAAGCCTGCGCCACCCAGACTGCCCTCACACATGGCTACATGTCCACCGTCGTGGGCTGTGCACACAGTAAAGAACTTTTCCTCGTGCATGGCAGACTCCTGCCAAAAGTCAGCCCGTTTGTCTTGAGGTAGTTGAGGCCACATCACATAGACTACTGATGGACTAACTACACCGGTCCGTTGGTCACCTTTCAGGGTGGCTGATGGTGCCTCAGCACTGTTGACACACTCTGAGGTTACAGTGTTGCTGTCCCGGTCGGATCAGCCGACTGTGGTCACACAACTGCAGCCCTTCAAGCTAACAGGTCACGTGTCATGTTCTTAGTTCTGGACCACTTGCCACCTGGCAATGAGCCCATAGGGTATTTGATGGCTATTTCACAGCTGCCTACCATTCACGGATATCTAGCACTGCTGAGCTTTAAAAAGGCTTCTGACTGTCACCCTCACCTCCTGTACTACATACCTGACTGGGTCACAGAATATGGCAAACCCCAAAAAAGGATCATCTCATCTCGGCTGCCTCCTGGATGATAATCAGGACAGAAGGTCTAGGTCAAAGTAGGGATAACTGGAGAAAATAGGAAATTAAAGGTACAGATTTTGTGGCAATGGAGGGAAGACGACCACCACGGCACCTGGGAAGAAAACAACTTAGATCCCAGGGAAGGGGAACAGTTAATGCACTCTTTGACCCCTAGGTCATCATTTCTCAACCTTGGTCCTATTGGTATTTTAGGCTGGATAATTCGTAGTTGTGAGGGACTGTCCTGTGCATTGTGGGACATTTCGCAGTATCACTGGCCTCTACCCACTAGATGCCAGCAGCACCTTTCCCCAAGTTGTGACAATGTTTTCAGACATTGCCAAAAGTCCCCCATGGGGCAAAATTTCCCCCAGTTGAGAACCACTACTTTTCATCCAAAACTGCTACCTGAATCAAGTGGCAGTTGCAGCTAACAGTCTGACTTGCTACTGACTTGTCATTTCTCTCCATGTGCTATGTAAACAGGAAAATTGATATAGACGTGGTTGGTCCTGAACTAGTCTGTGCCTGGTGCCATCAACAGCAGCTTCCAAATGCAAACGAGTACAAATGTACAAACACAGAACAACACAATCTTGATTCAGTCTGGCTGATCACATGCTTTTTTAAAACAACTCAAATATAGTTGATATGCTAGTTTCAGGAGCATTACATAGTGATTGACATTTGCATATATTATGAAACAATCACCACAATAAGTTACTGAACTATCTATTCTGAAAGTTATTACAGTATTGACCATATTCCTTATGCTGTACATTATATTCTCATGGCTTATTTACTTTATACCTGGAGGTTTGTACCCCTTAGTCCCCTTCACCTATTCTCCCCCCTCCCCGGCAACCACAGAAAACTAGTTTGTTCTCTGTATCTAAGTCTTTTTGTTGTTTCTTAGATTACACTTACAAGTGAGATCATATATTTATCTGACTTATTTCACTTAACATAATACCCTCTAAATCCATCCATGTTGTCACAAATAGCAAGTTTTTTTTGATGTCTAAGTAATATTCCATTGTATGTATATACCACATCTATATCCATTCACCTATTGTAAAAATGCTGCAGTGAACACTGGTGAATATATCTTTTCAAATTAGTAAATACCCAGAAGTGAAATTGCTGGATCATATGTTAGTTCTGTCTTCAATTTTTTGAGGAAACTTGATACGGTTTTCATAGTCACTGCACCCATTGACAATCCCACCAGCAATGCACAAGGGTTTCCTTTTTCTCCATATCCCAGATACTTGTTATTTGTTGTCTTTTTTGATGATAGCCATTCTGACAGGTGTGAAGTGTGCTTTTGATATGCATTTCCCTGACAGGGATGTTAAGCATTGTTTCATGTGTCTGTTGGCCATCTGTATGTCTTCTTTGGAAAAATGTCTATTCAGATCCTCTGCCCATTTAAAAATTGGCTTTTTTTTTTTATGTTGAGTTGTATGAGTTCTGTGTATATTTTGGATATTAACCCCTTATTGAATATATTATTTGCAAATATACTTTCCCATTCAGTAGGCTGGCTTTTTGTTTTGTTGATGATTTCCTCTGCTGTGCAAAAGCTTTGTAGTTTGATGTTGTCCCATTTGTTTATTTTGGCCTTCATTTCCCTTGCCTGAGAAGATAGATCCAAAAAAATATTGCTAAGACCAGTGTCAAAGAGCATACTGCCTATGTTTTCTTCTAAGAGGAGTTTTATGGTTTCAGGTCTTACATTTAGGTCTTTAATCCATTTTGAATTTATTTTTGTAGATGGTATGAGGAAGTAGTCCAGTTTGATTCTTTTGCATGTCCCTGTCCAGTTCTCCAGACACTATTATTGACGAGGCTGTCTTTTCCCCATTGTATATTCTTGCCTCCTTTGTCATAGATTAATTGCCCATTTAAGTGTGGGTTTATTTCTGGGCTCTCTATTCTGTTCCATTGATCTATGTGTCTGTTTTTGTGCCAGTACCATGCTGTTTTGAATGACTGTAGCTTTGTAATTAGTTTGAAATCAGGGAGTGTGATACCTCCAGCTTTGTCCTTTCTCTAGATTGCTTTGACTACTCAGGGTCTTTTGTGTTTCTATACAGATTTTAGAATTATTTGTTCTAGCTCTGTGAAAAATGCCTTTGGTATTTTGATAGGGATTGCACTGAATCTGTAGATTGTCTTGGGTTGTATGGTCATTTTAACAATATGAATTCTTCCAATCCATGTGCATGGTGTATCTTTCAATTTGTTTGTGTTGTCATTTTCTTTCATCAGTGTCTTACAGTTTGCAGAGTGTAAGTCTTCTACTTCTTTGGTTAGATTTATTCTTAGGTAATTTCTTTTGATGTAATTGTAAATGGGATTGTTTTCTTAATTTCTCTTTCTGGTAGTTCATTATTCATGTATAGAAATGCAACAGATTTCTGTATGTTAATTTTGTATCTTGCAACTTTACTGAATTTATTTATTAGTTCTAACACATTTTTGGTTGCATCTTTATGATTTTCCATATAGAATCATGTCACCTGCACAGTTTTACTTTTTCCTTTCTAAGTTGGATTTTTGTTTCTTTTCTTTTTTTTTTTGGTCTGATTGCTGTGGCTGGGATTTTCAATACTGGGTTGAATAAAAGTGGTGAGAGTGAGCCTCCTTGTCTTGTTCCTGATCTTAGAGGAAATGCTTTCAGTTTCTCACCTTTGTATGATGTTGGCTGTCAGTTTGTCATAGATCGCCTATATTATGTTGGGGTGCATTCCCTCTATACCCACTTTGTGGACAGTGTTTATCATAAATGGGTTGAGTTTTGTTAAAAGCTTTTTCTGCATCTATTGAGATTATCATGATTTTTATTCTTCAGTTTGTTAATGTGTATCACATTGACTGATTTGTGGGGTAAATCCCACTTGATCATGGTATATGATCCTTTTAATGTGTTGTTAAATTTGGTTTGCTAATCTTTTGTTGAGGATTTTTGCATCTATGATATTGGCCTGTAATTTTCTTTTTTTGTGTGTCTTTGGTTTTGGTATCCAGGTGGTGCTGGCCTCATAGAATGAGTTCAGAGCCATTCTTTCCTTTTCAACTTTTTGGAATACTTTGAGAAGGTTAGGCATTAACTCTTCTTTAAATGTTTGGTAGAATTAACCTGTAAAGCCATCTGGTCCTGGACTTGTTTTCTTGGGAGGTTTTTTTTTTTTTTAACTACTGATTCAATTTCATTACTGGCAATTGGTCTGTTCATATTTTCTATTTCTTCCTGATTCATTCTTGGGAGGTTGTATGTTTCTAGGAACTTATCCATTTCTTCTAGGTTGTCCATTTTAGTGGCATGTAATTGATGTAGTAGTATCTTATGATCCTTTGTATTACTGTTCTCTTCAAAGAATCAGCACTTAGTTTTATTGTTTTTTTAACTCTATTTCATTTGCTTCCACTCTTACCTTGATGATTTCTTTCCTTCCATTAACTTTTGGGTTTTTTTGTTCTTCTTTTCCTAGTTCCTTTAGGTATAAGGTTAGGTTGTTTGAGATTTTTCTTGTTTCCTATGGTAGGCTTGTATTGCTATAAATATCTCACTTAGAACTGCTTTTGCTGCATCTCATAGGTCTTGAATTGTGTTTCCATTTTTATTTGTTTCCAGGTATTTTTTTATTTCCTCATTGATTTCTTCAGTTGTTTAGTAGTATGTTGTTTAGTCTGCACGTGTTTGTGTTTTTTTGCAGTTTTTTTCTTGCAGTTGATTTCTAGTCTCATACCTTTGTGCTCAGAAAAGGTGCTTGGTATTATTTCAGTTTTCTTAAATTTATTGAGACTTGTTTTGTGGCCTATCGTGGAGAATATTCCATGTCAGGTGAAGAGAATTCTATTTTTGGATGAAATGTTTTGTAGATATCTATTAATTCCATCTGGTCTTATGTGTTATTTAAGGTCAGTGTTGCCTTTATTGATTTTCTGTCTGGATGATCTGCCCATTGACATAAGTGGGGTATTAAAGCCCCCTACTATTATTGTATTACTGTCAGTTTCTCCCTGTATGTTAATATTTGTTTTATGTATTTAGGTGCTCCTATGTTGGATGCATATATATTTACAATTGTTATATTTTCTTGTTGGATTGACCCCTTTATCATTACATACTGCCCTTGTCTCTTGTTACAGTCTTTGTTTTGAAGTCTATTTTGTCTGATGTAAGTATTGCTCCCCCAGCTTTCTTTTCATTTGCACAGAATCTTTTTTCATCCCTTCACTTTCAGTCTGTGTGTCTTTAGACATGAAGTGAGTCTGTTTTTTTGGCTGTGCCACACAGTATGCAGGATCTTAGTCCCCTGACCAGGGATCAAACCTGTGCCCCCTGCAGTGGAAGTGCAGAGCCCTAAGCAGGGAAGTCCCTGAAGTGAGTCTCTTGTAGGCAGCATATATATGTGTTTTATTTTTTTGAGTTTTAAAAAATCTAATCAGCCACTCTGTCTCTTGGTTGGAACATTTAGTTGACTTACATTTAATGTAATTATTGATAGATATGTACTTACTGCCATTCTGTTAATTGTTTCGGGGTTGTTTTTGTAGTTCTTTTTTGTTCCTTGTTTTGCTCTCTTCAATTGTGATTTGATGACTGTATTTACTGTTATGTTTGCATTCCTTTCTCTTTTGTGTATGTGTATCTATTTTAGGTTTTTCGTTTGTGGTTACCACGAGGTGTGTATGTGTGTGCATAAATTTATGATCTCTTATGTTTGAACACATTCTAATCACCCTACATTTTTACTCCCCACCACATTTAATGTTTTTGATGTCATATTTTACGTGTTTTTGTTTTGTGTATCCCTAACTACTTATTATGGATATAGATGATTTTTCTACTTTTGTCTTTTAATCTTTCTACTAGCTTTGTAAGTGTTGATCTACTACCTTCACTGTTTTGCCTTTACTGATGAGATTTTTCCCTTCATAATTTTCATTTTCTAGTTGTGGCCTTTTCTACTTAGAGAAGTCCCTTTAACATTTCTTGTAAAGCTGGTTTAGTTGTGCTGAACTCTTGGCTTTTGCTTGTCTGTAAAAGTTTCTCTCTCCTTCAAATGTGAATGAGAACCTTGCTCGGTAGAGCATGCTTGGTTGTAGGGGTTTTCTTTTCATCACTTTGAATATATCGTGCCACTCCCTTCCGGCCTATGATTGTGATATTCCTCCTGTTTGGGTCATCAACCCAGGGTGTGGGTCCTGACTATACTGAGTCTACACCCCTCATACCCATCTTGTTGGATTCCTTCTTTATGTCTTTAGTTGTGGAAAATCTTTTCTGCTAGTCTTTAGGTTGTCTGCATAGATAGTTGCTCTGTAAGTAGTTGTAATTTTGGTGTGTCTGTGGGAGGAGGCAAGTTCAGGCCTGATGGTAGTAGTCCTTATTGCTAAATACTAAAGAAAAAAAGCTTACTTTCTGCAGCTGATCACCAGCTTGAGTGATTTGGGTCCTGGCTTTGTGGGGAACATCAGTGTGAGGAGTCTGCTCAGCAGCTCTATTTGTGAATGTGTATCTCTCAAATAGAATATGATATAGAGGCCATCTATTCTCATCCAGCAGGGATAGCCTGACACACATGCATAGTTGGTAGGTAGTATTACAGATGCACAGTGTCTTGGTGCCCTGTTTTCTGTTGCTCTCTGACCTTGCCCCCAATTCCCTCATTGCAGTGGACAACCAGGCTTTTTCATAGCCCAGCCAGGCCCCTCTGGCCAGCAAGGATGCAGGCCTCTGCCTGCTCCCCCACATTCATCTTCCCTAGAGTGCTCTGGATGTACAGAATAATCGGATACTTTATTCATCACCACAGTTATCTTTTAAAAGCTTTGATGTTCTATATGTCTAAAGAGAAGACACCACTGTTTCCCTAGCATAATCTTAGGCATAGTACTGCACTGAAGAGTTAGCCACATCTCTAAGGCTCTTGTGAATTAACAACTCTGCTCTAAAGCTGCTGGCCACATGGGGGCCTGAGAAACAATGTGGTGGGCCTCAGTGATCCTTTGAGTCTGAGCTCTATCAATCATCTATTAAAAACCTGGGTATGATTGGAGAGATAAATGTAGTTGTTTCTTTATTTTAACGGTAAAGAACTAAATGTGGGCCAATATTTTTGTATTAAGAGATAGATTGTCAGTCAATTCCTGTTAAAAGAGGACAGGTAACTGGCAGGTAAGTCTCCTTTTCTGAATAATGAATTTGAGTCATTACTTTGCCTGAAAAAAGTTTCATTGAGTTATTGCCTAATTTGTAGTATTTGTAGATAAATAAACAGTCCATGGTGTACATACAATTACGATTCCTTTAAAAATCCAAAATGTGTCCCAGACTCTGAAATAGCAATTTATTGGTGTAAGTAGTTGAGCTGATCTATTAGACTCCAAAATACTAAAATAATGTTTTGTGCTACATGTGTATGAAAACCTCAGTTTAAGATTGATTGCTTTGCTGTTGCCAAGAGCACAGCTCTGTAGAGACAGATCTTTTCAAGATCTGATGTTCCAAGCATTCAGATTATTTCCTATTAAACTAAAAAAGGAATCCCCATTAATGGATCAGTCCATGTTTGAGTTTCTAGGTAACATCAGTATGAATTGCCTATATAAAACTGAGAAGCCAAGCACGAATCTTCTTTTTTTTAAATTGACTTTTTTTTTTTTTAATATATTTTTGGCTGTGTTGGGTCTTTGTTGCTGCACACGGGCTTTCTCTAGTTGTAGTGAGCGGCGGCTACTCTTTGTTGCTGTGCGTGTGTTTCTCATTGCGATGGCTTCTCTTGTGGAGCACTGGCTGTAGGCTTGCAGGCTCAGTAGTTGTGGTGCACGGGGCTTAGTTGCTCTGCGGCATGTGGGATCTTCCCAGACCAGGGCTTAAACCCACGTCCCCTGCATTGGCAGGCAGATTCTTAACCACTGCACCACCAGGGAAGCCCCTTCTTTTCTTCTTGAAAGGAATAAATTCAAGGCTTTGTTCTCTGCAATTCATTCTAATCATAACTATTATATTTGAGAAGTTACAACTTTTTACAATAAAACAAATCAGTTCTGCTTGTTTAACTGTTAAAGAGAAATGTATCACTTCAGCAAAACAAATATAAAAAGTACTGAATTGGGAATTAGTAGAGCTAGGTTTTGCTTTAGCTTTGCCATACCTTTATGACCTTAGGCAAATGATTTAACCTCTGCAGGTTGAGCTCTGATCCTCAGACTTTTCTGTGGTTTAACAGGATGAGGTTGCAGTTAGGTGAAAGGCCCCTAGATGGTGGTGGTGTTCTGAGTTAGGCTTTGTATCCCCCCCTCCCCCGCCCGTAACTACAGTGAAATAAAAAGGAGTAGGTTAGAAAATGATTTCCTATTTAGTTCTGAAAAATTCACTGTTAAGCATTCGTTTAAAATGGCATTCAAAATGGCACTGAATTATGAATTATATGGTCCATGTACATCTGACATTAATTAAAAAGAATAAACCATTAATGATTATACCAAATATCCCCTTATAATTAGCCTATATCATCACTATTTCTCTGTGTATATTTATCTAAGCTTAAGAAGCTGAACAAAAACTATAAACAATTATTGTTAAGAGTACTGATGGGGCTTCCCTGGTGGCGCAGTGGTTGAGAGTCTACCTGCCGATGCAGGGGACACGAGTTCGTGCCCTGGTCCAGGAAGATCCCACGTGCCGCGGAGCGGCTGGGCCCGTGAGCCATGGCCGCTGAGCCTGCGCGTCCGGAGCCTGTGCTCCACAATGGGGGAGGCCACAGCAGTGAGAGGCCCGCATACAGCAAAAAAAAAAAAAAAGACCACTGATACATAACAAACCCTATAGAAAAATATATTTTGTTATTTTCAAATGCCATTTCTAAAATTTTGATAAATGTACTGATTTTTTTTCCCATTATGAATGTTTCAGACTATTAAAAACCTGTGATTTCCATGAGCACAAATGACAGCCATATAAGCAAGGGCATCTTTTAAAGAAATCTGCTGTCTTTTAGTGTTCAAAAGGGTAAGAATAATATATTAAATGACTTCTCTAGTTTTAACCCACCAAAGGAAAAGGATTTGGAGATTCTAGTTTGAGGAGGATTGGATGAACAACATGAGGTTTTCAACTAAAATTCCTGCAAGGAACAAGAATACATTTCTATTTCTTCACTATGAAATTCACTGAGTATAAAAATCATATTCAGTCAATATACAGAATAAGAAAGTACCTATGAAGGGGCTTCCCTGGTGATGCAGTGGTTAAGAATCCACCTGCCAATGCAAGGGACACGGGTTTGATCCCTGGTCCAGGAAGATCCACATGCCACAGAGCAACTAAGCCCGTGCGCCACAACTACTGAGCCTGCGCTCTGGAGCCCACGAGCCACAACTACTGAAGCCTGTGCACCTAGAGCCTGTGCTCCGCAACAAGAGAAGCCACCGCAATGAGAAGCCCGTGCACCACAACGAACAGTAGCCCCTGCTCGCCGGACCTAGAGAAAGCCTGTGCACAGCAATGAAGACCCAACGCAGCTAAAAATAAAATTAATTAATTAATTTTAAAAAAAGTACCTATGAAAAACCTACACCATGCTACATTTTTACTTCTTGTCAGTTGAGTAGGTAATAAATGGCAAGCAAAAAATGTAGCATGATGGAGTGGAAGACAAAAAACTGCAAATTTTCTTTCAATAAAGATTTTTGTTAATAAAGAGGAAAGATATTGGAGCATATTGGATCCAAGATAGTATCGCTATTATATGAAAGTTAGCCAGCCAGCCAACCAGTCAACCAACCAAAAAACCTCTATTGAGCCTATATGGTGCAAAGGCCTGGAGATATAAAGATAAGATACGAACTCCGTTCTCAAAAACCTCAGTCTAATACATATGAGAAAAGGACTTTGAAAAGTTCAGTTCGGTTTATTATAGTGTCAAGTAGATTTACAACTATTGCACTTATCATTCTGCTGACAGAGGCCAACATTTAAAAGGAATATTTTTCTCCAATAAAGCTAAGTTTTCATGATCTTTGATACAGGATGTTAAAATTACACAGGCAAAGAAATATACCTCATGTCCTATCCCAGACACTACGCCCCCACTTCTCACTTTCCTACTGTTGTACACAAGCTTGCTGCAAATAGGAATTTAGTTGGGATAATATGCTTTAAGCCATCCATTTCTTATGAAATAACTTGAGTGAAATTTGACCAGTTTTCTTTATACTGTTCTCTTTACCCAAAACATGTAGAACAAACAGCTCCCATATTCCAAAATCAATTTTAACCATATACTGGGAAATGAACTTTAATCAAAGACAGAGTAAATATCTCCTCCCTTACAGAACCCCCCCGTGGTATTCACATGATGGTTTCACCACTTACTGCCTAACTTTGAATTCAGACAGTGGAAACAAATACAAAAGCTAAAAAATGGCCCAGCATATGAAACTCTTCTCAAAAATGGAAGAAAGTTATGAACATAGTTGGGAAAGTGTTTTCCATTTCCAATGAAACTCTATTCCATTGATCAGAAGATTGTCTTCGACCTATTTGGCTTTAGCCCATAAACTGTAATTGATTCAGTGTTGCAAGGAACCACTTTTATCTTAAGCCTGGAATGCATAACAATGGATAGCAGGAAAGTGGTTTTTTATTTACTCTAATAACTGCAGGGAAGAGCTGGAGAAAAAAGAAAATAACCCCAAAAGTATCAGCCTTCAGATTCTCTCAGATTATTTTTCACTCTGATTATATTTGGAAGAATAAGCTGGGGGTTTGGCATTGTTTTCCATCTTAAGAGTTGCTCTGTATTCTGAGATATATGTGATTCATAATGTACCACTATAACAAGACAGTTTTATGTATTACTGGGGTAACTCAAAGAAAATGAATTTTTCTTTGGGTACCAGTAATTGTCAAAAGAATGATTGCAGATTCAGAAAATGTGCTTATAATAACCCTGTTAACATAAAGTATACACAGAGGAAAGAAATTAAGTACTGTAGGTATGTGGAAGGGTTAGTTATATTAGCAAGGCATTTCAGGATGGTTTTGGTTCTTTTGACTAAGACACATCAAATTTCAACCCCTTTCAAACACTGGGACAAAGGGGAAACACCTGCTACCACAGGAGCATGTGGTGACTGAGCTGATTCACCATGTGCTCACAAAGGCTCCCACCAGTCAGTGAACTACCCTCTCCTGGAGCAAGGCTTTGCTCCAATAATAAGGATAATGCGCTCAAGCTGTTAGAATTAATTTGAATATCAATAATGAAATTTAGGTTACCAACCATGGCCTGATAGTTACAGCATGTAGAATAACAAGTGTCCTCTTTTACAACTAAAGTAGAAAACGAAGAAGCACAGTTAATTTACTTGTGCTGATGAACACAGAGGTCCAAGTGCAACTTCTGCTTCTAAGTGTCGTCCTGCTGCCCTGTCACCAGACACTCTCCCGGGGGGAGGGTCTGCCTGCCTTGCTAATCCTGCTTGATGTCCTCCTTGGTAGAAATGTGCTCATGGGTTTCCGTGCGCACGTTTCTACTGTGAATGAAAGCTAACTACAAAATCAGATGTTTTCTGCTTTCAGAAAATTCTAGTATACCATGTACAGCATAGATATTTCTTTCAGTTTAAAAAAATAGTGCAAAAACATATCTGATAGTCAAAGTGATAGTTCAAGTGAGTTCTTGTGCCAAGGAACACAGTCAAGCTTCACCTTTAGCCAACTTGTAAAACCTGAATGTAGGTTCTGGGAAATATTCCAGATTTTCCCATCAATTCTCCACTCATCCAGTCATCATCTACAGATTCCAGCTCTGTTATTATGTCTCCAGCCTGTAAGAAGACAGGAATTGAAAATAATTATTAGTTTCTATTGAGGATAAGCATGGTAATGCAGCCCACCTGGAGAGGCATGTACATCTCCTCTTTATATAACTCATTTATCTTGATTTGCTGAGAGGATTTTTTTTTTTTTTTTTTTTTTCCCCCGTATGCGGGCCTCTCACTGCTGTGGCCTCTCCCGTTGCGGAGCACAGGCTCCGGACGCGCAGGCCCAGCGGCCATGGCTCACGGGCCCAGCCGCTCCGCGGCATGTGGGATCCTCCCAGACCGGGGCACGAACCTGTGTCCCCTGCATCGGCAGGCGGACTCTCAACCACTGCGCCACCAGGGAAGCCCTTGCTGAGATGATTAAACAATGTACCACAAAGATGATCTAACCCTAATGATGCCATTAGCTTGTATGCTCTTTTCCC
The DNA here is from genome assembly GCF_025265405.1 of Mesoplodon densirostris. NCBI lineage: Eukaryota > Metazoa > Chordata > Mammalia > Artiodactyla > Ziphiidae > Mesoplodon > Mesoplodon densirostris. The sequence goes on from NC_082661.1 coordinate 233,893,792, forward strand.
CAGAGTGCATTCCTTTGCCATTGTCACCCTTGCTGCACTTTTATTTTCCTGGTTGTATTTTGTGCCCCCCAAATTCACCACTCTTTTTTTTTTTTTTTTTTTTTTATTTATTTTTTTTGCTGTACGCGGGCCTCTCACTGCTGTGGCCTCTCCCGTTGCGGAGCACAGGCTCCGGACACACAGGCCCCGCGGCCATGGCTCGCGGGCCCAGCCGCTCCGCGGCACGTGGGATCCTCCGGGATCGGGGCACGAACCCGCGTCCCCTGCATCGGCAGGCGGACTCCCAACCACTGCGCCACCAGGGAGGCCCCAAATTCACCACTCTTAATCTAAAATTCTTTAATAAATAAAAATACCAGCTATCATGTATATAAAAATTTTTTCCCCCATCTAACAATTATTTATTGAGTACCCATTATGTGTCAGACACCATTCTGGGCACTATGGATACAGCAAAGAGTAAAGACCTTATTCTAGAGTTGGGAGATGAATAAGCCAGCAGAGGAGGAGAGAAAGTGTGGGCTGCCAGGTGACCCTTAAGCAAAGACCTGAAGATGAGGGAGCGAGCCACATGTTTACTGTATGCCTTGTCCTTTTCTGTGTACTTCATGGGAATTAACTCATTTATTTTATTTTTTAACAAACTAAGAATAGTGGAAATTAATTCATTTCAACAACAACACAGTCCTAGAAGTGGGTACTATTATTATCCCCATTTTTGAGAAATATTTTTATAGATTTCCCTATTTTAAAGAAAAGGAAACTGAAGGTCAGATTACGTGACTTGCTCAGTGTCGCATGTCTAGTTAGTGGTAGAGACAGAATTCAAATCTAGTGTGATTCCAGGGCCTGTATTGCTAACTGTTAGGCATGAGGTCACCACATTTTACAGTAGACCTTTTTACTTAGAAAGGTTTTTACCGCAATTGCTTTTTCTCAACATCCTGAGCACTTTGTACTCTATATTTATTCTTCCACATAGTGGTATTCTCCTCTACCATTTGGTTTATTCCATTCCTCCACGGCCTCAATATCAAATTTGCATTCTTTCCTGTCTTAAAGAGCTTCACCCTGACTCAGCACATGATTTATCCTCATCAGGTTAGTCAGAGGGGTTCTGTATCTTATTCGAGTATGAATTATAATTCCTGTTTCAAAAATTATGTCTTCATCTGTTATCTCCTGAAACTATTTTGTTCTTTATGGTTTCTAACTGTTGCTTAGAATCTGGGTTTAGGATTCTATAATGGTCCAAGATGACCCTGGCTACTTTTAAGAATATCTTTATCAGGCTAAATGGATTTATTTGTAGCCCTAGGACATTGCCCTTTGGAAAACTGGTTTGATTTAAGGCCTTTCTTAAGGGAAAATGCTGAGTATCCCATGACATTAATTTACCTCGCTAAAATCTAAAAATTCTGGCATTCAAAGTTTCTGTTACAAGTGAGTTCCTTCCACTTCCTAAACTGTAACATAATCACTGACTAAAACTATTTTTCTTAGCTCTGGTCCATACATACATACCATGTCAGTTTTCTGAGGGCTAGGACAATTTTAAAAAAGTTTTATTTACTAATATTCTGTGGATATTTAATAAAGTATTAATGATCAACAACTGAAAGTGGCGCAGAATCCCTTAACTAAAAAACTCTAGAACTATCTTGCTTACAGCCAGGCATTTGTAAAATGAAGACAACCTATTTTCTGGATGATACTGTGAATTCTGTTACATTGACATAACCTAAATGAAGGCCAAAATAATATCCAACAAAGTCTGAATCCAGAGTGTTCACTTGCAGTAACATTTTATGTAAAGATAAAAGGAATTAATTTTGAGCCACCGACTCTCAAGATTGACAAGGACTAGGGCAAGTTTCCAAACATTTGGATTTTATGGGCCAAGAAATTAAAAAGAAACGGATACAGAGTTACCAATTATAATTTTGCATAAGAAATCTAAATCATTTACTAATAACATTTTATAACAAGTGACATTTTAATATGAAAAAGAAGAAATTCTCAGAATAAAACTATCACAAGATAGAAAAGTTAGCAACCTGATATATCTAGGCATGCCGCCCCTTGTCCATGGCTCCCCTAAAGCCTGCACATACCCAATATCACTGTTTGCCTCATTCTGTTGTAGACAGGTGAAAACTTTGTTTGGGTACCCACTGTCTTAAGTCTCATCTTGTCCAATCACTCCTGGATACTTTAATTCCTTCTGTGGCATCCCTGCCTCTGAGTATCTCCGATAATGGAGAATTTCCCACTGTCTGACACGGGTTCTTCTGACAGCAGTGACTTACTAAAGCCACCCTCCTTCCTCTGGCCCGATCCCGAAGTACTACCCTGGGTGCTTTCCTCTGACCATGGTCGAACTGTGGACTGCGGAAACAGGGTCATGGAAGTATTCTTTTTACTTTAAAAAAATAAACGGTACTTCCTTGATGAAGTAAGATGAAGATTAGATTTTAGGCTTCTAAAAAAAAACTTCCGCAAAGTACCTTAACCTTTGGGATCATTTCCCTAAAGTCTAGTCAGTGTCTTTGTGGACAAGACTCCGGTGTCTTATGAGGCACTGCTGCCGAGGCCAGCTGTAGTCGGTGCCACCTGATTTCTCCACTGGTTTCAAAGACATGACAGGAGCAGGCTGCAAGGGCCATGTAGAGGATCATCCTTTACTAGGGCTACCAGTGAAACCTCCAACATTAGTGAGGTCACACGTTATAAGGCCAAGGAATAAGGAATTCGGTAGACGACTGTGGTGCTATGGATATCAGTAAGGCTTTCTTTAAGTACCTAAATGCCTTGCTGATAATTTACATTTGCCCTGTTCACTTTCTCTAATCTCATCCTTTAGAATGAGGGTCTGAGATCTGTTCATTCTTGACTAATGATCAATACTCCACCCAAACGTGCCACCCTTCAGTGGAAGACATTTCAAAATTTATAGCTGCTTAATACAATTACAAAAAGATACACATTCTGACCTTGAAGGAAAGCTCATCTTCATTCTCTCCATGGAAATCATACAAGGCTTTGGCCTTCCTCTCCTTCAGTGCTAAAGCAGCCATACTTTTAGCCTCAGCTGTGAAGACACCAAAAATTCAAATATATAGAAAGACATTGGACTAAAACACAAGTCGAACATTTTAAGAAACCCCCTTGTCATTCCCAGGACATAATACTTTCAATTAATTTTGAATTTACTTAACTTGCAAAAAAGATGAAAGATGCTGTCTTAGCAGGAAAAAAATTATACAAAATATATTAATATTTAGGAGACAAAATTAGCCATTATTTATTTATTTATTTATTTTTTTGCGGTACGCGGGCCTCTCACTGTTGTGGCCTCTCCCATTGCGGAGCACACGCTCCGGATGCGCAGGCTTAGCGGCCATGGCTCACGGGCCCAGTCGCTTGGCGGCATGTGGGATCTTCCCGGACCGGGGCACGAACCTGTATCCCCTGCATTGGCAGGCGGATTCTCAACCACTGCGCCACCAGGGAAGCCCTAGCCATTATTAATTGAAGGCATTTTAAAATCTTTTTTCCCCATAACTTCAACAAATTATATGAAGAAAGTGTGCATAACTTTATGAATCAACTTGCAAATGTAGGCAAACAACTTAAATTGAACATGGCCAGAGGGAAACGGAATATGTATCATTTCAAAGGTCTCACGCTCCCCTTAGAGGGTAAGGGCCTTCTTTGCAGCTGTCGCACCTGGGCAGGGCCGCACGAAGACTGCGGGGAAGATGCCCTCCCTGTCGCGCAGTCTGCCCTTGTACCAGTCGGAGTCCACACGTTCCACAATCAGGATCTGGTCTCCCCTCTTGAAGGACAAGTCGTCACTGGTCTCCGCTGTGAAACTGTGAAGAGCTTCGCACCATTCCGCAGAAAGACTGTTCTGTTACAAATCAGAAGTTTGGTAAGAAATGTGAGATTTTATTTGAGATTAATTTCTACAAAGCTTAAAAAGTGGTGGAAAAAAAGCTAAGGGGTCATAAGATTTCAAAGCCTGAAGGCCACTTTAAATCACTCAATACCTTATGTCACTATTGAGTTTCAGAAATAAAAGTTTCCAATAACTTTTTTCTTAAAATAGAATTCTAAATGACAGATGTGATAAAATTTGTGACTTTCTGCTTTCAAGGGCTATATAATGCTTAAGTAAAAATTTTTTCTTATTATTTTCTATGACATTAGTTACACTAAGATTAGATAAAAGCTTGCAATATTTGTGTATAGTATTTATGACACTATGAAAACATTCTGGCAAAGCATATAATTTTCAGTGAGGTTCTTCTTTATCTAAATTAGGAAGGATCAGAATGGGCAGTCTGTTAATTCCCAGATCTCTACATGGTTCAGAGGCTATCAGATTCCATGGCACAGGACTTCATTAGTTCACACTTTTAATTTTTTGTTTGTTTGTTTTGGCTGCATTGGGTCTTTGTTGCTGCACGCGGGCTTTCTCTAGTTGCAGTGAGCAGGGGCTACTCTTCGTTTAAGTGCACGGGCTTCTCCTTGCGGTAGCTTCTCGTTGCAGCGCATGGGCTCTAGGAGCTCAGGCTTCAGTAGTTGCAGCACGCGGGCCCTAGAGCACGCAGGCTTCCGTAGTTGTGGCGCACGGGCTTCGTTGCTCCACGGCATGTGGGATCTTCCCAGACCAGGGATTGAACCCGTGTCCCCTGCATTGGCAGGCAGATTCTTAACCACTGTGCCACCAGAGAAGTCCCCACACTTTTAATTTTATGAGGTATAGTTAGCTCCAAGGCTGGCAGGATAATCACCCAGATATGCTGGGCTAGTGTGACGAATGCTCCAACAGGAATGCTTTTACTGCAAACACATCAGAAGAAGGTTCTGCCCTGTGAAGAGGTATCACTGCCAAGTCACGATGGGAGCCCTATGTTGAAGAAGCCCAAGCAGAGAGGCAAGGATAACACTAAGAGCAGAGGCTTGGAGCCCGCCAGTCAGGTCTGCCACCTCCTAGCTGACACTGGGCAAGAAGCTTCTCTCCTCTGAGCCTCAGCTTCATCTTAGGGTTGCTTTGGGGATCAAATGAGGTAATGCTTGTAGAATGCTTAGCACAGTGCCTGGTACATCTTGAGTTCTCATCAACTGATGGCTTGAAAGAAAAACAAAAAATTAAACAAAAACCCCTAACCCTACTGCCTTGTTCCTGTACTTGGGTAACCAACCCTAAAGAACGGTACTTGTCACTCCCAAGGAATACAGGGAACCATGTGAACATTTCCTTTTGGAGAACTGTAGTCCCTTTCTTTCCTGTTTGACTTTAGCAGTGGGGGGAAGATGAAAGAATTGAGAGACACACAGCCTAATTACCACTGACATTTTGACGAACAATGACCCCATCAGGCTCACTCTTCTAAAATATGTCACAAAAAACAATGGGAAGTCACCCACATTCCTATTCAGTTTAAACACTTCTGAAGCCATGTTATACAGTGTAAAAATTTTAATCCATTTTTTTCTCTCTCCCATTATAAAAATAATACAAATGTTCCTAAACATTTGGCAGTTTGGAAATATACGAAGTATGGGAAAAACACCCAACCACCTATAATCTCACTACCTAAGGGCAACTGAATGGTAACAAACACATTTCCTCATAGTCTTTTTTATGCTATATATTCAACTTCCCTATAATACGTTTTCCTCCCATGCCATTTATTTTACAAATCTAGTTTTTAATGGCCTCAGAACATTCTCCCGATAATGATCATATTTAGGTTATTTCCAATTTTTTCTTGTTACAATAACACCACCATGACCATCTTTGTGACTAAAACCTTGTCTCATTTTTCATTCTTTTCTTAGGGTGAGAAATAAAAATAATGATAACAATAATCTGTACGTTCTCTGTTTTAACATTCACATACTTATAATTACTTATTTACTGTTGAGTTGTATTGAATCTTCATTAACTAGATACGTTAAATGGTATTGTCTCTTTACAAGGCATTTCTTTACTATAAGGTTAAATACTTTTTTAATATCAGCCACTTATAGTATCTCTTTCATGAATATTCTAATAATATCTCTTTCCTTGTTTTTTATCAGGGTTTGCATGTCTTTCTAACTCATTTGTACGAGCTCTATATGCAATAATGATATTAATCATCTATTTACTTCAAATATTTGCTACATGAATTAAAAAGTGGTTAAGAGTCCACCTGCCAATGCAGGGGACACGGGTTCAAGCCCTGGTCCGGGAAGATCCCACATGCCCCAGAGCAACTAGGCCCATGTGCCACAACTACTGAGCCTGCACTCTAGAGCCCACGAGCCACAACTACTGAGCCCGCATGCCACAGCTACTGAAGCCAGTGTGCCTAGAGCCTGTGCTCCGCAACAAGAGAAGCCACCGCAATGAGAAGCCCACGCACTGCAACAAAGAGTAGCCCCCACTCTCTGCAACTAGAGAAAGCCCGCACACAACAACAAAGACCCAACACTGCCAAAAATAAATAAATAAATAAAAAGAAAACCAAAATGATTTATAACATTTTCTTTTGATAATTATGATTTTAATAGTCCTCCCAGAGATAAAACTTGGCTTTCACTACAGTTATCTGTTCAAGCAGCCTACCTGATAATTTGCACCAGAATCTTCATTTTTGGTTTTCGGTGGTACCTTTGTGCCTGTATTTAAAAAAAATGTCAAAACTTCAGCTGTAAAGACCACATAGTATTGGAGAAAAACTGCAGGGGGAGAGTGAAAAGTCTGGGATTCCAGATCAGTCTCCTCATGTACGGGCTATAGAACTTTGCCCGGCACTACCCTCTCCGGATTTGTTTCCTTTACTGTAAGGTGAAGGAGGATACACATTAGTTATACGCTATAGGCCATTTCCGTTTGAAAGTCTGTGAGTTTTTTCCTGCTATTTCTAATATGAAGCCACCACTAATCACCTAAAACACCAAAACCAGCTCTTTGAGAGACTGCCACAACAGTGACTATCCCAATAATGATGTTTACCATTTAAAAATCATTTTTCCTTCTACCTTAAAAAAGATGGCAATATGGCTTATTATGCAACTTAAGAATTAACCTACTATTCGGTTTATTTGAATTAGGATAGGACATAATAAAAAACCATATTCTCAGGCTTCCCTGGCGGCGCAGTGGTTGAGCGTCTGCCTGCTAATGCAGGGGACACGGGTTCGTGCCCCGGTCCGGGAAGATCCCACATGCTGCAGAGCAGCTGGGCCCGTGAGACATAGCCGCTGAGCCTGCGCGTCTGGAGCCCGTGCTCCACAAGAGAGGCCGCTATAGTGAGAGGCCTGCGCACCATGATGAAGAGTGGCCCCCACTTGCCACAACTAGAGAAAGCCCTTGCACAGAAATGAAGACCCAACACAGCAAAAATAAATAAATTAATAAACTCCTACCCCCAACATCATCTTAAAAAAAAAAAAAACTTTCTAAAAAAAACACCATATTCTCTGTACTCACTTAAAACATTTGCACCAGAGGTGGGATGATCCTCAATGAGTTCCACAAAGTTAAGGGGGAAGATCCCAGATCTCTCTCGAAGTTCTCCTCTTGCCCACTCGTCATTCACATACTCTTTAAGAAGAATAATTTCTCCCTCTGAGAAACTTAACTCATCCTTCTGGTCTCCAATATACTCAAATCGAGCAACACATCTTGGGCCTCTGAAGAAAGAAGACCACATTTGTGGGTTAAACTAGAGAGTACTAACTTTCAAAATGCCTTAAAACCTTCATTTAGTCTTTCAATAAATATTCTCTGTTTACTTTGGAACAAGGTATACTAGGCATAGTTTAAAATTTTCCATGAAAAAGAATAAGCTATATTTCTAAATGATAGTCCTTACTTTTTAGATATGAACCTATTCACTCAGAAAGGCTAAAGTCAAGGTCACAAGTACAGGCAGAATCCCAGATAAGCAGCTGGTGGTTGGTTAATGTTGCACATTTTTGATCACCTTTTCTTCATGACAGAATCTCCCCAATCTCCTTGTCTTTGTATCCTTGGGCCACAGTAATCCAGGGCCAAGTCTGAACCCTCTCAGTCATAAATGCACTGAGTTCAGGAGTGTTAATCCTGAGAATCTCAGGGCAAGACATCAAACTTCCATGGCAGAAATGCAATGGGCACCAGCTGGGCAGGGTAGATGCTCAATGTATGCTGAATCAGTGAGTTGTGTATATAGATGAATGGCCTTCAAAACTAGAAGGTTCGAAGAAAACAGAAACTCGGCTTATTATCTTATAACATTTAATCTTATATCTTACACTGTTGTTTTAAAAATGATTTTTGTATCTCCTTTAAAAAGGCTTCATTTCTGAGAATTAGAACGACCCTTAAATGATCTACAATTTTGACTGAAAATAAGGTAAAAACAGAGATGAAATTGTGTCCCTAGAAGACATTATTGAAAGGAAGTTTCAACAGCTATGACTAAGGAGATGCAATTGTCTGAAGAGAAAAGGTGGGTACTCGCTCCAGTCAAAGTCTGATTTAAGTCGGGTCAATGGATCAACAGCCATGAAAGCCCACTTTAAATTCAACCTGCTGACACAGTAAACACTGCTTAAAAATAGGAGAAAAACTGAACCCGAAATAGAATTAAACTATTGTGGCATCAGAAGTTTTCTTATTTGTGATAACCTTTGCATTTATTTTCTAAAGTCCTCAGGGAGCATATCTTCTTATGTCTGACCTATTCAAAGACAGGTTTACAGTCTTCAGCAGGTACTGAATTCTATTAATTTGCTCATTTAACTGGAATATAAAGTTGCATTGTGTCAGTGTTTTAAATCACAAAGGAGTTACTGTGATGCAGAAAAGGGTACATAAATTCACGGAAAGGTCTTCAAACATAAAGAAGACCCCTCCAAATTAACTCTTCCTTTACTTTCTTCCAGTTCCTCTCAAAAACAAAACTACAAAATGCCTAGCAGTTTTTGTAGGGTTCATATTTCTGTTAGGTTTACTTTTTTGTTCATTAAAAAAAAAAATTTATTTGGCTGCACCGGGTCTTAGTCATGGCACGTGGGATCTTCGTTGCAGCATGTGGAATCTTTAGTTTTGGCATGCAGGGGTCTTTTAGTTGCAGCATGAGGGTTCTTCATTGCGGCATGCGGGATCTTTTAGTTGCGGCATGTGAACTCTTAGTTGCGGAACGTGGGATCTAGTTCCCTGACCAGGGATTGAACCAGAGCCCCCTGCATTGGGAGCTCAGAGTCTTAGCTACTGGACCACAAGGGAAGTCCCTCTATCAGGTTTAAATATTTTCTATTGTTGCTGGAACAGGGGGGCCTGAGAGTGGGCTCTTGTCTAACACTCAGAAATGAATTGTCCGAGGAGACACACGTACTGACAAAGCAAAAGACTTTACTGGGAAGGGGCGCCGGGGCGGAGAGCAGCCGAGTGAGGGAGCCCGGGAGGACGGCTCTGCTACGTGGCTCGCAGTCTCGGGTTTTATGGGAATGGGGTGAGTTTCCGGGTTGTCTCTGGCCAGTCACTCTGACTCAGGGTCCTTCCTGGTGGTGTGCGCATCACTCAGGCAGGATGGATTCCAGCGAGAAGGATTCTGGGACGTTGGTAGGACAATATTATGGGCTAGTGTATCCTCCCTCCTTTTGGCCCCTCCTGAATTCTTCTAGTTAGTTTTACAAGACATATTATGGGCTGGTATCTCCTCCCTCTTTTCGGCCGCTCCGGAACTCTCCTGGTTAGCAGCAAGTTTCTTATCGGGACCTCTTGCAAGTGGTTATCATCGTGCCTAGCCAAGGTGGGTGGTTCCCTAACACTGTGACAAAAATATTTGAACCTTCTAGTAATCTATTGGTAGATAAACAGCAGAAGGCCAACACAAAATGCCCTGGATGATGAAACCTGTCTGCTCGAGTGAGGCCAGGCTGTGGGACGCACCAGGATATAGACTGTTTGTGCCTATCTATATGGCCTGTATTGATATGGAGTTGCTTCTATCAGCCTGTTGCAATTTCACCAGAATTTTTAAACAAGTAGTTTTCCTCGTAATTAAAAAGACACATTGAGGGCTTCCCTGGTGGTGCAGTGGTTGACAGTCCGCCTGCCGATGCAGGGGATACGGGTTCGTGCCCCGGTCTGGGAGGATCCCATATGCCGCGGAGCGGCTGGGCCCGTGAGCCATGGCCGCTGGGCCTGCGCGTCCGGAGCCTGTGCTCCGCAACGGGAGAGGCCACAACAGTGAGAGGCCCACATACCGAAAAAAAAAAAAAAAGACACATTGAGAATCTGAATAATCATACCTCTGAAGTGTTTAAGCTTATTAATTCTGTATGACATAAATGCTCACATCCTTTGTATCTTGTGCAAAACAACACAAGTAAAACTTACTTAACACAATGAGATGCGACGGATTCCCTTTTCCCATTTCCTCCTGGAACATCAGTCTAGTAAAGACAAAAATCAAGACAACAGCTGTATTCTTTCAGATTTTAATAAGATAAATTTAAGCTAAGTAATTAGCAAATTCATGACTGAAGTTAACCAGTTTAGCTAGGTGTTAAACTGACGAAATGTACCACAGGTGCTACAAAGGTATGAAATCCAGAATTTGGGTTTTTAAAAGAATGCGTAACTTGTGATGTAGCCTTCCTTGAATAACCAATCAATCCTCTTATTTGCTGGAATAAGCACATTAATGTCGTTCTACCCCTGACTGAGTATACTCTACCCCTTATCCCCTAAGTTGAAAACTTCAGGTGAGGAGGGCTTAGGATAGAAACCAGGCATCAGGCACTACGTAGACACCTATTCAAACTGTTGGTAGAACTCTGCAATACTTGCATGACCCTAAAATAAAATCTTTTAATCACACTTGTGGATTCTCTCCATTTTCATAACTCTGGAACACTTTTTCCCCTTCAACGTGAGTAAGGAAGGAAGAGAGGACTGAGTACTCAGTGAGCATCTACTAAGAGGCGGGCACCTTATATAATAACTCATCTACAAGGCTCCAGAGAGCTGGGTTGTGATGAAATATTTGACCATAATGCACTATAAGTCTGAAAACTACTTAAGGCTTTGAGGTTTACATTAAATAAATCAGTGCCCTTCTTAATGAATTTCAAAAGTTCGAAGTGTTAAAACAATTTTTTAAACTTGTAGGCTTAGAAATAACACTTACACCAATAATCTGGCAAATTCAGTGTGATTGATTTCAGTGTGGTAATTGTGCTTTTTAAAGTACTGCTACATTGGGAAGAAGAAAAATGAGGAAGAGTGCTAAAACTAACATTACTCTTTAATATTAATTTAGAGCATGTGGTTGGATTTCTCCAAAGAATCAGGGTATTTTTATATACCAGACAATTTTTAAGACCCACATTTCGTAATTCAAGAGACTCAACCTCATTCATACTTGAAAAATACAGGTTTTCTGTTATATTTGTTTGCTAAGTTTCTGATGTACTGGAAAATCATTTTCTTCCCCCCACCCCACCAAGCAGTTAATGCTCAACTATTTAAGCCAGGTTTATTGATATGTTCCAGTATCAATAAGTTATATTAGAGACTGAGTCATTCTCTTCCTACTGATATAAATGTTCAAGTGGCAGTCTGATTTCATCCCCATGTTTCTCAGCCACCCGGGCTTAGCACTCAGGGCTCTACTTACACAAGTTAGGTAGGAGGGTGTATAAAATTCGGACACGCTAATATATGTTTCCCAGTCAAATTTGGAATTATTCTGTGAAAAATCATTAATGGACCATTACCTCCAATGAAAGTACTCTGGTATATTCCCAAATCTATTTTTTTTAAAGGTTGAAATAAATGGGAATGGAAAGGATGAAAGGAATCAGCACTGAAATGTCTCCAAAGCGAAGGAGAAGTGGTGCCGTAACCCCAGAGAACAAACGTTCCTTCAGGACAATCCAGGATCATTTAAGTCTTGTTTGCTGAGCGCTGCAAAGAATTAACATATACCCTCAAGTGCTTATCAACCCTCCAAGAATAGCTGATTCACCGGTGGACCTGTAGTTTTTCACCTTAGGATTTCAGATAGCATTTAAGCATTAAGTTCTAATACTCCATAATATATTAATAATTAACTAGTATCTAATGGAACAAACCTTTATTTCTGAATTTTTCAAACACCAAATGAATTAACGGAAGAGAGAGAACCAGAACCCAAGAATCTAGGCTTCTGGTTATTTTTTTTTTCCAAACTGTAAATTACACAGAATTCACTGAATATATGACCAATTTAAACAAGCACAATCTACTTACAATCACTTTGACGTAGGTGGCAGGAAATACACCAGTCTGGTTTCTACATTTCCCCCTGTACCAATCTGTATCTACTTTTTCCAGAAGATAAACAATTTCTCCTGAAGTGAGGTTCAAATCATCAACTTGCTCTGTAACATAAAATAAGTACGTGTGATGAATCATCCGGCTTGCAGATCTGATTAAAGTAGCATTTAGTTCTGTCCACCGAGGCAGTATGTGCTACTGATTCTGAGAACAGGTTATACTAATCAAATTGACTTTAAAAATATATTATTTTTTCCTGGCTATCATTGTTATGAGCTTCCTCTTTTAAGATCAAATTAGATATATTTACCAGGCACTGACTGATAGGAAATGGTTAAAAAACACACACACACGCACACACAAAACATTGTGCTGGCCAAGGATTCTTCCTGTGTCAATATAAACCCTCTGCTGAATACATATTTTAACAATGAAAAGAGTTTTATAGACATGGTATAATATTCATATTATTCTCAACCATGCTTAAAAATCATTTCAATCTCAAAATATTAACTAAGGGAGTCCTACAGCTCTTTTGCAAATAAATTTACAGTGAAATAAAAATCAGTCTACCAAGTGGATAAAAAAAAGGTTATAAATAAATCAGGAATTTATTTTATTTGTAGCCTTGGATATAAAAGGTACTTAAAATTTGATTACAAAAATTTATATTATTTATTTATTTATATTTATTTATTTTTGGCTGTGCTGGGTCTTCGTTGCTGCACGCGGGCTTTCTCTAGTTGTGGCCGGGGGGGGGGGCTACTCTTTGTTGCAGTGCACGGGCTCTAGGCGCATGGGCTTCAGTAGTTGCAGCACACGGGCTCAGTAGTTGTGGCACATGGGCTTAGTTGCTCCGCGGCATGTGGGATCTTCCCAGACCAGGGATCGAACCCGTGTCCCCTGCATTGGCAGACAGATTCTTAACCACTGCACCACCAGGGAAGTCCCTATTTTTTATTTTTATACTCATTTCATAAGTAACAGCTGAGCTATGTGTGTTGGTTTTACAACCCTTAGGAGAAAAGAACTCCACTTATTAAATTCAAATTAATTTCATTATAACTGGTATTTGGTACCCCATTTTGAAAGAGTTAAAATGTTTGCAACTGGTAGGCAATTTGCTGATTGTTCATTTGTAAGGGAAACACTCCTCCTCTCTCTCTCACAGGGAGTTTCAAAGGCAAAGCTATTACAGCTAAGCTTTCTGGAATGCCTGGGTACAGCTGACTCTTCCTGAAGGTGGGGTGATGGATGAGATGACCTCTCCAGTCCAGGGCTCTGCTGGTGCAGAAAATGAGAAGGGTGTCCTTGAGAGGTTAACCTGGGGAGGATGCCTGATCCCAGATCCTAAGGTTCTACCACTTTACTACTTATGTCCTTACCTGCCGGAAAATCGTGAAGAACAACAGCATGAGGGGCACCACTGTCAACGGGCTTCTGAGCGTGGCCTGGATCCTTAGGGGGAAAACAGGGCGGTGAGTGGAGTGTGCAGGATGGACACTGGACTTATTATTCACTCTGAGACCATTTTAGTTTTCCTCATTAGGGTCCTCTTGACACAATTACATATGAATACAAGATGCAAACCACACGGTTGAGCCAGACAAGGGAATCATTACCAAGTTGAAAAGGCATGTGTCCTTGCCAGAGGAAAACAGAAATAACTCTCAATTATAATATCCCTCAGCATTTTTTAAAGCAAGAGAGTAAAACAAAAGGAAATTACTTAACTTTTTTTTTCTTTTTTTGCGGTACGCGGGCCTCTCACTGTTGCGGCCTCTCCCGTTGCGGAGCACAGGCTCCGGACGCGCAGGCTCAGCGGCCATGGCTCACGGGCCCAGCTGCTCCACAGCATGTGGGATCTTCCCAGACCAGGGCACGAACCCGCGTCCGCTGCATCGGCAGGTGGACTCTCAACCACTGCACCACCAGGGAAGCCCCTGAAGTAGTGGTTTTTGACCTCTTTACCTTTCAAGGGTCACTTTTCCCATAAACTGTGATCAGGACTAAACCTTAAGAACAGAGCCTTAAAAGCAGTCTCTTCATTAAGATGGGAAAAGAAGGAAGTTCTGCAATTTATGCTCTTGTCTTTTGTAATGAAAAGAGCTAATGACTTCCACAAAAGTATAACTCACAAAAAGTAAAATCTATTTCGTTTATTACCACTTAACTGAATGCTTTCTCTAATTTGAAAGCCAACGCTACCTCCCATGCCTGGCCTGGATTTCCTATTTAATCTGAATGGTTTATTCACCAGTAATTCTAAGTAAATTAGCAAAGAGAATTCAATATTCTCTACCCATCTAACCAACTGCTTAGACTGGCCAGAGAAGAAGCCGAATTTGAACAGTGACCATTTCTTATTGACAGGCAGCTGTTATTCTTAGTTTCTTTATATGAAGAGACAGGCTTATCCACATCATCATCATCATCAAATCTGACTGAAGGATATTATTTGAAATTATAACTTAAAATTCTTCAACACTGGCAAACCTGTACAATAAATGAAGGCAAATTTTTGTGCCCTTTCTTTTCTCTTCCCTCCTTCAATGGCTCCTGTCCCCTCAGGGCTCACCCCTCCCCTGGCCATGATGCTCAGCAGGGATCGAGGTCCACTCCTTCCACTTCTGCCCTGCAGCACCTTTGCTCGACTCTTTTCTGAATCAGTCAAAACGCACCTGCACAGGCACGCTGCCTTCTCATGTCAGCTGAATGGTAATAGAGGAATAGCTAATGGCAGCTCAGTGTATTAGTTTACCAAAGCAACACTGACATTTTCTTAGAGGATGCTCAGTGCTTTTCCCTAAATCAATGGGCATGATGGGAATTTCAGGGATTGTGGAAAGGAACTGTGTGATATTTTAAGCCTAGAGGGCTTTAAAAATTAATTATTTACACAATTTATTACATGTGTGTATGTGTGGTTTTCATTTTTTCTGACTTACATCTGTGGAAAAAGGAATGACTGCTCACTAAGTGGTGTTAGGCTAGATGGCTTTCCATCTGCTGGAAGAAGTCAAGTCAGAGGCCTACCCCACACCAAACACAAACATGAACCTCCAGATGGACCAAGATCTAAACACCAGCCTGAGAAGGTAGAAGAGGTGGGATGGCAACCTGGGCCTCCCAGTTTCCCTTCTCTGCCTTCCATGCATGGCTACCCCTGGAATACTGCTCATCACCTTGGCCTGGCAGATGAAGGGTGAGAGGCACAGGTGAACAGGGTTGGCCACAGGGGTCTGTACAACTCAGACCATACCATTAGGGTGGGTATCTGGGAGGAAAATCCAACATATTTCAAAGCTCTTTCTAGTATGACAGTATGACTATAATGGTTAATACTAATGAGTAAAAAGAATAGCTAATATTAGGACTTCCCTGGCGGTCCAGTGGTTAGGGCTCCACACTTCCACTGCAGGGGGCACGGGTTCTATCCCTGGTCGGGGAACTAAGATCTCATATGCCATGCAGTGCCGCCAAAAAAAAAAAAAGCTGATATTCACTGTACACCCACTATGCACTACTCACTGTGTTAAACACCTTATATGCATTAATTAGCTCATTTAATTTTTTAAGCACCTTTGAGATATAATTCATATACCACAAAAGTCACCCATTTAAAGTGTACCTAGGTTTAGTATATTCACAGAACTGTGCAACTATCACCACAATCTAACTTTAGAACATTTTTATCACTCCCTCAAGAAGCCTCCCACCCATCAGCAGTCTCTCCCCACTCACTCTCCCCCCAGCCCTGGGCAACCACTCATCTACCTTCTGGATTTACCTATTCTGGACTTAACATAAATGGAATCATAATGATAAATCAATTGTATAATCAACTCTGTGAGGAATTATCATACATATTATTTCACATATTAAAAGAAGTTTAGAGAGGTCCAATCACCGCCTCAGGGGGTGGGAGGGAAACCGAAACCCGCGTCCGTGCTGGGAACCAAGTGCAGTGACACTCCCCCGCCTCCCAGCTCCGACAGCCCAGCCTCAACTGATAATGTGCAGTGCCCCCTGTTGACTAAGGCAGGGGAAAGCAGAACACATTTTTAGAAATATTTACCTTAAACCTAGGCTTTCAAATAGGTAAGTTTTATTTTTCTAAAAGAAATGTCCTGTTAGCCATGACCCAGAGCCTAAGAGAGGCTCCACTTCAGTGTCACCAGCTGTCAGCCCTCGGCGGCCACCTCTCTGCCCGTCTACGGCACAAGCCTGAGTATGATAATGTTTCAAGTGGACAAAACTGTGGGCTTCTATAAAAGAACAACTTGTAATTTTTTCAGCTTCTATTTTCATCAAGGGGAGCTTTTTGACAGTACAACTCCCATGGTTACCCATCAGTGTGCTCTGAGAGAGGAAGAAGAGCGGTGACAGATGTTAATGCTGCATCAAAACAGAGAGAAAATGAGTTAAAAGAAGAACCCTCCCCGTGTGGACCAAAGTCAGAAATCTCAGTATCCCAGCTGCAACGAGCGTAAGACATAGCTTCGCTGCTCTCCGAAATCCAAATTTTTAGTTTCTTAGCAAACCTCAAATGATAAGCTGCCTTCTAAGAAGAAAGAATTGGACGAGATTATGAAAACTAGGCTGAATGACGAAGTACTTTACTTGTTTTAAATGACAGATGGGTCTCATTTTTCATGTTTGCTACATTACCTAATAGAGAGTGAAAATTTAACTGGGTACCTTAAGAAGCTCTTTTAAAAGTATAACTCTAGGGCTTCCCTGGTGGCGCAGTGGTTAAGAATCTGCCTACCACTGCAGGGGACACAGGTTTGATCCCTGGTCCGGGAAGATCCCACATGCCGCGGAGCAACTAAGCCCATGCGCCACAACTACTGAGCCTGCGCTCTAAAGCCCGCAAGCCACAGCTGCTGAAGCCCGCGAGCCTGGAGCCCATGCTCTGCAACAAAGAGAAGCCACTGCGATGAGAAGCCTGCACACCGCAAAGAAGAGTAGCCCCCGCTCTCTGCAACTAGAGAAAGCCCGCACCCAGCAACAAAGACCCAACTCAGCCATAAAATATATATATATATATATATATATATATATATATATATATATATATATATATATATATATATATATGTCTATAAACTGTCCAATGGCATTTTTCTTGCTGAACAAACGACCTTCAATAATCATTATATTGGCGCTCCCACCGCTCGGGGATGGGTGTGTGGGGCGGGAAGATGGGAGGTGATGGAGGACGGGGGCAGGGAGGGCGAAGTCTCGGATTCCCGGGCGAGGTCTGGGGGTCCTGCAGCAGGCTGGGTGTGGAGAGGCTTCCAGGGGAGGCGCGGGGTCGGGCCGCCTCGGGCTGGGGTGTGAGCAGACCAGGAGGGGCCAGGTTGGGCGGGGGGTGGCAACCCTCGGAGGTTCCAGTTTGCCAAAGGGCGCAGGTTGACGTTTGGCGTGGGGAAGCCTTGAGAAGTGGGTCGGGGTTTGGGTAAATGGTAACGGGGCGGTGTGGGGGTGTGTGTGCGCGGGCGTGTGCAGAGACCACCTTCTCCCCCCTTGTATAAACTTTAGGGACGGAAGAGTAGATAAGCTTTGGGTCAGCGAGACGAAGGAGCAGGTGAACTTCGGGATGACCTGGGCGGGAAGAACAGGTGAGCCTCGGGGTGCAGTTTGGTGGGGGTTGAATTCAGGGGAGAGTCGCTTAGAAGGTCAAGGCCCTGACCTCGGAATAGGGTTTGGGTGGACTGGGGAGCTGGTTAAAGACCTAGATCTTAGGTTTCAAAAAATTAGGACTTGGGATTTGGTGATGGGAAGGGGTACGTGGGGCAGGTCTGGGATAACTGGGCGTCAGAGCAGTCCGTGTCCCAAGGCGGGGCTCGGGTATGCAGGCAGAGCTACGAGGACTGTGGGAGAGTTGGGGTGGGGTCAGGCGCCCCCCGAAGTTCAGAGGGCTCCTGGCGGGCGAGCCAGCCCCTCTCGGGTTCTTTGTGCCTCTCCAGCTCGGGAGCGCAGCGGGCAAGGCAGGTGCCATGGCCCTGACCGAAGGGGTGGGTGATGAGGTGACCAGCCTTTTTGCGGTGCGTGCCTGCCTTCCGGTGCTGGCTCTCGCCTGGGCCTCAACACACACTGCCGAGGGCGCTGACCCACTGCCCCAGCCGTCAGGGACCCCGACACCGACACAGCCCAGAGGAGCCATGGCGGTCACTAACAGCATCAGAGGGGAGGCCCCAGGAGCCGAGACCCCCAGCCTGAGACACAGAGGTCAGGCTGCGCAGCCAGAGCCTGGCGTGGGGCTCCCAGCAATGCCGCCACCTCCAGACCCCCCTCAGGAGCCCCCAGTACTTCGGCTGAAATTCCTCAACGATTCAGAGCAGGTGGCCAGGGCCTGGCCCCATGACACCATCGGCTCCCTGAAAGGACCCAATTTCCTGGCCGGGAGCAGCACATGCGGCTCATCTACCGAGGGCAACTGTTAGGAGACGACACCCAGACACTGGGTGGCCTTCACCTCCCTCCTAACTGCGTTCTCCACTGCCACGTGCCCGCTCGGGAGGGTCCCCCACACCCACCCTGCCCACCGGGGTCAGAGCCGGTCCCCTCTGGGCTGGCAGCGGGCAGCCTGCTGCTGCTGCTCTGGGCCTGCCAGGTCCAGTACCTGCCCTCTTTCCCCGGACCGCCACTCTGGCTCTGGCCGGCTTCACCCTGCTCCACAGTCTCCTGGCCTTTGCCACGTTCCGCCCGTAGTGCCTCCACGGGCTCTTGGCCGTGTTGCTGGCCCCTCCGGACCTTGCTCCCCATGACACGGTGGGAGCTGCTGCCTGCCTAGGCCTGCCTCTCCGACCTGCCTCTTCCCGCTACCCTGGAGCCCAGCCCTGTGCCACAGAGCACTCCAGGGGCCAGTGGAGGCCCCTCCCCATGACCTTCATGGCTCTGGGCCATCCCCCGGGGCAGCTGGCCCTCCGCACCCACTAACAGTCGGCTCCTCCGGGTCAGGCAGCTGCTGTCGCTGCCCCGGCGCTGGGCAGAGCCGGGCCACGCCCCTGGGCCCTTCTTAGTGTTCTGCCTGAGGATCCAGCCTCCTCTAGTCCCTGACAGCTCCTTGGGCTGATTTAGGGACTCCAGGACTGAGGGGCTGGAAAAGGGGAGCTGGGAGGGGTGGAGGGGGTTCTCTGGAACATGTGCAGATTAAATAACTGTGAAGTTTAAAAAAAAAAAATCACTGTGTTCTCCCAGGCTCGACAAATTTGTTAGGCCTAAATTGTGACTTCAGATTGTTGGAACATCTCATTTCATTATTTTTATGGGCTATAAGCAGAGAAATGAGGTTTATATTAAGCTTAAATCTTAAAGGGAAGTTTTTTTAAATGTCAGGCTTAGCATTTATAGGGCCGCCTTTAAAATAATTATCCATTCTGTTAGAAAACTAATCTCTAGTACTTTGGTAAACATGTTTACATTATTTCAAAAATAAATGCTCTCATGGTTGAAAATTAATGACTGAGTGTCCTGGTTGCTGTAAGTCAGCACGATGCGACAAAGGCAAAACACATGGTAGTCACTCTGTATCAAAGTGATTAGTATCGCAGTGGCAAGTCTCTTAGAAATAATTTACTCTTAAAATGGAATAAAACGCTACTGTAATTTTTACTCTGGTTAAAATAAACGTGCTAATAAAAACCTGAGAATGAGCTATAATTAATAGTTCTATGAAATGTGCTGCCATGTGTGATATGAAGGCGGTACAATATTAATTCCTCACGTTCGGCCTGCTTCTGAGATGTTCATCAAGTGGGGTGATGATCTTCATGTGAGACAGGTGGACTCTGCCGGCGTCGGCTCCCTTCCGGCACTCCAAGTAATTACCTTCCGCCTGCTTCAGTATCACAAGGACGTCCCCACGCTGGAAGGTACGATATCACTCTCTGAAGCAATTATTATTTAATAAAACATTATTACTTTTTCCACATTTTAATCTTTGGAGCCTAAAGCATTTAATAACATGTAAAACAGTAACAGAGGCCAGAGATTTTTTTTTTACATCAGTCAGTAAAGAAAGAGCTGTCCTTTACCTTACAGGAAAGTTCTCCAGGGTTTTGCGGGACAATGTCTTCATTGGCAATTCCGTGAGGCACAGAGAGCTTAAACATAAACCAATAAAAGGATTATTCACCATCAAATAACCTCATCCTAAGCGGCTGATCACGTGGGGATTTGGCACGTTCGCCTGCAGTAGAACCTTCAGCAGTTAAGCTCTTCCTCAAGCTCGGGATCTAGTTGGCGGGGCTGCCATTTCTCAGGGTGCTCAGAGCCCTCGGGGGCCTGGAGCTGAGCCCACAGGACCTCGGCAGCTGAAGGTGGCCTGAAGTTCCCTTAACAACCACATCCAGGAAGTTCTGCTCTACAGGACAAGGTCCACCACGTCCCCAGGGCGTCGGAAGGGTAAATACTCAGCACCTGACCTCACGGACTTTAGTTCAGGGGCGGCTGAGAGGGGACAGGTGCCTCCCCTGCGGGGTTGGACTGGCCTCTTCCATCCGCCTTCAATCTCATCTGCTCCCGCAGTCACTCTGGTACAAGCATCTGTTTAAACCCATCTCACTGCCTGACCTGTCATTCCTGGTCCACTCGGCCCTGTCTGATCTTAGAATGGCTTTTACTCTGGCCAGAGAACTCTGTTCCCCGCCTTGGTGAATTCTGGCGGATGAGCGCGGGTCGGAGGGCCTGTGCAATATAAAAGGCGTGCCCAGGACATGGGATCACACAAGCTCGCTTCCAGCCAGGAAAGGGAGGCTGCACTCAGGAGCAAAGATGTAGAGTACGAGGGTGTGGCCCTGGGGGGCTGGGGCGGGTCGTGCTGCTCCCCAGCATCTCTGTCGGAGCACCAGGGCGCCCAAGGTACCCGGGTTACCCTGGTTAGCCATTTAATGGTGGGGCGGCCACAGGAACAATGAGAGATTTAAGGAATTATTTCATAAAGAGACACACTAATACACCATCATTTTGAATTTATTAATTTCTTTGAGTTGTTCAAATGCTTTGTTGACATTATACCGCTATGCTAAGACCTATAAGCAAAATCTCATTCCCCCAAGTGAGGCTCTTGACACGGAACAGCCAATGCAAGCAGAGACTTTACAGTTAGTAACACTATTTTCTGGGGTTTTTTTGGCTGCACAGCATGGCTTGCGGGATCTTAGTTCCCTGACCAGGGATCGAACCAGTGCCCCCTGAAGTGGAAGTGCAGAGTCCTAACCACTGGACCGCTGGGGAAGCCCCACTAACACTATTTTCTTAGTATGGCCTAATGGTAAAGAGCATGGGCTCAGAGCCAGTCAGTCTGTGTTCGAATCTTGGCTCTACCATTACCGGATGTGTGACCCTGGACAGGCTACTTACTCTCTCTGAGTTTTATCTTCTTCATATGTATAATAGAGATAATAAAAGTATCTACTTCACAGGGTTGGTGTGAGGAATAAATGAGTTATTTACATATAAAGTGCTTCAAAGAATGCCTGGCTTATAAGTATTCAACACATCAGCTACTGCTTTTATTTATTAATTGTTTTAAAGTATCCTATCCCAAAGTACACCCCTGGGTTTTAGCAAGTAAAATTTTATCAGTTTAAATGAATATGAATATATATGAATATCCTACCTCCTTCTTATCTGTCTACACCCTTCCCTTAGGAAGATGAAAAAAATCCTAAATTGCTTAAAGTGAACACAATTTCCAGCTCAACGATGGAAATGTAGAACAATATGAAATGAATAATTGCTGTTCTTGTTAAGACCTACTGTTGTACACTTGTTTTAAAAAGTGCCAACACTCCTGCTCTCCTTATCATTTTAATCTGTTCTAGATTTCATCAGGTTAACCTGACCAAAATAGAGAGAGTACATCAACTCCGAAGACAGAGGCTTAAGGTCATATGATGAGAAAAACATTCAAAAGGAACAAAATTAATATCTCAACTATCTCAATTATTGATGAAAACTTCTAACTGGTAACTATTAAATGGACCATGATAATCAGGTTTACAGAACTGGAAAATGAGAGAAAAACCATCCATTTTAATAAGAACTTTCTTTCTACTTCACATTTTACTGTGGGCAAGGTAGCTATAAGATATAAACGATACCAAGATATGAATATAATATCTGGCAGAGATACTCCCATCAGTGTAACCTACTGGGTCAGGTTTTTCAGAGTTTCTGGTTGGTCCAGCCAGACAGCAGGTGGCAATCCTTGTCTTCCCTGCTTCCTTCTCCTATAGTTCTCCTAATGATGAAACCCTGCTTTAAAAGACCTAGGTTTTAACATGGCCTACTTGTCTAAAGCACTCAGTGTCAAGGGGCAATTCCACAGTGGTCTCATCATCTTTTTCTAAGGAATAAGGGTCTTACGTATACTTCAGGACAAACCTCTTGACCACAAACATTCTTAAAAGCTAAATTTACCGTGTATTTCCTGTCGAGAGGGTGTCCTGGTTTGGGGCGAGGGGGCGGTACTGGATCTTGATGTTTAAGGACTTGGCTCTTGGCTTTTGAGAGTCCAGGGGCCAGGTTACTTGGTTTTTTCGGAAGATCCATGTCGGAGGAAGACCGATTCAAAGGCAGTTTTTTATCTGCTGCTCTGGTTGCAGGAAGTTTGGGGGGAGGTGGTCTCTCAGGGGCCCCCTTGGGAGGAGGCTGTCGAGCTGGTATGACTTTTCCACTCACAGGTCTGAAAGTCAACGTGATAGCTGTGAGTCAGCGTTTGATCGACAGTAGGTTCTGTTTTGTCCTTTCTTACACACACACACACACACACACACACAGCGTTCTGCTAGTGTAAATACCATTTACTGAAACATGCAGGCTATGCTGTTTTTTAGCAAATGACTGCTGCATTAAACATTATATTATTTGAAGAAGTGCCATGATCTTCCAGCTTCCTCTTATCTTGCACTACAGATTCATTAGTTCAAGACCAACAAGCATTTACTATCATGAGTTCTCTAAGGCCCCATTAGCTCTTAAACACACCATGACTGTTTCAGAAAACTAAAGTTTCTACCAAAGTCTGAGATGAAAAGCTTATAATAAGATATCCGGTATACGTGATGGAGTCTTGTACATGATTAGAAAAGGTACGTCAAACTCCCCTAATATTCATGTTATAGGAATCATTATTAAAACACTAATTTAGATTAATATAAAGAAAGCTAGTTCTGAAAATGGGACAGGACAATTATTACTTTGAAAGCCTTTCCTTAATCCCTATGATAAAAATAATTTCCAACATAGTAATGTCTTAGGATAACATCACGGTTTTTTGTCTAAACAGCCCTGGAACTCAGGAGGGCTGGTCACCTCTGAGCTCACGAGGCCTGTCTCCCTTTGGAAATGCCAAAAACCAGGCTGGTTTCTGGGAACAGGGAGAGAGCGAGCGAGTGTGTGTGTATGTGTATGAGTGTGTGTATGTATGTGTGTGTATACGTGCGTGTGTGTTCCCGAAGTGGAGTTGTTTTAGGTTCAGAAAGGAGTCTTGTTCATTTGTTTGAGGAAAAGTAATAGATATCCATGTTTGTGCTCTGTGAGTTTTTGGATTGCGTTAAACAAGGAGCAGAGACTCCCACACCTGCTGTCAGAAGCAGACTGTGGGCTAGTGGCCTGGGTGAACTTGTGAGTAAATGTATCTCTACAAGAAGATTGAAGGCCAGCCACACTCAGTTTTCGTGATAGAAAAGAGAGTCCAGTCTCGGAGTCATTAGTTTTTCTCTAACTGACTTTTTAGAAGTTTTCCCAGCTTACTTACCTCGGTGGCAACCTTGGGGGTCCTCGCACAGGACCTCCTGACTGACCAGCATGGTCAGATTCCTGCAAGTATCAGAGAAGGATTTTTAGTTAAGATGAATCTGAAACAAGAGCTTTTCAAGAGGAATTATGGACAACCTTTTGGCTGGATCTATAAAGTGGAAATGTAGCTGAGTTACAGAAAGGAGATTAAAAGAGTTTTTTAGTCTTAAGCAATATTAACTCATTTCTCATTCCTACCTACACTGTCCATGTCACAATGCAAGTGAAAACAGAGAGGAAGAGGCTGGGCAGGGAGGGGGGGTGTCCTGCTACTGTGGACACCAGCCCAACCAACTGCACTGCATGGTTACACATCCAGCATGTTCTGAGGAATTAAGGATGCTGTTGAAATCATGTTGGGTTACACGGCAGCAATTTAAGCAGACACTGTAGGGAAGTTTTTAAAAGTATGGCATTTATTTATCCCATGACAACATTTAAGATATGCAGTGCTCCTAAGTTTAAACACATAGTAAGTGAGGTGGTGATCAGTTCGTTTTGCTTAGAACAGGCAGATCTCTCATACTGGATGGTTTCCACATTGTGTGGTGGGTTTTGAATTGGAAGGAGGTGGAACACAACAGAAGCTTAAGGGGTGGCCTGAAAGCAAGGCATGTGAGGAAGAACAGAAGAGGCCCGAGAAAGCAGAGAGCTTAGCTTGTACCACTACAGCAAAGGGGCTGGATGTGCTGAGAAGAATTTTGTAGGAAAAAGCAAAGGGAGGTAGTGTG
This sequence comes from Mesoplodon densirostris, assembly GCF_025265405.1. Classification (NCBI taxonomy): domain Eukaryota; kingdom Metazoa; phylum Chordata; class Mammalia; order Artiodactyla; family Ziphiidae; genus Mesoplodon; species Mesoplodon densirostris. The sequence continues at coordinate 233,918,647 of NC_082661.1, forward strand.
AAAAACAAAAGATAGGGAGAGTTGGAATGTTTTGGCCTGAAAGTAGATGAGAGAAATTGGAAGTATGGGGATCAACAGGAAGATTTCTTCAGAAGGGGTTCAAACTGTGCTAATTCAATAGGTTTTCCGAACATGTTACGGTCCAGGGATTGGGAAATGAGTATAATACATGGAAAACATTTTCAGATATTCTGTTGAATGAGAAGTCAAAGGATCTTAAAGCCAAGACTTCTGTTTTTTAGGGAAAAGTCTTCACTAAATCCTTCTAATTCTGATTGAGTCTCTTTTTTCACCTTTCCTACTTTCTAAGCCCTCACCACTGACCTCCAGGAAATAATATTTCTCCAAGACCACCTGAGAGGGAAAAATACCAGCTCTTTAAAATTATACTGCCTTTTAAAAAAAATTTATCTTATTTATTTATTTTTGGCTGCATTGGGTCTTTGTTGCTGCGCGCGGGCTTTCCCTAGTTGTGGCGAGTGGGGGCTACTCTTCGTTGCGGTGCGCAGGCTTCCCATTGCAGTGGCTTCTCTTGTTGCGCAGCATGGGCTCTAGGCGCGCGGGCTCAGTAGTTGTGGTGCGTGGGCTCAGTAGTTGTGGCTCGTGGGTTCTAGAGCGCAGGCTCAGTAGTTGTGGCGCACGGGTGTAGTTGCTCTGCGGCATGTGGGATCTTCCCGGACCAGGACTCAAACCCGTGTCCCCTGCATTGGCAGGCGGATTCTTAACCACCGCACCACCAGGGAAGCCCATATACTGCCTTTTTTTATAAAAGAGGTTTAACTCTAGCTTGGAAATCTTTGGGCTAATTCAGGCTGTTTTCCCCCTTCTTATCTTACAAATGAGTTAAAACTCACTTGTATGGTTTTTAATTCAAACTGAATATTTACTAGTTTTCCTTAAATACCAAATGATTAATTGCTAATAACTGCGATCACTTGAATATGTTTCAGTGTTTTATAATCCCATTTTGAAAAACAAATTAAGCTTGCCCTTAAAACTTGGTTTCACTAATGAACTCAGTTAATGTAGTGAGGCAAGTCACCAGCTCATAAACCCTGCAATATTCCAGACTATCATCCATGCCTTATAAATACACTGCTGCCTATGTGCCCCCTGACAAATACTGCTATGATACTTGAAAAACTCATTTATTTCTTTGGCTGCCTTTAAAATTAAAACAAACAAGCAAAGAGAAAAACACTCTAGCAGATAGGTAGGAACTTTTATAGCTTTCCTTAAAGTTACAGTTGTTAGACACCTTAATAATTAAGGGCAGAATTTTAGAAATATAGATATATAAATCTGACATGGAAAGTTATAGATGATGTACTTTAATAAACACATACCATATAATGCAAATCTTGTACTAAATATAGTTTTCTCTGATTGGTTTACTTTTATGGGAAATCTTAAATATATATATATATATATATATTTTTTTTTTTTTCTTTTTGCGGTATGCGGGCCTCTCACTGTTGTGGCCTCTCCCGTTGCGGAGCACTGGCTCCGGATGCGCAGGCCCAGCGGCCATGGCTCACGGGCCCAGCTGCTCCGCGGCATATGGGATCCTCCCAGACCGGGGCACGAACCCGTATCCCCTGCATCGGCAGGCGGACTCTTAACCACTGCGCCACCAGGGAGGCCCTTAAATATATTTTTAATGTCTCAATTTTCTATAATGAGCAAAAATAAATCAGAAAAAAAGGCAGCACACTCAAATCCCCCGGGACTGTTAGGCACATTCCAAAAGGCACTGCTGCACCCGACACACGTCAAATACTGAGAGCAGGGGCTTGGTTCCTGTAGGAGCCACTGTCTCGTGTTTGCTCAAGTCCAGGTTTGTGTGCAGGGTCTGCTGACAGTCTTTGGAAGATTACTGATTAGGGATTTCCTGCTCTTCAACAGTCCACACATGAATGGAGCGCCTCTGTACCTGCTTTTTGTAGTTTTTCTCTAGCCCTGACACCCCTGAACTTTGGCTTCTGATGTGCTCGGGTAAGCATTTTAGCTCCTGGTGAAGTTGGTTTTTCGGCTTGTACTGCCCCGCAGATGCCATCTTTTTGTTCATGTTCTTTGGAATGGTTTCTTATATTCTAACTTCAAAATAATTCCCCGTTTTTTTGTTTGTTTTGTTTTTTTCGAAAAACAGATATTTCTTCCAAAACCACATTCTTGTCTGTTGGAATCACTGAGCAGCCTCTGAAGATGTGCCTTCTCTTTTTTCTCCAGGAACTGGTACCACTTCTCATGTCCTGAATTCATTAGCCATCTCCTACGCTGCAGCTGGGACTCCTTCCGCCTTCTGGGCAGCGTCCCCTGACTCTCCTCTGGCACCGGCTGGCAGCCGCCTTGCGGGCGGCTCCGGGAGCCTTGGGTTTCCACAGAAGCGTCTGCTCCTGCGGACAGAACAGCGCCAGTGGCTCCTGTGGTTCCTCACCCTGGATTCCCTCATCGTTTAAGCGAAGAAAGTGAGATTCTGCAACTACAGCCACCTTGTCCTGTGATGGAAAGTTCCCCGGCACTCAAGGCAGGAGAAATAGTCAAGGGTCTTTGTCCTGTGCCTCATCAGAAGACACAACATTCAAAGACCGTGCCTTTCCTCATGGGTCATCACAGTGGTGAAGCACTCTTTCTAGAGACCCTCCCCAACACCTGAAGCCTTTCTGGCCTCTGATCTAAAATTCACTCAGTAACTGTAATTCTCGAAACCAAAGGAATTTCTCAGGCATAGTTTTGACCTTTGGGCCCTGGAAATCTAAGTGCATGACTTCAGCCAAATCAGTTAACTTGGGGTCTTTTTCTCTTGTCTTCTTCCTTCAGACCCAGTGTGTCTATTATGGTATGTATTCATTACAGTACAGCACAGAGTGCTTTGACCGCGCCCCCCTCCGGCCCCCACCCTTTGTAAACAGCGCAGGACAGGATTTCCCTCATGTTGTTTATGCGAGATACAAACAGTTATGAATATGGTCCCTCTCCAGATGGCTTAGTTTATTCTAACTTCCTTTCCTTGTTTTTTCTAAAATGTTTGAGTTGCGGACTGCTTAACACCAAATGGAATAATACTTAATATTTTAATAGAGCTTTATGGGTTTACAAAGCCTATGACATGACTCAGTGAATGCTTTGTATGCCTACTCATCATCCTCTCATTCTTCTTTACAACCCTTTAGAGCAGAAGAAGCCAGTAACCTTCTTAAGTAACTTTTCCTCTATGGAAATTTGGGATTTTCCCATTCAACAGTAGTATGGTGGGAGCCCTATCATCCTCTTTTGGGTCATCTTGGTCCAGTTTTTTTTTTTTTTTTTTTTTTTGGCTCTGCTGCACGGCATGTGGGATCTTAGTTTCCTGACCAGGGATCAAACCCGCACCCCCTGCACTGGAAGCGTGGAGTCTTAACCACCAGACTGCCAGGGAAGTCCCTAGCCCAGTTTTAATAAAAATTTATTACCAAGTATTTTGAAATGCAAGTGATCACTAAATTTTAATTCAGCCTACAGAAAAATCTCATTAACTTGACATTGGCTAATTCAATTTAATGTCTCATTCAAAGAAATTTCTTTTCACTAGATGATTAGATGGGTTTGCATGTATAATAGCATAGTTAATGCACAAATGCAAAACTATTATGAAGTTTGAACTGAAAATTTGGCTCAAAGACTTTAAGAACTGGTTTCTTTTGAAACAAACCTTAAAGATAATCTATCATATGGGAAGTTGAAAAAGTATGGAAAAACAATATTGAGGTTGAAATTAAAAAAAAAAACTTTTTACCACCATCTGTTAACAAGTACATGATAAAGCACTACTTTTTAAATGTAAAAAATAATTCTCTCCTAAATTTCAGATGAACAAATTCTTATAATTATCTTAAAATTATGTCACTAATTCAGTATTTTATTTATTTTTTAAGGATCTATTTATTATTTATTTATTTATTTAATTTTTGGCTGCATGGGGTCTTAGTTGTGGCATGCAGGATCTTCATTGAGGCATGTGGGATCTTTTGCTGCGGTGCACGGGCTTCTCTCTAGTTGAGGTGTGTGGGTTTTCTTTTCTCTAGTTGTGGCATGCAGGCTCCAGGGAGCATGGGCTCTGTAGTTGTGGCACACAGGTTCCGGGGCACGTGGACTCTTGTAGTTTGAGGCACATGGGCTCTGGATGAGGCACGCAGGCTCAGTAGTTGTGGTGCGTGGGTTTAGTTGCCCTGCATGCGGCATGTGGGATCTTAGTGCCCTGACCAGGGATCAAACCTGCGTCCCCTGCATTGTAAGGCAGATTCTTTACCACTGGACCGCCAGGGAAGTCCCTAATTTGGTATTTTAAATAAAACCATATAATTGAAATAAATCTGTTTCCACAAAAATTAAAGGTTTTTAGAGATTTTCAATAACTTCCTCATTATTAGTGCTATTTAAAAGACAATGCCATAATATCGGTATAGGGCAAATTATTTTATGATGAAGTACAATGAATTAGCCTAATTCTTTTATTCTACAGGAATTTTAAAAATATTAAATAAGTACATGGAGCTCAGAAATTGGTTTTATCTGGCCAATAGTAAAATAATTTAGACATCAGCTGATTACCTAAAATTAGTGCCTAGCTTAGTCTTCAACCTAAGATTACCTATAATGACCACTTACCAAGTTTCTAGTTCTGTTAGCATTACCGAGTTTTCCGGATACTGTGCTGAAGGTGTTTCCAATAGGTTTTTCAGTAGGGAGAGGAGGTGGGCTTTGTGGATCCTCCTCATGTGAACCTGGAAAAATAGCAGTAATTAATTAATCAATAATTTCTAGTCTTCTGGGGTTTCAAGGGATGAAATGATTACAGCTTGGTTCCCTATTAGGAAAATGGCTATTGTAAAAGATCCACACAAAGAATGGATAGCTAAGCAAATGAGAAAGATATTCTGGCAAACCTCAGAAAATTGATGAGTTAGTAGGCATCGGTTAATTTTTACAAAATGTTTTATAGAGATTAAAAATAATACTAAATAATTATAACAGCAAGCCAGCATTTGTTGAGAACCTTCTACGGGCCACGCGTTAAGTTAAGGCACTTTATTCATATACATTTCTCCAAACCAACCTCAATCTAAGTGCTAGATCTGTTGAGTCTACTAGCTAGTAGCCACACGTGGCAATTTAAACTTAGATCTTAATTAAAATTAAATAAAATTAAAATCTCAGTCCCTCAGTTGCATAAGCCACATTTCAAACACTCAGTAGCCACATGTGGCTATTGGCTACCATATTGGACAGCACTATACTAGATAATATCCTACCCATTTTACAGATGAATAAACTGAAGCTGAGAAGAAAATAAATGAGCTAGCCAGGTCTTAATGCTAGTAATGGTCAGATGGGTTTGAAACCAAAAGCCTGTACTCATTGTAGTAAGGCACGCTGCTTCCTAATAGGTGGTTTATCCAACCCTCCCCCATCCAAATAATTAAATGTGTTTTCTAATATATTAGCTCCAGATTAATGGGCTGGCTTAATTGCTCCCATTTTAACAAGCAATATCTTTACATCCAAACTACATCCTTAACCCAGATAGTGCACTCCCAACTTATTTTAAAAAGAAGAAAACAAAGATGATCAGATTTAATTAGTGACAGCTAATTAAAATCTGTGTGCAAAACACTTGGAGAGAGGATGACTGTAACATACTAAAGAAGGCTAAAGCCACCTTTTACTGGTTTGGGCATTTAAAGGAGATAGGAATTTTTCCCATTCAAATGAACACTCTTTGCTTCCATTTCACATGAAAAACCTATAACAAAACAAGAGGATGATTTGTCAGGTTCCTGTTTTATCCACAGACAGGAAAACACTCTCAAAAGGGGGAAAATACCCAGGCCAACTCCTAGGAAAACAATGATCTAGAGACAGACGAGCATTCTTAGTTGAGAGGCAGTGTTGCGTGGGGAATTAAGACACACACAGGGACGGTCCAACTCAGTCGCCATCTTGAAGAGTTTCTCTGTGCTGCAGTTTCCTTACTGAAGGGTACAAAGCAGTAAGAATATGAAAGCAGAGAGGAGACAGCTCATGGGAAGGAAGGGACATAGTAATTATCTGGTGTGGGTATGTGGGGGAGGTGGGTATTTTCCATTTCAAACTATGTGGTCAGCGGAGTGCTCAGTGAGAAAAGTGGCATTTGAGCAAAGACCTGAAGGAACAGTGAAGGAGGGAGCCATGCAGAGATCTGGGGAAAGGACATCCTAGTCAGAAGAAACAGGTCCCCAGTGGAAGAAGCCGACAGGTTCAGAGCAAGGAGTTTTGCACCACAAAGCTGTTCCTTTCTTTTCCTGTCTATTCCAAGTTCTTTGGACACCAAAAGTCTTATTTTTTTTTCCTCCACAGCAATATATGCATTGCTTAATAATCGTATTAATAAAATTCTGGGGAACTGGTTTTTGATATAAATAGAAAGAATTCTCTAGGAACTGGCACTTCAGTTCTCTCACATATAGCAGTACAGAACTCAGCTTTCTAATAGTTCCTGGAGCTTTGTCAGGATAATAAATAAAGGTGCTTTCTCAATATACCCTTCTCAGGATTTCAGGAGTATTAATCCAATTTATAACTGTGTAGAAAAGAGTAAACATAGCAGGCCTAAGTCACAAGGTTGGTCCTTGCTGGCACCTAGGAACTTGGATTTTGGGAAGCTTCGCACCATTTCTAGAACAGATAAAACAAAAGAATATGGTTTATGCTGAACACCTGCTTTCCTTCTGGGAAATCTGGAGTTTTGGTACATGCCAAAATTCCTAGAGGTGTCCATGTAACCAGCCCCCAACAAAAACCCTGGGTATTGAGTCTCTAATGAGCTTCCCTGATTGACATTTCACATCTGAGTGGAGTTAGGTACACCCTGTGTGACTCCACTGGGAGAGGACTCCTAGAAACTTGTGCTGGTTCCCTCCAGACTTTGCCCCGGGCACCTTTTTCCTTTGCTGATTTTGCTGTGCATACTTTTGCTATAATAAATCACAGCCACGAACACAACTCTATGCTAAATTCTGTGAGTCCTCCTAGCAAATCATCAAACATGGGGATCTGGGGGACCCTGACACAACAGGAGAATACATTTAAATGTAAAAGTTGTATTACATAAAGCCACATGAGCTTCAGGTAATATTTATTATCATTCTATCTCATGCAGCTTATTAAAATCCCAAATACTTTTTTTTTTTTTTTGTGGTACGCGGGCCTCTCACCATTGTGGCCTCTCTCGTTGCGAAGCACAGGCTCCGGACGCGCAGTCCCAGCGGCCATGGCTCATGGGCCCAGCCGCTCCGCGGCATGTGGGATCCTCCCAGACCAGGGCACGAACCCGTGTCCCCTGCATCGGCAGGCGGACTCTCAACCACTGCGCCACCAGGGAAGCCCCTAAATACTTTTAACAAGGTCACAGTGAGCAGGCTGACAACCCAATGAGCTGTCCTGTCACTGATCTGTAGGCTATATAATACTGTCAAAAGAAACATACGACCAGGTCTTCAGTCTAACACTACCATATACGCTCCTAAGAAGCGAGAACCCACTAGAATTTGGTGCCCTTGACTTTCTCTCCTCCTCATTCTTCATAGAAACTCCGTTCAATCTTCTCACTACTTGGCTTAGAGCCGTCAGTTAATAAAACCATCAAGAGACTAAAACCAACGTGATTCTTCTAGGTAGTATTTTATAGAGAAACCACACCCCTAAACTAAGTTTCATGGCCTTCCAGGGTATGCCTACAATGTCACCCTGGGATGCTGTAGGTGAAGCATTGGGACACTTGCTCTGCCGTTGGCAGGAACGGGGTGGCCGAACCTCGTCAGACAAAGGCAAGCATGCAGCTGGGCTGTGCAAAAGCACTGAAGGAAACGAAAGGAAAGCAGAGGCTCACAGAGAAAGCTGTGTGATCACCCAGGAACAGCTCTGGAACCCACTGCATGTGCATGCATGTGCATACATACTCACGCTTTTTCTAATCTCTAGGGCCTAAGGTAAACAGTTCTGGCCCTCTTGGCTTCTCTCTTATGATAATATCAGATGTATCTGCAGTACTTATTAAATAAAATTCATCCAAAATTTCATTTATTCTAACACTGAAAAATCAAGTAAGGAAGTGTATCAAAACATAGTGTTATACTAATTAAAATAATATTTTTATACACTGTTATGTTTTTATAACTCTTGGCTACTCCTCTTCAGACAATTCACACATAGCTATATTTAGATTATGCTCATTGGAATAATACATTCCTGACAGACATATACAACTGTATTTGCTATCAGTTTCAAAACTTTTGTACCAAATCTTTACTACTGGCACTAACATACGATATTATAATTACTCTGAGTTTCAGCCTCCCTCTATTCTCTCTGCCTAAGACAATGTTAAAGAGAAGTAAAAACCAAATTTATTGTATTGGACTTCCCTGGTGGCACAGTGGTTAAGAATCCGCCTACCAATGCAGGGGACACGGGTTCGAGCCCTGGCCTGGGAAGATCCCACATGCCGCGGAGCAACTAAGCCCGTGTGCCACAACAACTGAGCCTGCGCTCTAGAGCCCGCGAGCCACAACTACTGAAGCCCGCGTGCTCTAGGGCCCATGTGCCAGAACTACTGAGCCTGCACACCTAGAGCTCATGCTCTGCAACAAGAGAAGCCACCACAATGAAAAGCCCATGCACTGCAACGAAGAGTAGTCCCTGCTCGCCACAACTAGAGAAAGCCTGCATGCAGCAACGAAGACCCAATCAGCCAAAAATAAATTTTAAAAAACCAAAAAACACAAATTTGCTGTACTAATTGTCTAAAGAATTATGAGAAAACAACTTGCTTTTAAATGTTCTCGAGGGGAGGACCTTCAAGATGGCGGAGGAGTAAGACGTGGAGATCACCTTCCTCCCCACAAATACATCAGAAATACATCTACATGTGGAACAACTCCTACAGAACACCTACTGAACACTGGCAGAAGATCTCAGACTTCCCCAAATGCAAGAAACTCCCCACGTACCTGGGTAGGTCAAAAGAAAAAAGAAAAAACAGAGACAAAGGAATAGGGATGGGACCTGCACCTCTGGGAGGGAGCTGTGAAGGAGGAAAGGTTTCCACACGCTAGGAAGCCCCTTCGCGGGCGGAGACTGCGGGTGGCGGAGGGGGAAAGCTTCGGAGCCGTGGAGGAGAGCGCAGCCACAGGGGTGTGGAGGACAAAGCAGAGAGATTCCCGCACAGAGGATCGGTGCCGACTGGCACTCACCAGCCCGAGAGGCTTGTCTGCTCACCCACTGGGGCGGATGGGGGCTGGGAGCTGAGGCTCGGGCTTCCGAGGTCAGATCCCAGGGAGAGGACTGGGGTTGGCTGCGTGAACACAGCCTGAAGGGGGCTAGTGCGCCACAGCTAGCCAGAAGGGAGTCCGGGAAAAAGTCTGGAACTGCCTAAGAGGGAACAGACCATTGTTTAGGGGTGTGCAAGGAGAGGGGATTCAGAGCACTGCCTAATCGAGCTCCAGAGACAGGCGCAAGCCACGGCTATCAGCACGGACCCCAGAGACGGGTATGAGACGCTAAGGCTGCTACTGCAGCCACCAAGAAGCCTGTGTGCGAGCACAGGTCACTATCCACACCTCCTCTTCTGGGAGCCTGTGCAGCCCGCCCCTGCCAGGGTCCCGTGATCCAGGGACAACTTCCCGGGGAGAGCACACGCCACGCCTAAGGCTGGTGCAACGTCACGCTGGCCTCTGCCGCCACAGGCTTGCCCCGCATTCCGTACCCCTCCCTCTCCCCAGCCTGAGTGAGCCAGAGCCCCCTAATCAGCTGCTACTTTAACCCTGTCCTGTCTGGGCAGGAAACAGATGCCCTCAGGTGACCTACATGCAGAGGCGGGGCCAAATCCAAAGCTGAACCCCAGGAGCTATGCGAACAAAGAAGAGAAAGGGAAATCTCTCCCAGCAGCCTCGGGAGCAGCGGATTAAATCTCTATAATCACCTTGATGTACCCTGCTTCTGTGGAATACCTGAATAGACAACAAATCATCCCAAAATTGAAACAGGGGACTCTGGGAGCAACTGTAGACTTGGGGTCTGCTGTCTGCATCTAATTTGTTTCTGGTTTTAGGTTTATCTCAGTTTAATATTTAGAGCTTATTATCACTGGTAGATTTGTTTATTGATTTGGTTGCTCTCTTCCTGTTTTTTTTAATATATATATATATTTTTTCCTTTTTCCCTTTTTGTGAGTGTGTATGTGTATGCTTCTTTGTGTGATTTTCTCTGTATAGCTTTGCTTTTACCATTTGTCCTAGGGTTCTGTCTATCCATTTTTTTCTTTGTTTGTTTGTTTTTTCTATAGTTTTTAGCACTTGTTATCATTGGTGGATTTGTTTATTGCTTTGCTTGCTCTCTTCTTTTTATTTTTTTATTACCTTTTTATTTTAATAATTCTTTTAGTTTTTATTTTAATAACTTCATTTTATTCTTTCTTCCTTCCTCCCTTCCTCCCTTTCTCTCTTTCGTTTTCTCCCTTTTCTTCTGAGCCAAGTGGCTGACAAGGTCTTGGCGCTCCGGCCAGGTGCCAAGCCTGAGCCTCTGAGATGGGAGAGCCGAGTTCAGGACATTGGTCCACCAGAGACCTCCCGGCTACACGTAATATCAAATGGCAAAAGCTCTCCCAGAGATCTCCATCTCTACACTAAGACCCAGCTCCACTCAATGACTAGCAAGCTACAGTGCTGGAGACCCCATGCCAAACAACTAGCAAAAGAGGAACACAACCCCACCCATTAGCAGAGAGGCTGCCTAAGATCATAATAAGGTCACAGACACCCCCAACCACATAACAGGACGTGGTCCTGTCCACCAGAAAGACAAGATCCAGCTTCATCCACCAGAACACAGGCACTAGTCCCCTCCACCAGGAAGCCTACACAACCCACTGAACCAATCTTACCCACTGGCAGCAGACACCAAAAACAACAGGAACTATGAACCGGCAGCCTGCAAAAAGCAGACCCAAAATGCAGCAAGTTAAGCAAAATGAGAAGACAGAGAAACACACAGCAGATGAAGGAGCAAAGTAAAAACCCAGAGGCCAAACAAGTAAGAGGAACTAGGCAGTCTACCTGAAAAAGAATTCAGAGTTATGATAGCAAAGATGATCCAAAATCGTGGAAACAGAATGGAGAAAATACAAGAAACGTTTAACAAGGATCTAGAAAAACTAAAGAGCAAACAAACAATGATGAACAACACAATAAATGAAATCAAAAATATTCTAGAAGGGATCAATAGCAGAATAACTGAGGCTGAAGAACGGATAAGTGACCTGGAAGATAAAAGAGTGAAAATAACTACCACAGAGCAGAAAAATGAAAAAAGAATGAAAAGAATTGAGGACAGTCTCAGAGACCTCTAGGACAATATTGAAAGCACCAACATTCAAATTATAGGGGTCCCAGAAGAAGAAGAGAAAAAGAAAGGGACTGAGAAAATATTTGAAGAGATTATAGTTGAAAACTTCCCTAATATGGGAAAGGAAATAGTCAGTCAATTCCAGGAAGCACAGAGAGTCCCATACAGGATAAATCCAAGGAGAAACACTCCAAGACACATATTAATCAAACTATCAAAAATTAAATACAAAGAAAAAGTATTAAAAGCAGCAAGGGAAAAGCAACAAGTAACATACAAGAGAATCCCCATAAGGATTCAGCTGATTGCTCAGCAGATTTCTCAGCAGAAACTCTGCAAGCCAGAAGGGTGTGGCAGGACATATTTAAAGTGACGAAAGGGAAAAACCTACAACCAAGATTATTCTACCCAGCAAGGATCTCATTCAGATTCAGCGGAGAAATTAAAACCTTTACAGACAAGCAAAAGTTAAGAGAATTCAGCACCACCAAACCAGCTTTACAACAAATGCTAAAGGAACTTCTCTAGGCAGGAAACACGAGAAAAGGAAAAGACCCACAAAAACAAACCCAAAACAATTAAGAAAATGGTAATAGGAACATACATATCGACAATTACCTTGAATGTAATTGGATTACATGCTCCAACCAAAAGACACAGACTGGCTGAATGATACAAAAACAAGACCCTTATATATGCTGTCTACAAGAGACCCACTTCAGACCCACATACAGATGGAAAGTGAGGGGATGGAAAAAGATATTCTATGCAAATGGAAATCAAAAGAAAGCTGGAGTAGCAATTCTCATACCAGGCAAAATAGAGGTTTAAATAAAGACTATTACAAGAGACAAAGAAGGGCACTACATAATGATCAAGGGATCAATGCAAGAAAAATATACAACACTTGTAAATATTTATGCACCCAATATAGGAGCACCTCAATACATAAGGCAAATGCTAACAGCCATAAAACGGGAAATCGACAGTAACACAATCATAGTAGGGGACTTTAACACCCCACTTTCACCAATGGAGAGATCACCCAAAATGAAAATAAATAAGGAAACACAAGCTTTAAATGATGCATTAAACAAGATGGACTTAATTGATATTTATAGGACATTCCATCCAAAAACAACAGAATATGCTTCTTTCTGCTCATGGAACATTCTCCAGGATAGACCATATCTTAGGTCACAAATCAAGGACTGGTAAATTTAAGAAAATTGAAATTGTATCAAGTATCTTTTCTGACAACAACGCTATGAGACTAGATATCAATTACAGGAAAAAATCTGTAAAAAATACAAACACACGGAGGCTAAACAATACACTACTAAATAACCAAGAGATCACTGAAGAAATCAAAGAGGAAATCAAAAAATACCTAGAAACAAATGACAATGAAAACATGATGACCCAAAACCTATGGGATGCAACAAAAGCAGTTCTAAGAAGGAAGTCTATAGCAATACAGTCCTACCTCAAGAAACATCTCAAATAAACAACCTAACCTTACATCTAAAGCAATTAGAGAAAGACGAACAAAAACCCCCCAAAGTTAGCAGAAGGAAAGAAGTCATAAAAATCAGATCAGAAATAAATGAAAAAGAAATGAAGGAAACGATAGCAAAGATCAATAAAACTAAAAGCTGGTTCTTTGAGAAGATAAACAAAATTGATAAACCATTAGCCAGACTCATCAAGAAAAAAAGGGAGAAGACTCAAATCAACAGAATTAGAAATGAAAAAGGAGAAGTAACAACTGACACTGCAGAAATACAAAAGATCATGAGAGATTACTACAAGCAACTCTATGCCAATAAAATGGACAACCCAGAAGAAATGGACAAATTCTTAGAGAAGCACAACCTTCCGAGACTGAACCAGGAAGAAATAGAAAATATAAACAGACCAATCACAAGCACTGAAATTGAAACTGCGATTAAAAATTTTCCAATAAAGAAAAGCCCAGGACCAGATGGCTTCACAGGTGAATTCTATCAAGCATTTAGAGAAGAGCTAACACCTATCCTTCTCAAACTCTTCCAAAATATAGCAGAGGGAGGAACACTCCCAAACTCATTCTACGAGGCCACCATCACCCTGATACCAAAACCAGACAAAGATGTCACAAAGAAAGAAAACTACAGGCCAATATCACTGATGAACATAGATGCAAAAATCCTCAACAAAATACTAGCAAACAGAATCCAACAGCGCATTAAAAGGATCATACACCATGATATAGTGGGATTTATCCCAGGAAGCAAGAATTCTTCAATATATGCAAATCAATCAATGTGATAAACCATATTAACAAATTGAAGGAGAAAAACCATATGATTATCTCAATAGAAACAGAAAAAGCTTTCGACAAAATTCAACACCCATTTATGATAAAAACATGTCAGAAAGTGGGCATAGAGGAAACTTACCTCAACATAATAAAGGCCAGATATGACATACCCACTGCCAACATTGTTCTCAATGATGAAAACTCAAACCATTTCCACTAAGATCAGGAACAAGACTAGGTTGCCCACTCTCACCACTGTTATTCAACATAGTTTTGGAAGTTTTAGCCACAGCATTCAGAGAAGAAAAAGAAATAAAAGGAATCCAAATCAGAAAAGAAGAAGTAAAGCTGTCACTCTCTGCAGATGACATGATACTATACATAGAGAATTCTAAAGATGCCACCAGAAAACCACTAGAGCTAATCAACGAATTTGGTAAAGTAGCAGGATACAAAATTAATACAAAGAAATCTCTTGCATCCCCATACACTAATGATGAAAAATCTGAAAGAGAAATTAAGGAAACATTCCCATTTACCACTGCAACAAAAAGAATAAAATACCTAGGAATAAACCTACCTAAGGACACAAAAGACCTGTATGAAGAAAACTATAAGACACTGATGAAGGAAATTAAAGATGATACAAACAGATGGAGAGATATATACCATGTTCTTGGATTGGAAGAATCAACATTGTGAAAATGACTATACTACCCAAAGCAATCTACAGATTGAATGCAATCCCTATCAAACTACCAATGGCATTTTTCACAGAACTAGAATAAAAAATTTCACAATTTGTATGGAAACACAAAAGACCCTGAATAGCCAAAGCAATCTTGAGAAAGAAAAACGGAGCTGGAGGAATCAGGCTCCCTGACTTCAGACAATACTACAGAGCTACAGTCATCAACACAGTATGGTATTGGCACAAAAACAGAAACACAGATCAATGGAACAGGATAGAAAGTCCAAAGATAAACCCATGCACATATGGTCACCTTATCTTTGATAAAGGAGGCAAGAATATACAATGGAGAATAAGTCATGCTGGGAAAACTAGACAGCTACATGTAAAACAATGAAATTAGAACACTCCCTAATGCCATACACAAAAATAAACTCAAAATGGATTGAAGACCTAAATGTAAGGCCAGACACTATAAAACTCTTAGAGGAAAACACAGGCAGAACACTCTATGACATAAATCAAAGTGCAATCCTTTTTGACCCACCTCCTAGAGAGATGGAAATAAAAATAAAAGTAAACAAATGAGACCTAATGAAACTTAAAAGCTTTTTCACAGCCAAGGAAACCATAAACAAGATGAAAAGACAACACTTAGAATGGGAGAAAATATTTGCAAATGAAGTAATTGACAATGGATTAATCTCCAAAATCTACAAGCAGGTCATACAGCTCAATATCAAAAAGACAAACAACTCAATCCAAAAATGGGTAGAAGACCTAAATAGACATTTCTCCAAAGAAGATATACAGATTCCCAACAAAGACATGAAAGGATGCTCAACATCACTAATTATTAGAGAAATGCAAATCAAAACTACAATGAGGTATCACCTCACACCAGTCAGAATGGCCATCATCAGAAAATCTACAAACAATAAATGCTGGAGAGGGTGTGGAGAAAAGGGAACCCTCTTGCACTGTTGGTGGGAATGTTAATTGATACAGCCATTATGGAGAACAGTATGGAGGTTCCTTAAAAAACTACAAATAGAACTACCATATGACCCAGCAATCCCACTACTGGGCATATACCCTAAGAAAACCATAATTCTAAGAGTCATGTACCACAATGTTCATTGCAGCTCTATTTACAATAGCCTGGATGTGGAAGCAACCTAAGTGTCCATCGACAGATGAATGGATAAAGAAGATGTGGCACATATATACAATGGAATATGACTCAGCCATAAACAGAAACAAAATTGAGTTAATTTGTAGAGAGGTGGATGGACCTAGAGTCTGTCATACAGAGTGAAGTAAGTCAGAAAGGGAAAAACAAATACCGTATGCTAATACATATATATGGAATCCTAAAAAAAAAGTGGTTCTGAAGAACCTTGGGGCAGGACAGGAATAAAGACGCAGATGCAGAGAATGGACTTGAGGACACGGGGAGGGGGAAATGTAAGCTGTGACAAAGTGAGAGAGTGGCATGGACATATATACACTACCAAATGTAAAATAGATAGCTAGTGGGAAGCAGCTGCATAGCACAGGGAGATCAGTGCTTTGTGTCCAACTAGAGGGATGGGATAGGGAGGGTGGGAGGGAGACACAAGAGGGAAGGGATATGGGAACAGATGTATATGTATAACTGATTCACTTTGTTATAAAGCAGAAACTAACACATCATTGTAAAGCAATTATACTCCAATAAAGATGTTAGAAAAATTAAAAAATTAAAAATAAAAGAGGGAGGAGATATGGGGATATATGTATAGGTATAGCTGATTCACTGTTATACAGCAGAAACTAACACACCATTGTAAAGCAATTATACTCCAATAAAGATGTTAAAAGAAAATGTTCTCAACAGAAAAATAAGTGGCTGATTACACATAATTTCAAAAGCAGACGTTGATAAATGAGCATATATTTCTCACTGGCTCTTGGAGAAGCAAATAAATGGGGCAGAGAAGTGCTTACATTTTCCCGGTTTGGCTGGAATTCGAATCACAGTGGGCTTCCTGGTGGGTGCTGGTTGTGCTGCTCGTTCCTTTGCTGGTTCTATTCTTGTGGGGAGCTGAAAGGGATCTAATGAAAAACACAGTGTATTTTGCATGTTTTAGTTAACATGGACTCAAACAAAAAACCTCATTCATAATTAAATCGTCATATTTTTCATGCCCTAGGGAAAACTATTCATGGATAAACAAAATCTCAGTCTGCAGAGACAAAAACAAAGTCAGGGCCCATGAAAGGAAATAACTTGGCGCTCGGTAAATAATTCATGTGGCTTTTCTTCCTCTCTGATGAGAGAGATCCAGGACAATCTTCAATTATGTAGAAGCTATCTTTCACAGGAGTGTCATCATTCCATAAGTGTCTGCCTGAAAATGAGGGGCAATTGAAACATGCAGCCAATTTCCCCCCTATAGTGAAGCTTCCCGGATCCCCCAGGAAGGTAGGTCTCTTTGCCCCACCCCTGTGCCTGCATTGGAAAACCTCCCTGAAGGGCTGGCCCTGGGCCTCATCCCACCCCTCATCCCACCCTGCCGGAGCCTAGCAGCAGCACTCTCGGATTGAGTAGTGAAGTGAAAGTACACCTTGCTAACATGAAAACGGAAAACGTTTTATCCTGGAAAGAAAAGAAGACATCTCCCTTCAAATATTTAATTTGGGGCCAAGGATATATATTCTCCATCTTAACCCATTCATTTAAAATGGACAGTATGTGCTTAGGGACAGTATTTTAAATAAAAGCATAACCACCAAACTTTTTTCTTCCTTTTTTTGTTTTTGGCCATGCCGCAAGGCTTGTGGGATCTTGGTTACCCAACCAGGGATGGAACCCAGGCCCTCGGCAGTGAGAGTGTGGAGCCCTAACCACTGGACGGCCAGAGAAATCCCCCACCAAACTTTTTTACTGAAAGAAATAGTTTTTTTTTTCTTTAATGTAAATGTTCCTTTAGTAGTTTAGTAGTAGAAATGTTTTCATTTTTTGGGAAGATGACCAAAAAATTTTTAAAAGATGAAAAACCTAAAAATAAATAGATTAGCAAAAATAAAATCAAATGCTGTATAATGCACACTCTATACAGTGCACAGGGTCTCAAGAGGCCGCTTTTGCCTTTATTCAACAAGAGGCAGAATGAATACATACTGTATTCGGAACCTGTTCTCTGCATCTCGCCTGTAGGGAGATATTCCCTATAAACAATGCACTTCACAGCACTTGTGATGAACAGCATTCATGTTCTGCCTGTTATGAGCCGCAGTTCAATAAAGCGTCTTTTGCTGACCAGCTCTTTTCAGGATACACGAAGCACTGAGCTAAGGATAAGATGGCCTTTCAGCTCCTTGATACTTGCCCTTCCCTTCCACCCAGCTCTCAGGCAGCCCCACTCTCAGACCTGCTACCAGAGCATCACCCACTCACTAGTCACTGGATCTCACATGTCTGCTTACCACGTGCCAATAACGGTGCGAGGTGGGGAGATAGGATGGTTAAGTACAATCCTATTTTAAGCTTATTATCTATCACCTAAGTAAGGCCCCCAGATGGCATGCTAGGTAAAATAATAATTATTAAGCTAGTTAGAAAAAAAAAATTAGATGACCCCTCTATGGAAACCAGTCTATTAGCTCATTAGTGAGGCGAGTCTTGTCTCTGCTCAAAAATCCAACTCAACATCATCAAAACAATATCAAACTTTCAAAAAAGGCTCTTGTAATAATATCACTTTCTTCCATTGTAACCTATATCCCCAGAAAACAAACAAAGCTTCTTCTTTTAGGTCTAAAGAAATTCATCAATTCCTTATTTTGTTATAGCATTATTTTTCATTTCAAAAGTAACATTTATTGTAAAAATGGGAAACATTAAGAAATATATGATAGGGACTTCCCTGGTAGCGTAGTGGTTAAGAATCCACCTGCCAATGCAGGGGACACAGGTTCGATTCCTGGTCCGGGAAGATCCCACATGCCGTGGAGCAACTAAGCCCGTGAGCCACAACACTGAGCCTGCACTCTAGAGCCCACAAGCCACAACTACTGAAGCCTGCATGCCACAACTACTGGAGCCCGCATGCCTAGAGCCCGTGCTCCACAACAAGAGAAGCCACCGCAATGAGAAGCCCTCACACCGCAATGAAGAGTAGCCCCCACTCGCCACTAGAGAAAGCCTGCACGCAACAATGAAGACCCAATGCAGCCAAAAATAAATAAATTTATTAAAAAAAATAAGTTGATCTTTAAAAAAAAAAGAAATATATGATAGAAAGTCTCCTGTAATCCCATCCCTGCAGTAGTAATTATTATCTAAAATATGTGTATCTGTCTACAGATTTTTTTTCTGTATTATATGTATTATTATGTAGGTACTTTGAAAAACACAAACGTGTATCCTAAGTATTATCACACAGGCATTTTGAAAAACACAAACAGGATCATTTTATATCTATTTCTTTGTAACTTACTCTTTCACTTTTTCTCATTCAGTACTGATCGGGTGCCTGCTACACATCAAATGCTATTCTAGAGGCTGGGAATACGTCAGCGAACAGAGCAAAGAACTCTGCCCTTGTGATGCTTCCACTCCAGCAGGAGACGGAGACAATAAACAATAAATGTATTGAGTGATTCATGTGGTCTATTAGAAGGTGAGACATGCTACTGGAAAAGGGAAACGTAGAGCAAGGGGGAAGGAACTTCAGGAGGGAAGCAGGTTGCAGCGTGAAGCAGGAGTGCAGGGGGAGGAGGGCTCCATGATCCTCCTTCCAATGGATGGACTGTGCACATTCTAACAGTTCTTCCAAGCTGGAAAATACACATCTGGGGTTTAGGAAACAGCAGTGCTGATGGATAAAAAGGGGGAGGTAGGCTGGTATTAAAGCCCATTATTGCAAACGTTACCTGCAACTGAACTCCCCGAACGTGTCATCTGTTCTGAGTAATGCTAGCTAGAATGAAAGAATTTGAAGACCCCAATCTCGGCATATATTTTATTCAAACACGGAAACACAGTGTCTCTCCGGTGTGCACACCTTTCCTCCCTGTTCGTCTCTCTCCCCTGCCGCTGCCCTTGCTCGGCCTCCTTGGCCCTCGTTGGAACCCACTGTCCTCCAAGGAGCGACGTTCCTTCCCCCACTGCTGCAGGGACTTGACCGTCCCCCGTCCCCTCAACCTTGGCTGTAACAGCCCATCCTCTCAGGGCACTGTTTCCTGCTGGGAAAAGGACCAAAATTCAAGAAAAGGATTAAGGCTGATAACTGTTCACTGTGCTCTCCCATTCAAGTGGTATTTCTGTTTTAACAGCTGCTTTGGGCCCCTACAATCTGGTGGTTATTAGGATAGGTTTTTAGTTGGTGATTTTGGGGGGGTGAGTGTGGAGGGAGAAGAAAATCCTGAGCATGGAATCACTTCAATTGTTTCCCAACTCACCTGATGTTCTGGGCCAGGATACCACGTACAGTCTGTCTCTCTCACATCCCAGGAGTGAGAGCACGAACAAGCGGGGCAAAGAAGGAGAAAGAGGCCACTCGGTGCCCTTGAAGGGCTGGGCACAGGGGATCCCAACTGTGCTTGTTCTTGGAGGACTAGCCTCAGGGAACCCCGTCCCAAATCCTGCAGGTCTCAACTACCACATTAAAGGGTCCAGTCATCTTTTAAAACCTGCTAGATTTAAACTGAAGTAGGAAGATACAACTTAAATACAAAGTATTCAAAGTGTCCTAGCTACACATTTTCTCTCTTTTCTTTTTTTTTTTTTGCGGTACACGGGCCTCTCACCGTTGTGGCCTCTCCTGTTGCGGAGCACAGGCTCCAGACGCGCAGGCCCAGCCGCTCCGCGGCATGTGGGATCTTCCCAGACCGGGGCATGAACCCGCGTCCCCTGCATCGGCAGGCGGACTCTCAGCCACTGAGCCACCAGGGAAGCCCATCCTTCTTGGTCTTTATTTTTAGTATCATTAGCTGCTCTTTGATAACTGGTATTCAGATCATGTGTAATTATTCTAGTATACACGTCTCCAAAAAAAAGAAAAAATAATCTTTCTCAGTACAGTGAAGCCAGGAAGTCTGAGTGTTCCAGTACTGTGGCTGTTTGGCAGGAGTGGGTCTGCTTAATGACTTCCCCGAGCTGTGCTCCCTGAGCCAGTGAGCTCGGCCTCTGCCTCTCTGCGCCCCGTCCCAGGCTGCTATCCAGAAGAGGCGTGCCGATGGGCGGAGAGGACAGACAGCATCACTTCAGTGAGAAGGTGGAGCCAGAGGCCTGTTTTTCATCTTGATGATGGTGTGAGAGTCTCTCTCTAGCTACACAGTATGTTTACTTTTTACGTCTTTTCACGAGAGGGGTATTTTTCTCCAACAGCAATGCTAAGTGGGCAACCTAGAAGGCAAGGATGGCACCTCACGTTTGGGAACTCCTGGCACTGCCAGGTGGGAAACTGGATTGTTGGTACTGTTAATAAGTTTAAAGTTCATGATCTTTAAGCCAGTACTCCCACTTTTGGAAATTTCTTTATAAAAGCACTAGTAGAAGTAAAAATATTTACAAGAGTGTTTACCGCAGCATTTTTTGTAGTGGTGTCCATCCATAGGGGAAACGTTGACTTGTCTGTGCTGTGCTCATACCAGGGAATATCAGGCAGGTATCAGGGAACAAGGAGTCAGACTTAGATCTTCTGGCCTGGAGAGAAGTCCCTAAACCTCATCACTAAATGAATAAAGTAAGCTGCTGGGTCATGGGTACAGTTAGGTAAACATTTTTGCTGCTGAGTAATGGGTACAGTTAGGTAAAACTTTTTGTAAAAAAACAGGAAGAAGTACATGTATGTGTACATGTTTGTAAGCTTTGGTTTGGAATGTCCAAAGGCACAGAAAGCTACGTACAACATGGTTCACACTGGTTATTCTGGGGATTTGAATGGATTGGAGGGAGATTCATTTTTGTCTTTTACTAAATGTTTATATTGTTAGACTTGTTACCGCAAATATATGTTACTTTGTGACTGAAAAAAAATCCAATAAAATAAATTCAATCACATGAAAAAAGTTACAAAATTAAGCTGAAATAACACCCCTGCCAAACAAACTGAAAGAAAAATCACTTAGAAATAAGAGGAGGGACTTCCCTGGTGGTGCAGCAGTTAAGAATACACGTGCCAATGCAGGCGACACGGGTTCGATCCCTGGTCCGGGAAGATCTCACATGCCGCAGAGCAACTAAGCCCGTGAGCCACAACAAAGAGTAGCCCCTGCTCACTGCAACTAGAGAAAGCCGGCACGCAGCAGTGAAGACTCACTGCAGCCAACAATAAAAATTAAAAAAAAAAAGAAATAAGAGGAAAAATATGAAAATACTTGTCCCTTTAGCTGCTTTTTCAAGACAATGGCCATAAAAATTTCCATAAAGTAACCAGAAAAACAAAAATTCTTTTTTTTGGCTAATACTCCTCAGTGATTCTATTTAAAAGGAAATAATGCAGATATATATTTTTGAATTTGTCTAACTTAGACATATTTAGTTCATAATAATTAGCTTTTGTTTGTAACCTTGAATAATATAATTGTTTAGAAAAATCATATTTTATTATTCTTAAAATTTCTACACCTCACAGGCTGAGGACCAGTGTGGGGGGCAGCTTTTTCTCTGCGGCAAAGACAAGGGATATGTCTCCTAGTTTCTTTCATCCTAATTCTGCTTCCGGTCATCTATTTGAAAACCAGCTTCCCGCATCCTCTCCTGCTGATGGAGTTCCCTCATAAAAGACAACCTTTGTTAGCACTTTTTTTTTTTTTTTTTTTTTTTGCGGTACGCGGGCCTCTCACTGTTGTGGCCTCTCCCTTTGCAGAGCACAGGCTCCAGACGTGCAGGCTCAGCGGCCATGGCTCACGGGCCCAGCCGCTCCACGGCATGTGGGATCTTCCCGGACTGGGGAACGAACCCGTGTCCCCTGCATCGGCAGGCGGACTCTCAACCACTGCGCCACCAGGGAAGCCCTGTTAGCATTTTTAATACATCTTCCAAAGACACAGCATATTTACATGTAAATATGTGTTTTAACACCAACACTATAGCTAAAATACCATGAATACTATCTATACCTTGCATTTTTCACCCAGAATATCTTGGCGGTTGGTCCATAGTAGGGGATAATAGGTGGTCTGCCTCTTTTTTAGCTACCGCACAATATTCCATTGTATGGATGCAACCAGAATTTATTTTAGCAGTCCACTGAAGGCAATTTCCAACACTCTGTAGTAGAAGTCCTTAATCTGGGTTCCAAGAATAGGCCCTTGAAGCTCTGGAAATTGTACCTCCAACTGTGCATACATGTGCAAAAGGGTTATTTTCAAGGGAGAAAAAAGATTCGTAGGCTAACTGAGTTCTGTGATCCAGAAAGGGTTAAGAACCCCAGTGTCATAATTTCCTCTATCACAGACTCTTTGCCCTTGCTTCTGTAGAGAAAACACAACTACCTGCAAAAGCATCTCCTAACCAAGTCTAAGGAAAGTCCACGGCATCTTTCTCTACTTTTATTCGCAGTGTTTCCTCTGCCCTCCTTCCAGCCCCCTCACACCAATGCCAATTATTCTACACCTGTGGCCCCTTTACACCTATATCCACATGGTCTTCATTACCGGGTTGAGAAAAACATTGATGATAATGTAGTTTTCTGCCCATTATCTGTCTCTAATAATATGCTTGTCATCATAATTAGTTTCACCATCCTTGGCTAGCTTTTCTGTCATTTATTTCTTTCCCTTGAGTTCTGTTAATAGCAGAAATTGGCTGCTAAACTATTACTCTGGTCTGTGTAATGGGGTTGACAGCAGAAGCATTCTGCTTTTTTGACAACTGGGTATGATTTGTAAAGGTGTGAAGAGGAATTGCTAATGCTTCTCAGCTCCACTACATTAACCTGGAAGGCATTCTACCTAAGAAATGAATCCAATATTAAATTGCCTGTTTTATGAGTTTCCCTTTAATAATTTTTCTAATCCTTACAATGTTTTCATAGCTTCAGTATTTTCTGATCTCTATTTCCTGAGATTAATAGGGCAACTTCATTTTATGAAAACTACTGTATTGGATTTTCTTTATGTTTTGAGGGAAAAGAAAAAGAAGGAAAGACATATCTGTGAGTTTCTCTCCTTTCTCCTGTGTTCCTCCCCCAGTTTTTGGCTGACGCCAGGACGACTAAGCAAGGTTTCACCAAGAGACCATAACCCTTTATCTACAAGACAATGCTATATTAATACACCATCAAAAAGTCACGAAGCCTTAGAGCATGGGGAATATAGTCAATAATACTGTAATAACTTTGTATGATGGCAGATGGTAACTAGACTTATGGTGATCCTCTTGAAATATCAAATCACTAGGCTGTGTACATGGAACTAACACAGTGCTGTACGTCAATTATACATAGTGCTGTATGTCAATTATACTTCAATTAAAAAAATGTGTAGCTCCCCCACCCCCCAAAAGTCACAAAGCCCCAGTCAGTAAACAAACAAAAATTCCCTCTACATTTTGAGGAATTCAGAGGTGATCTTGAAGGCCTCTGGAGGGCAATAAGCAAGGAAGCAACAAGGTCCAATGTACGCTCTAGAAAAATCCGTCGGGTAACCATGATATGATGATGGGTTTGAGGCAGAAGCAGAGGCTCAATTTAGGAGGCTCCTGCAGGAATCTGGGCCTAAGGATTAGACAAGTGGGCCAGTAGCAGGAGTGACGGAAACTAGAGGAAATTTTAAGAACTATCCAGAAAGTAAAACCAGCAGGACTTGACCACTAACTGGATGTGAAGGACAAGAAGAATAATGACTACCACTTATGGAGCACATACCACGTTTCAGATGGTGTGATAAGGCTTTCCTCCATAATCATATTTAACACCTGCAATACCTCCAGGAGGAGTATTATTATCGTGTTTTACAGGTGAGGAAACCGAGGCATTGTGGAGTTAAGTAAATTGCCCAAGGTCACATAGCATTTAAGTGGTAGACCCCGACCTGCCTGACTCTAAGTCCAAACAACTTAGTCACTGTGTGTGACAGGTAGGAAGCCTCAAGGATGATGGATAGGATCCTCTGGGGGGGGGCTGGTGTGTGATGGTGTCATCAGGACAGGAGCAGAATACAGGAAGAGAAGCAGGTTTAAAAAGAAGACAGAGTGGACTTCCCTGGGGGCGCGGTGGTTAAGAATCCGCCTGCCAGTGCAGGGGACACGGGTTCGAGCCTTGGTCCGGGAAGATCCCACATGCCGTGGAGCAGCTAAGCCTGTGCGCCACAACTACCGAGCCTGCACTCTAGAGCCCGCGAACCACAACTACTGAAGCCCGCGCACCTAGAGCCCGTGCTCTGCAACAAGAGAAGCCACTGTGATGAGAAGCCCATGCACCGCAACGAAGAGTAGCCCCCGGTCGCAGCAACTAGAGAAAAGCCCGCACGCAGCAACAAAGACCAACACAGACAAAAATAAATAAAATAAATAAATAAATTTATAAAATTAAAAAAAAAAAAGAAGACAGAGTGTTCAGTTCAGGATAACTCCACAGGTAAGAGCCATTGTTAAAGTCAGGTGGGGCAAGCAAATTAGACCTTTTGCTGAAAGACTGCCTCAGTAATTAAACATTGTGCAAGGAAGTGGGAGAAATCAAGAAACAGAAAAGGCGGGGTAGGCAGCATGATACTGTATTCATGTTGATGTACACTGTTGACCTTCCTTTTTGAAGAGGACTGTAATTATCTGCTTGATGACACAGAATAAATCCTCAGCAATTATTAACCAAGTTGCCATTCCCACAGAATCTAGCAGCTTCTACAAAAGGTGGTTATTATTTTGGCTCGTACTGTTTCCACCCCTGAACCACTTGCTGCTGTTGGACCTACCCCTCCCTGTCCTACTCTGAACCCTGGTAACACCAAAAAGGTTTCAATAAGAAAATGGTATAACAAAAACTTGAAAACTTTTTAATGTGTTGCCTGGTTTAAGGATTCGTGAAAATGTTGAGTACCAACATGATAGAGCAAAAAATAAACTAGACTTAGAAAGAAAAGACGGACTTTGAATCCTGCTTTGGAAAACTGAGTAAGCTACCCTTTGATCTCTCTCAGTCTCATTTTCTTCATCTGCAAACTGAGGCCAATGATGCCTTGTAAAGGGTTAGTGTAAGTATTAAATTAAATAATGTGTGTCTGGGCATCTGGCAGAGGGTTTGGAGCTATAGGCAGAAGTTCAACATATCCTAATGTTTTTCTTTCCCCTCCTTATGGACAAGAGGCATGCTATAGCCAGTTACAATGTTGTGTGCATGATAAATATTTAATAAATATGTGGTTGTTATCATTTAAAATATGCCTGTACTTAGCAGAATTTGGTTTTGACTCACAGAGCTTCTATCATTTTGATGCATGTTAAACATTTAGAAGATGAGAGCTAACCTTTTGAAAATACTATTACGCTTACATGTTCATAAATTCTGCCCAAGTAAGTAAACAGCAGTGAAAGGAATCTTAGCAATGACAAGTATAGCAGTTTAGTTTGACAAATCAAAGATACGCTTTACCATCACAACTCTCCATTTGAACAGTGTGAGGAAAGAAAACATACTCTCTGCCTCTTGGGAAATCTAATTGTCCCTGATCTTGGCAGGAAACTTACAACTGTTGTAGTTTATTTACAAAACTTCCCATTCCCAAGGGAAGGTGTTCTGTGAAGATTATGGAACAACATTCTGCAACATATGGCCGGGTTTACTGCTCATGCCAGAGTCCTCCGCGGGGCTGGCCCCTTTCCCAGCACTTCCGCGGGGCTGGCTCCATCTGAGGAGCCCTTCTGGGGCATGACTTCCCCCCTCTGATTAGTTTCCCTCTTTTCCTCCTCATGCTCGAATGTCCACCTGCCCGAGGACGGAGCCAGCCTCTCATCTAGTTAAGTCCCTGGTCCCAGTCTGCTTATTCCTGGCCCATGTGAGAGTAACCAACACGCGTGCCTCCCTCCTTCTCTGTCTCCATCTCCCCATCCCAGATTTTCCCTTTGCTCTCTGATTCCATCTCCCACCCGGCTCCTTGTTTCTGAATCTCGCTGTGTTTCTCCCTGTCTCTACACATCCACACGCATGCATGTGCACACACATGCACGTCCACGCCTCAATAACTTATGTGCCAGAAACGAAAACAGCAAGTGCCGTTTGAGATACCCTAGGATGAATTTAGATTGCCCTCCACTTCTGAGCTTTACTCACCCAGAACCATCTCGGAATCAACAGAGTCTTCAACCAGGTTCCCAGACGGGGCGGGTAAAACCTCATCGTCAAAGCTGATGAGGTCGATGTCCCCCGGAGGCTTGCTTTGCGGAACCGGGGATGCGGGGCTGGCCGGGGGTCCTTCTCCCAGGGACCTGAACGCTTTGGCTTGTGACGCCACGGAGAGTCGGGGAGGCACAGTGATGGGTTTCAGCAAAGCCGCAGGGTAGGGGGGTGTTTCTGAGGCCGCGGGGTAGGGGGCCGTTCCTGCAGAAGCTGATTTCTTGGGCAGCAAAGGCCGAGGAGCAGGAGTCGGGGCTTTCTTCCCACTGGCGGGGCTCTCGGCCACGGACCCTCCTCCCAGACTCTCGGGATTAACACTTCGTATGAGGCCAGGATTTGGTTTCTTTGGCAATTCGGGTTTGGTTACAGGGACGCTCCCTGCTTCTTGCGGTGGAGAGTGTGGGGTGAGGCCTTCCCTAGAGGCCCCCCGGAGTCTGTTTGTGGTCCAGGAGTCCCAGCCTCCAGAGGCTCTGTCAGCTGCCGGTTTGGGGGCCACGGAGGGTTTCCCTGAGGAAGCAGCAGGCCTCGGGGGGACTGTGCGGGGGGCAATTTCTGGCTTCTTGGGCAGCCCCACGCTTTCCGCATTTGTCTCACCCTCAAGTGCTTTGATCCTGGAAACGACGGTGTTTGGGCTCCGTTCTGCGTTCATGATGTTCATCACTGCCTGGCTGTCCGAGTGGCCGGTATCGTCCCACAGAGGCTGGGGCCGGCTCGGGGTTGCCTCCTCCGGGGTGGCCGCTGGGCTGCTTTTCTGGGGATTCTGCTCTTTAACGTGAGGCTCTCTGGCCACTGGTCTGAGGTTGCTTTTTGATCTTGGTTTGGGCACTGGACATCTTGTAGCACTGGTGTTTTCTGGACAATTCTGTTCTTCAGAAATATCAAAGACTATTAAAGGCGTCTCGTCTGTCGGAGGATCGCTGGCTGAGGCTGCTGGGGAAGGCAGGAGAGGTTTCAGAGTGCTGACAAGACCAAAACGAACAGAAGCTGCAATGTTATAATTTCAAAGAAAAAGGATACACAGAGTATAAAAATATACATGTAGAATATCGAGAGGTTTTGGTTTCCTTCCTTAGGAAAAAGTAATTCTAAAATCAATGGAGAGATGTTTATATTCAGCTTCCCGCAGGAGGGTTCTTCACGTTATATTTATTCATATAAAGATATTCATTATATTTTATTTTTATTTATTTATTTATCACACTGTGAGGCATACACGATCTTAGTTCCCTGGCTAGGGATGGAACCCGTGCTTCCACTGCAGTGGAGATGCAGAGTCTTAACCACTGGACCACTAGGGAAGCCCCTATATAATATTTTAAAACACCATTAAATTCCTGATTCTCAGTAGACTTATCAATGACCATTTCTCTCTTGTCAAAATTCCAAAAATTCTTGCTTTACTTTTTCAAAGTAACTTACTCTCATCTGTTATCTTAATATAATGCTTTTTAAAAGCCTAACAGGACAACCACTTTTAGCATACTATCAAGTTAAGTGCTAAATATAACAGCTTTCTCAACGGGAATAAAGGGCATCAGCAGTAATACCAACCATGAGTTAAAAGGATGATGTTTTGGGGACTTCCCTGGTGGTGCAGTGGTTAAGAGTCTGCCTGCTAACGCAGGGAACACGGATTCGAGCCCTGGTCCAGGAAAATCCCACATGCCGCGGAGCCACTAAGCCCGTGCGCCACAACTACTGAGCCTGTGCTCTAGAGCCCGCGAGTCACAACTACTGAGCCGGCATGCCACAACTACTGAGCCCGCGCACCTAGAGTCCGTGCTCCGCAACAAGAGAAGCCACTGCAATGAGAAGCCCGCACACCGCAACGAAGAGTAGCCCCCGCTTGCCACAACTAGAGAAAGCCCGCACACAGCAACAAAGACCCAACGCAGACAAAAATAAAATAAAATAAATTTAAAAAATAATAAAAAAAGATGATGTTTTTGTGATATGAACTAGGGTGAACCCTAGAGATTGGGGCTGCGGCTTGTGAGGATGAAGAATGACCTATTATAATAATCACAGCAAACCCAAATAAAGCAAGCACACAGTGATCACAATGACTGGGAAGCAGAGCTCAATGAATTATGCACAAATTGCAAATTATTTTAAAGGCTGGAGCCTACTGATTACTTCCCTAGAACTAGGTCAGAATTAGGGGAGACAAATTACTTGCATTACTTTGAGGCAGATGGTTGTCTACTTCTTCTGAAAAGTCAGTCTGAGTTGCTGAAGTAATAGTGTGCCTTGGAGTGGCAGCGGCATTATTATTATTTGTAGTGTTAACTTGAACTTGGTTGATTTCTTTTATGACTTGTTCATACGATGGTGGGAGCTGCAGAATGAAGGATGAAGATTTTAGACACCTATGGGTGGTAGCCAAGGTGTTAACGGTCTCACTGTTATCTTTGAACTTCATTAAAAATAAAATGCAGAGAGATAATGCGATATTTACTCACCTCAGCAGGAACCAGCTCACTGGGCCTCCAAGGGCCTGCTGCAGAAGATGGGGGGAATGCCAGTCCTGGGGGTGGGGCTCCTGGAAACCATGAGGTCGGCCTCAGTGGCTCAGCCGCCACAATGGTGATCTCTGGGCGCCTAGCAGACAGAAGCCTCAGTGAGATTTTACAGCTTGGTAACAAGCTATTGTCTATTTGTAAATGTCCAAAGATTCATGAAAATAACTACCACCCAAGAAAGTGACATTAGAACTGCCATAGTCACAGAGATGACCTGTCTGACCTGCACTTTCTCTAACAGTACACCGAGGCAGGCTTCGAGGGAGCACGTGACAGCCATCCTCCATGACACTGGCCTCAGAGAGTTAGAGATGTACCCTGAGTACACTTCACTCTGCCTTGGCTGATGAGAATGAGGACCAAGACCCATACAACCTCTTCAACCCAGGACTCTACTATCTAGCCTATGGCACAAACATAGGGTATCATAAGACAGAAAAATGCACTGGTTGAGTGGAAATGTTTAGTTTTCCGTTATTATAAAGTACGTACTCTGAAATGATACTATGCATTAGAAGAACAGCGTCTTCCTCTTCACTCTACCTCTTTTCCCCCATTCAGAATGATCTTTAAGTGTTTAGAGTCTACTTGTTCACTTCTAGACCCTGATGTGTGTGTCTGTGTTCCTGGTCAGTTTGTATATGAATCTGATGCTTAATCTTCAATACTTGGAGCCACAGTGATTTAGGTGTGGCTTCTTTCATCACTTTCTTAACCTGATTCTTCGGTCTCATGTTTACATTTTACCTTCAACCTGATTTCCTAACAAATACCAACTGTGTGTCTCTGAGCAAATCAGTCAAACTCTCTGAGCCTCACTTTTCTCATCTAACAAATAGGTATGATGATACCTCCTCTGCCTTTCTCTAGAACTCTATGGAAAATAAAAATAAAAATAAAAAGCACTGCCATTATAAAAACTGTACACGTACACACACCCTCATGCTAGCCTGTGAATCAGTAGAAACTGCCCATTGACTAAATTTGAATTGTATTACCTAAGAACCTCTACTTACAGCTTTTAAAAATTTAAATAACAAGAATTATTTATTAGCACAAATAACTGAAATAAGAACACATATTTTCAACATGAGAAAAATGATCACCTCACAGACAAATATTATTTAAACACAAACAGTCATATATTTGAAGAAATTGGATTGACAAAGGGAAGTATAAGATCTAATTATAGAGAAAAATGAGATTCTGAGATGTATGTACAGAATCTTGTTACCTATCTTCATAATCTGGAATGTACTATTCAAAGCTATTAATTGTTGCTGCCTTTATGTAGGAGAGTGAATACGCTGTGCTTTATTCTTTACATTTTTATTAGTTTTCCAATATTTTCTGTAATGAGCATGTATTACACTCAGAGTTAGAAAAAGCGGTTCACAAATTGCATTTAGCCAATCCCCTCTTAGACATTACGCTAAGTGTGCCACAGTGAACTTACTTTCACTTCCCTGTGTGCAATCCAAATAAGTCATTCCCATTTTTATATAGCTTTTATCTAACTAGATAATGAATTACTAGTTAATAAATGTTAACCACTATACACGCATTAACCCTTAGGACAACCCTATGGGGTAAGTATGATCAGCGCCATTTTAAAGGTGGGTATAGAGAAGCTAAGAAAGGTTAAGGAGCTTGCCCAAGGTCACATGGTGAGAAAGCCAAGTCAGGATTTGAACTTGGCTATGTCTGACTATAAACTCCTTGTTCTTCATTAGTCAACACGATACTTTAAGAAATTTGACAGTAGGGACCATACATCTCCCTTTCTATTTAGCCACCTGTCCACACTTCCATCCATCCTACCATCTGTCTGTCTGTTGGTCCTTCCTTCTATCTATCCAGTGACTCCCTCCTCCCTGCTCCCCTGCATCCCTCCCCACCACCAGCCATCTAGCCATTTTTATTCATTCAGCTATCCACCTAGTCTGCCTGACTCTCTTCCTTTCTTTATTCAATTTTCTATCCTGTCATCAGTTCATTCATCCATGTGACATTTACTAAGTAGCTATGAGGTACAAAGCGTTTCTCTGAAGTAGTTACAACAATGCTTCCCATAGAGCAGTGGCTTAATAAACATTTTTAATTGGCTGCAGTGAATAATTACTGTCGGAAGAAGATTTTCAGGCTTGTACTGCCCCTTCTCTCAAGCGAAATCATCATTCAAACTTACAGATTAATTCAGAAGATGTACTGAGGAGGCTGTAACACACTCCTTATGAGAGAGAAATATTTAACTTGCTAACTGATGACACACTTTTACTTCATAATTAGCAGAGTATGTGTCCTCTATTATAAATATAACCATACCTCCTATCTCGATGAAGCTCACTCTGAATAGAAGTCCGAGAAGCTATAAAAGAAAGAATACACTGATATAGTACAAAATTCATACATTCAATAAAGATTTAAATTTTTATAGGATATACTATTGGAAAAAGTGAGCTTATATTTGACATCAGATAGAATGTATGAATTTTAACATCCATAGTAGAAAAGCAAATCAAAACAATCTTTTCATATGGCATAAAGTTAATTATAGTTACATATCTGAATTGCATAAGAAAATATAGATTTCAAAAACTCCCCAAAGCACATTCCGTGGTTCTGAAAAATAATTTGAAGAATGAACAGAGAAAAGACGACAGCTACTAAATAGAAATTGCATGGTAAAGAGCGTTATGATGACATGAAATAACAATGGGCAGAAAAAATTTTAAATATCTATTCTAATCCATATTACTACACTTTTGTAATGTTTGTTTATAACTCTATGGTAAAGAGAGTGGAAGTGGTCAAATTTCCATCTATTTTCTAATTTTTCTGGAGTTTTACAAGCCTTAAGTTGTTGTATTATTTACATTAAGAGATAATAATAATACATGCAAAAAGTGTTCAAAGCACTTTTATAAAAATGTTTATAGCAGAGAGTATTATTGTATATGCAGCACTAACTTTTCCCTTAAACCTCAAACTCAAAAAGCTAGATGGCTTAAATTTTTTCTAAATTTTATTTTAAAATTATATTATGTCTTAACCAGATGACCTGGAAAATGTGTCACATATGGGATCACATATTACACACATGTGTAATAGAGAATAGTATTTCCATTTTAAGGAGCACATTTAAGATACCTTTCAAAAAAACTCTTCAAATACTATACTGTAAAAATTTGTGGACAAAGGGGAATTTGTTTCAGACATAAACTACTTCTACTTTCCTATGTCTCCAAACTCTACTTTTTCAATTCTTCTGACTTGAAAAGGTTGAAGGTATGAATCTTTTCTTTCTTCCTCCTATTAAGTTCTGGTTCTCTCTGAACAAGGAGGATACCAAAGCTGGAAGGCAGGGGTGAAGACGGGAGGTGGGGATGAAATTTAGGCTGGGGTTGGAGCTGTGACAGCGAACCTACGTGGGGTTAGCAAAGCAAACCTGACATCTGAAACCATAACCCTTGGATCTCAAGTTGGAGGATGTTCTGTACTCATACCTTCAACTGGTATGATGGACTGGTACATTTCTATCAAGTGAACCAAGTTGAGGTGCATTTTCTCTACTGGAATAAAGCAGGACAGAGAGGCTAAAGCTCTGAGTAGCAGGTCTGATTTGTAAGAACGGTTTCATTAAGTCAGAGGCTCACTGAGTGTGCTACAATCCCATCACCGCCATCACTAAAGCCAGAATCAGCAGACACAGCACTTTCAAAAGACATCATGTTATTTATCGTCACAAACATACCTCGTCCACGGGGCATTTTTGCTGTGCACTATTCATGAGTGCTAAGGGAAAAAAAGATGGGGTTACAGAAGAGGAAAGGGAGAAAAAAGAGTGAACGCAGTTGCCTAAGCTCTAAAAAGAATAAGCAGCAAAACTGTCTTGTCATGCCACTGTTGCTACCCACCTCTGTACTTCGACGGAACAGTGGATGAACCATAGTTTCAGAGAGTAAAGAAATATGCTGCAGGCAAAGATATATCTGTACAGACCAGGATAACCACACACATAACCACAGTTAAAAAAAAAAAAATCTTCCTACAGTTTTCAGTAACAGAGCAAAAGAAAAAAAAATCTAAAAATCATTCTGCAAAATCGATTTGCTACTGCAACAGGATCAATTTTAAAGTATGAATAGTACTCAAAAGGTACTTCAGTAATCAGCTTACATCTTTCACATCAGTGGCCTTCCACTTCATTGTGCTCCTTCACCCCAGCTGTCATTAGTAACGGCACCCCAACCCCCGGCTGGCACAGTGGTATTGCCACGCTGCATGCAGCAGGATGAGGGGAGAGGAAGGCTCCCAATCATGCTTACAGACCTCCTCCACACACCTGGAGAATCACTTGCTCTCCCCTCTCCTGCTCTGATATTTTTTTTTCTCATATTCACTCATCTTTGAAATCTCTCTTTTCTCTTGATCCTTATAGAATGACTAGCACTTTTTGTCAGTTTTGAACAAGTTTAGTAGCTAGAATCACTTTAGATTTTCATGGCAGATTTTCATGTAGTGCCTCACATTCTTCCGGTTCATTTCTCAACTATCTGCTTAATCTCATTCTCACTTTCCCAGATGAAACAGATTTGATGTGGTTGTTACCAGGAGACTCAAATTTGCCCCCAGGGCCCGCACAGAACATGTTCCTTTTAAACCCTGCCACACAAGTCCAGTCTTCCATGCATTTTGGATTAAGGCCGCAGAATAAAGGCAGG
Organism: Mesoplodon densirostris; assembly: GCF_025265405.1. Lineage (NCBI taxonomy): Eukaryota > Metazoa > Chordata > Mammalia > Artiodactyla > Ziphiidae > Mesoplodon > Mesoplodon densirostris. Next base: position 233,952,627 of record NC_082661.1, read on the forward strand.
TTTTTCAGTCAAAGTTATATCATTTTACAGAATGATTTTCAAACTTTTCTAGTTCATATGGCTAAATTCTAAGTACAGAGCAAATTCATATTCAGCTGTTTATAAAAGACTGAGATCTGGATTTGCATTATTAGCACTAATAAAGAATTCTCCTCAGTTTCAATAGGATCATAAGCCTGGAGGGACCCCCCCCACCTTTTTTTTTTTTTTAGTAAATTTCTGCTTTTAAAAAATTTTATTTATTTATTTATTTTTGGCTGCGTTGGGTCTTCATTGCTGTGTGCAGGCTTTCTCTAGTTGCGGTGAGCAGGGGCTACTCTTTGTTGAGGTGCGTGGGCTTCTCATTGCAGTGGCTTCTCTTGTTGCAGAGCATGGGCTCTAGGGCTGTGGACTTCAGTAGTTGTGGCATGTGGGCTCAGTAGTTGTGGCAGGAGGGCTCAGTAGTTGCGGCTCGCGGTCTCTAGAGTGCAGGCTCAGTAGTTGTGGCGCACGGGCTTAGTCGCTCCGCAGCATGTGGGATCTTCCTGGACCAGGGCTTGAACCCGTGTCCCCTGCATTGGCAGGTGGATTCCCAACCACTGTGCCACCAGGGAAGTCCTGGAGGGACCCTTAATGATCATCCTACTCCAACCTTACAGATGAGGAGACTGAGATCAGAGAGGGTCAATGAATTATCCCACCTCACACAGCTCATTATGGGAAGGGCTGGGAGCAGTTTGTTTCCTGAACTAAACTCTTCGTGGAGCCAGGAGAGCTGGATGCTAGTCCTAATTCTAAATAATTCAAAATTATCAATTAAATGATTGTCAGAAGAAAAAAACACAAAGAAGAATTATTATATTACAAGCATCCTTGCTATAGTGCTACCTTACCAATGAAAATCACAATAATAAAAATAACTCACTAACTACATTTGCCTGGGACAGGGTATAAACTAGAGGCGTCTGACATGATAACAGGAACATCCAAGGAGTGGAAAGGTCAACATGGCCCTGGAGTCAGGAAGTCTAGGTCCACATCTCAGATCTACCTTGTGAGGCCATTGAATCTCCGAGACTCAGTATCCCTACCATCTGTAAAATGGGGTTAACACCTACCACGCAGTGTTATTTTACAGTGTAAGTGAATAGTTCCTGACTCACAGAAAGCAATAAACACTAGTTAAGTCTGTGAATTTCAAAGAACAATTTTCTCTTAAAACGTTAATGAAAGGAAAAGCACGAACTTCCAGAAACATCCACTTAGAACACTTTCAAGATCTTTGCCCAAAATATTTAGGGCTCCCAAGAACGAACACAAAAAGAAGGATCTCAAGTCTTGATTGGATCCAGAATCATTATGAAAGAGTTTAAAATACAACCAGTTAAGGAATATTGCTTTAACTATGTGATAAAGTCTTTCTCCTTGCCAAGGAGAGATGACTGAGTCTGGGATAGGAAAGCGAACATTTTAATGAGTTGGGTAAGGCAAAATCTGCTTACAACGTTTTCTTATAGAATATGGGCAAAAAGGGAAAACACAGAGGGGATGACACAATTATGCTTCATTCTGTATTTACGTGGCAGCACCTGAGGGTCTGTTTGGCCATCTTGCCTAAACATCAGGAATAAATACAACCAACACATATTTCTTCAGCATGTACAAAGTGAGTGACATATAAGAATTAAAAGATCACTGGGTCATTATTTTTTTTAGAGACAGCTCAAAGCAGGCATTTCCCTCTGTTTCATCTCCTCCTCCCTCCCTCTCTCCTAGGGCCCTGCTTCACTATTTCCTCTCCTCTCTTGCTCAAGTCTGGTCCCCCCCCCCCACCCGGTTCCTCCCTCCCCGGCCTACAAAAGTCTCCAGGCTTCCTCATCCTACACAGTGTATAAACGTGCCCAGATTTCCTCTCTGCCTGACCCTCCATCCTTCTCCTGTTTACCACCATGGTTCATGAAAGAGTAGCCTACTCAGCTGCCCCAACCTCATGAGCTCCATTTATTCATTGTTGAAATGAAGTGTGGCTTCCAGCTTCAACGTTCTCCTGAACCTGCCCGCTCCAAGGTCACTGCTGAGCACCACACTCAACGGCCTATTCTCAGCTCCTGTCACCTCACCTGCTGCAGCATTAAGAGCTATTCGTGGTTCACTCATTCTCTTTGAAAACCTCTCCCCCCTTGACCTCTAACGTACAGCTGTCTCCTAGTTTTCCTATTACTGGGATCATTCTTTTTCAGCTTTTTTGGGTCCACTCCTCCTTAGCTGCCTTCTCCTAAGCCTTGCAGGGCACTGGGGCCTCAGTGTAAGCAAGTGCCATGCTGGAGGATCTACAGGAAATCAGGTAGGAAATCAGGTATGGATTACAATCCCCAACAAATCCCCTCTGAAATCCAAGAGGCAGGAAAGGTAAGAAGCCAGGGAACAAAGGCAGGGGCCAGCAGACAGGAGTCAGTGAGGGGACCTCACGCCTCTCTGGTCCTATGGAACCTTAAAGGCACAGCTTGATCTCTGACACCAATATTTCCTAAGATTCTGTCTTTTGTCACCTTCTCTATTCTCTTTTTTTTTTTAATTTTTTTCGCCTTCTCTATTCTCAACACTATCTCCTTAAATACTGAGCTACTCCCAAGGTTTTCCCTATAACCTTAATTACCCCGAATTATATCTTCAGCAAGAACATTTGTCTAAATTCCAAACCCTACTTTTCTTTTTAAATTCTCTCCCTGCCCCATCTGCCCCTTTTCCCCCAAGGGCTCTAAGGCATATAAAGTTACCATGAATTTTTCATTTTCATATATGAATTCCTATCAATATCCACTGTGGCATTCCCACACCTTCATAATTCACCACCACCAACAAAAAATTAAATGTGGGAAAGCATGGAATATCTGTGTTGCCACCTGACAACTTTTTCACTGCAATGGCTCAAATGCATGCTCTTCACACCTGTGGATATCCTAAATTCATACTAAATATTATAACTTATGCTTCTAAAAAAGGATACATTCTCCTCAGGGTGGTGACCTCAGCTCAAATAATGCGAAGAACATTTAATATCCCTTTCTTATCTTTTTAAAAATAATAACAGGTAATCCATGTGTTTTTTGGAAAAGGGACATTTGCAGAGCCTTTTATTAAAAAGAATGTTGAACTCCTGCACCAAGAGCAAGTTTTAAAGCTTTAACCAAGGAGTAAAGTCAGAAAGTATGAATGCGCCATTTTAGAGAGAATTCTGTTACGGCACTTCTAGCATGTATGTGGAAGTGTGAGCTGATCTCCATAAGCACTTAGTTACAGAGTCAAGTTAAAATACTGTGGAAGTAAATCAATAAAAAAGGACAGGGTTTGATATTTTTGAAACCCATCAGATGTCTCTACCTGTAGAAAATGGTTACCTACAATTTAATTAGATCATGAAAATTGACTACATAATATAGTTTCTTTTTTTTTTAACAGCTTAGCTCTCTAGAGAAAAATATTGTTCTGAGGAACTGGCTTATCAATAAACAGAAGTTGAAAAGAACACTGAAAACCTAGCTGCTTGTCTGAAATGGTTTATTACTCCTCAGGAGAAGCTACTCTTGTCAGATTCTTTGTAAGATTCATCAAATACAATCACTTGCTAGAAATCTAAATCATCATTCAAAATTATTGCAGAGGAAAATACAGAGCAGGAAGAAACAAACTTACATCTCTTGATTACTGCTCTAATGGATGACAAGGGTCCTTGGCTAGAAAAAGAAAGAAAGAAAAATTATTACACATTCATTAACATTTTAAAGAAGAATTACTTAGAATGCCAGGTCATTTCTGGGACTCAAATGGCTCCAAGCAGCAAGTTTGATACATGAGTTACTGGTCTATCTTATTTAAGAAACATACATTTTAAAACTTTTCAAATTGCCTTTGATATTTAAGATGCTTTATGGGAACTGACGAGGCTGGTGAGGTGTCTACAGCATAAATAAAATTTTGCCTTAAGCTTGCTTTCATAGCTATCTACATACTGAGTCTTCCAGTGAACTTCTGGACACCGCTTGAAATCAGGTAGAAATTACATGGTGCCCAAAAGAATTCTGACCCACCTATATCTCTTTTGTGTTTGTCATCAGAATTCCTGTCTTCTCACATCAGATCAAAATAGATCATTTTTAGAGTCAATTTGACCTCAGGACCAAAAGCATTTCTTTCTAAGATTAGAATTAAAAATATCACCACCTAAAAATAGAAGTCTTCTGCTTGCTTTGAGTTTTGTTCAATAGCTGGTTGGTCCTGGCTACCCCGGACTATGTGACCTTGGGTGAGTCACAGAAGCCTTCTGAGCCTCACCTCACTGCCCAAAACTCTCCAGCTGCAAATGTTACTGCTTCTAGTTTGTAAGGTTGTTTGCTCATTTGTTTCTTGTCTTTATTCAAACCAGCTGGATTAATTATCTTTGGAGTCATTTAGAAAAAATATACAACCATTAACTTTTAATGATGTGATTTAGGGAAAAAAAAACTTGTTTATAAATTTTTTTTTCAGAATGCTTTTTAAAAAATTTATACTTTTTTTTTTTTTTTTTCTTTTTGCGGTATGTGGGCCTCTCACTGTTGTGGCCTCTCCCGTTGCGGAGCACAGGCTCCGGACGCGCAGGCCCAGCGGCCATGGCTCACGGGCCCAGCTGCTCCGCGGCATATGGGATCCTCCCAGACCGGGGCACGAACCCGTATCCCCTGCATCGGCAGGCGGACTCTTAACCACTGCGCCACCAGGGAGGCCCTATACTTATTTTTGAATTTGTGCTCTTTTAAAGTTTATGCTTGTGGTAATCTGTATAAATCCTCTTGCCGTTACTTAGGTAGATAAAACTTCAGGAAGATACAATGATATATCAGTTCATTTTATGGGAGGGATACTTTAAGAATATACTATTCTGACAGACAAGAAAAAAAAAGCTCCAGGAGGTCTCTAATATTATGAAGCTAGGATCGTAAAATAAAAATATAAGTATTTTCAGCAATACTTATTTTTTTAAAAGGTTCTTGAAGGCTTTCTGTAAACAACTACTTAAAAAAATTAGTATAAGGTAACATAGAAGAGGTAACAGCTCTAAAATGCAAATAGGTTGAAGTTTTCAGAAGAAACTTCTTGGTGTCAAAGTGCAGAGACTGCATGTTAGTGTAATGTCGACTCAGGTACAGTAATTAAAAAGATCAGAAACAGTACTTAGAAGCAGGGCTCAAAAAGCCAAAGTTTAGGGGACTTCCCTGGCAGTCCAGTGGTTAATACTCTGCGCTTCCACTCCAGGGGGCACGGGTTTGATCCCTGGTCAGGGAACTAAGATCCCACATGCCATGCGGCGGGGTCCAAAAAAAGGGCAAAGTTTCATGTATGTATCCAGGCAGGGTATAAGGGATGTTATTGAATGTCTCCACTGACCTGAAGGGATGTTACAACACTCTGTTACCTTTGTGAAGGAGAAAGGTGTATTGACTAGGGTGGAACATGGTAGGGGTCATTTGGGTTGAACCATTTCCTCCCCAAAAAAGATACGTTGAGGTCCCAACCCGTGGTACCTCAGAATGTGACCTTATTTGGAAATAAAGCCAAGACAGATGTCATGACTACAGTGAAGATGAGGTCACACTGGAGTGGGGTGGGTCCCTAATTCCAATGTAACTGCTGTCATCAGAAGAAGACCATGTGACAACATAGACGCCAAGGGAAGATGCCACGGAGGTGGGGAGACGGGGATGCAGCTGCAAGGCGAGGAACACCGAAGACGCTGGCAGACCCCCAGAAGCTAAGAAGAGGCAAGGAAGGACCCCCTGCGGCTTTCAGAGGGAGCATGACCCCTCTGGCGGGCTGGATTCCAAACTTCTAGACTCTAGAACTGTGAGACAATAAACTTCTGTTGTTATAAGTCACTCAGTTTATAGTACTGTTAGGGCAGCTCTAGGAAACTAATACAGGGTGGCCTTCAGGGGTGCTGAGTTGGTGTGATAATTCGAGGCGCTGTACACTTGGTGTATTTTTCTGTATGTTATACTTTAATAAAAAGTTGTGTGTCGGGGGTGGAAACTTTGGCACAAAATAGAATTTCGACTGAGGTCAGCTCAGGTTCTACAATTCAAGACTTGCAGCATCATGTCCAGGCTAGATCTAAAACCCAACCAACCAAACAACCATCTTATGTCTAAAACAACATTTTCCAAACTCTAAAGTTCTCCTTTAGAGGTTGACAGGTTTTGTGGAAGGGAGAATTAGAAAGAAGGCCTGTGGTCCAACACATCTCTATGGGAAGCAGTTTTAGGAGATGCTGGAGTAGCCGCCAGGCTGTGCAGTGCATACAGTGTCTGTATCTCAAACGTAGCTGTAGATGCAAACTCTGGGGTTTTGAAGATGCGCCTTTATCTCCCTCTTTCTGCAGAGCCCAGACTGCAGTGGAAGGTATCACTCTACAGTCCTAAGAGAAGACCTCAGAGGAATCCTCCCTCAGCACGAGCTCAGGCTCACGTCCCAGCTGGGAACATCCAGGCAGGATGGCCACCACGGGACAGTAGACATGGCCACATGACCCCTGGTCAGAGGAGGGGGCAGCAGAGCCCGTTCGGGGTCCAACTGCCCATATTCACTCTGGCGCCTCTGCCTGTCAGCTGGTGTGACTTTGTGCAAATTAAATGACTCAGCTTCTCCAAGGCCCCTCGTTTCCTCATGTATAAAAGCAAGAATAACTCAACTCCTGCATGAGGTCATTGTGAAGAGTAAGAGAGAGAATCCATTAAAGCATTTGACACAGTGCCTGGAACGAAGTATGTGTTCCATAAACGTGAGCCGCTATTAACATGATTCATGTTTGTTCATAATCTTTAGGGCCATCACAACACATCTGACAACACATACAGCCCTTGACAGGGTCTCACTTTGGGGTCTGATATCATACAGATAGTAGGCCTAACAGTTTATGTTTTTTTGTTGTTGTTGCTGTTGTTGTTTTTTCTTGTGGTACGCGGGCCTCTCACTGTTGTGGCCTCTCCCGTTGCGGAGCACAGGCTCTGGATGCGCAGGCCCAGCGGCCATGGCTCACGGGCCCAGCCGCTCTGCGGCATGTGGGATCTTCCCGGACCGGGGCATGAACCCGTGTCCCCTGCATCAGCAGGCGGACTCTCAACCACTGCGCCACCAGGGAAACCCCAGTTTATGTTTTTAAGAGATTTTTTTTCTTTTAGATTCACTTGCTCTCCTCTGGTTTCTGCTGTTCGGACAGAACCTGAGCCCAGGCCCCTCCATGACAAAACCCAGGACTGAAACTCCATCTTCACTCCGTTCTAATTTTATAAGCCCACGTCCTGGCGCCTGGCAGAGCTGACCCAGATCTCTTGCCTTCTGCTCTTCAAGCGTTGCTGCCCTATTTTCAGCTGCCCTTGCTCTTGGTGCGGCAGATAAACCCACTACAGAGTGTGAGAGTCAAAGAACCTTCCAAGGAGGGAAACGAGGGGTTGGGGAAATGGCTTTCGATCCTGAGGAGGAGAACCAAAAGTTGCGGTCAAGACAGAATTGTCTAAGGTGTGACTGCTGATGTTGATTTGTCTTCCTCCAGGACTCTGGGGTCCCCAGCTGTTCACGGCCCCCTTCTATCCTTTCTTCCCACTTTCCCCCAATAGCCCTTCCCAGGCTGTACTGTAGGATCACTCTCTCCCACTGTTTTTGCACAGAACCTTGCTTAGTTGTTAAGAAAGTGTCTTTAACAAAGAAAATTGCATTAAAAAAAAGAGTTTCTCAACATAATGAAATGAGATTTCAGCAATGAAGGTGATGATGAGAACAGCTTAGTATTACGTGTGCCAAACACACGATCCCTTTTGAAAATGAGGAGGAAACTGAGGCTTAGAGGTTAGGGGCTGCAGTCACACAGCTGGTGAGTGGCAGAGCCAGATGTGGATTCACCACTGTCTGATCATAGTGCAAAAGTCTACAGTTCAGGCTTGGGTGGATGGGTGTAAATTTCTGAATGTTCCACTGTTCCACAAAGTTCAATATGTAAATCGCCCCTAGGCATAAAGCTGGCCCCCAAAATTTCACATTGAAGTTTCATCCAGACTCTGCAGATGACAGGAAATAACAAAATAAAAGTTGCTAAGTATGACACTGTGATGTTGTCAGCAACAACAAACACAATGGTTGTTCTTAATCTCATCTAAGAAAATCCAATCTCCCTTTATTTTGGATCATGTTTTATCAAAATAAAACAGATTTAAAAATATTTATCCAACTTTCAAAGCAACAGCTTGTTCCCAAGTTTAAATGCATTGCCCCAACACTCTCTCTGGTAAGGAAAAAAACTGTTTTCCCAAATCCAGGAGTGGCTGGATTTGGCTTGTTTGGTAAACAAATCAGAACAATGCCTCCAAGTGCCCATCCCGCAACATCTTATAGGTTTTGGAGTTCTTTCTATGTGCAGAGGCAACTGAGTATATTTTAAAAAATGCATTCTATATAAAAATCCTCAATAAAGGCCATGGGCATATCATTAGAGTACTAGTCAATAAAGCCATCAGCTTAACAAGGAGTTAAACTAATGTGATCTAGAGGTACAGCCCTCTCGTCAACCTGACAGAGCTGCCAGTGAACATAAACGTTATCCCCTTGTATGTAGCGTCTTCTCCAAAGGCTCTCAACATTTGGACTGATTTATCTCCATCTCCCAGCAGAAAGGTTTAACCAGATGGGTGCGATATTTGCAGGCTGGAAGAGGTATTCCGTCTCATCCATTCTCTCATACATCCAATACTTATTACATGTATAATATGTACCAGGCACCAGAAATGCCTTGAAAGCACAGACTCTGACCTTGGTGAGAAAGACAAATACTGCAACTGCTTTTCTATTAATAGTATACAGGGGTAGGCGCAAGGTGCTATGAATGCAGAGAAGGTATACATCACTCAATCTTGGGGTCCGAGGAGAGGCTTCTAACATGAGACATGTATCTTGACTGAGACCTGAAGAATGTGTTGGAGGAAAGGTTCTAAAGAGAGAGTGTCAGGTAGCAAACCATCAGGAGTAAAGAGACAGTTGAGCATGGTTTGAGCCCCACATATGAAGAAGCCATAGTCAAAGATAAGAAGGGAATGGAACCCAAATGCCATGCCAAAGGATGTGGGAACATGCTACAGAGGGTAGTGTTGATGCCAGGCATGACTAGCTCAGCTAAACACGAAGAATCAGTTAAACACTAAGAAACACTAAGGTCAGGGATATGACAGCAAAATGTTTCAAAAGCAAGTAGGAATTTGTCTGGGACATCTCCCTAGAACAAGCACTGTTGACTGCAGCTGGTCTGTATGCACCAGCCATGATGTTTATGGCATGCCTGACATTTTTAAAGGGTTTATGAATAAACCCTGGAGTCTGGCATTACATGTCATTTTTTTAAACATCTTTATTGGAGTATAATTGCTTTCCAATGGTGTGATAGTTTCTGCTATATAACAAAGTGAGTGAGCTATATATATACATATATCCCCATATCTCCTCCCTCTTGCATCTCCCTCCCACCCTCCCTATCCCACTATATGTCTTTTTTTTTTTTTTTTTTTTTTTTTTTTTTTGCGGTATGTGGGCCTCTCACTGTTGTGGCCTCTCCCATTGCGGAGCACAGGCTCCGGACGCACAGGCTCAGCGGCCATGGCTCACGGGCCCAGCCGCTCCGCGGCATGTAGGATCTTCCCAGACTGGGGCACGAACCCGTTTCCCCTGCTTCGGCAGGCGGACTCTCAACCACTGCGCCACCAGGGAAGCCCCCACTATATGTCTTGAATTGTAGGGAGATCCATATTTTTAGGAACTAAATATATGAATGATGGGGTTGACACACTAACGTTTTAAAAAATAAGTAATGAGTAGATGTAGGAAAAAGAAGATAAAAGTGAGCAAGAGGAGGTTTCTGGAAGTTCCAGAAAGGCACTGGAGAAGTCTAGGGTGTCTTATTCAAAAATGCATTTATCCACGTATGGAATTCTCACTATGTACCTGACATTTTGCCACAAACTGGGGACACCAATATTGGTAATAAATACCCTCTTCCCTCAAGAAGTATGCAATCTTATTGACAAGATCAACAAATAAAAGATACAAACAGGATATGAAAAAAATGTTATACAAGGTATTATGGGAGCTCAAAAGAGGAGTGTCTAAGTTTAGCCCTGGGAGAGGTGAGGAAAAGACAGAGCTGATGCTTGAATAGAACTAGCGCAGGTTTTCTCACCTTTGGTACTATTGACATTTGTTAAGGGGGTAGGGGTGGGGGGCTGTCCTGTGTATTATAGGAGGATTAGCAGCATCCCTGGCCTATACGTACCAGATGCCAAAAGCACGCTCCCCACACCCCTCTGCAGTTTTGACAACCCCAAATGTCTCTGGACATTGCCAAATGTCCCACGGAGGAAAAGTGCCCTCAGTTGGACCACTAAGCCCATGGCAACGAAAAAGAGTAACAGTGTTTATACGGATGGGAAAGATGTTGGCTTTGCCATTTCCGGCTGCCACGTTGATGGTGGCAGCAGTGGGAATACATGGGGCAGGGTTAGGGGCTCCATGCGAGGGGACAGGACAAAGCAGTGATGAGAAGAGGAGAAGGAACAGAAAGTTCTAGCACCAGGAACAGTTTTAGAAAAGCGGTACTAGGGCTCCATCAGGTGAAACGATTAGTCTTTCTAAGAAGGAACATAGGAAGTCCGTCATTCTATGAAAATAACCTTTTTCAGTCAGGTGTTTCTAAACCAAGGATTATGTGCACGGCTTTTTTTATGATACTCATTTCAGGACTACAATAAACCTTGACTTGCTGCACGGCAGAAAAAAAAATCATTACATATATAGTACTTTTATCAACAAAGCCTTGGGCCAACCTTGATTTGCTTCTCAAAACAGAAAACACTAGTGTTAGAGAATAACAAAAATACGTGGGCTTTCATCTTTTGCGTGCATGACTCAAAATTTATCACCCTGTATTGCCTGCTAGATTAAGACAATATCATGTAATGGGAGAAGAAAGCATGAATTAGTAAATGATATTTTGCCCCTGAGACAAATATAAAGCTATGACATCATTTTAAAAGTGTCTAAGCTAATATCATCATCATCATATGTAGAGCCAGATCTGATACACTGTGGGGAATGGAAAAAAAATAAGATTAAGTGTAGTTATCTGAAACTCACGAAAACAAATTATGTTTTAGTTCTAAAACTCTGATTGGCGTCCATAAAGTTGGGGTATGGCAAGGGGAGTGAATTCCTTCTTCAGAATTAGAAAATAAAGGTGAGTAAAGAAAAATAATTGAGATCCAATTAGAATGACTTTCGCTAAAGTTAAAAACTAAAACAAAACTATAAAATACTTCTATTAATACCTTGAAAGCTTTAGGCAAAAAGTTGTATGAGTTCTGAGTTCACTAACTTTTTCATCACATCGACAGCTCAAGTATAATCACTGAGATCTATAATATAACATCAAGTTACATCAGGTATTTTTCTACTTAATCTTTTTCAAAGACAAGAAAATCATATGTATAACCTTTATTTACATATTTGGTTTCTGGACAAAAAAGTTAATACATATTTAAATGAGTTTCATTAACACACTCTACCTGCTACAAAATGTGTAACGAGTTCTATTGACAGTGTGCGGGTGAACACGAAGAATACAGAGGACAGGCAGAAAGAAAGCAAACAGAATGCATGATGTACCTCCGGGGTATCATGACTGTAGTGGGAAAAGGAGAGAATCTGGAGCTGGCCAGAGACCTGCTTTCCTATTTGTGTGAGCTCGGCCAATTTACTTACTTGCTGGGATTGTTTCTTATTTGTGATATGTGGATATGAATGCCCATCTTTTGGCTTGTTACTAAAACTGAATGAAAAAATACTACATAAAATATACAGCACAGTGCTTGGCATTTATTAGAGTCTCAAAAAATGTTAGTTCTCTTTCCCACCCTGTTTGCCAACACACAAACTTCTGGAGTCCATAATCACATGTGGTTGAAATTTTTGGAGCTATTCTGCCCAGCCAGTTGAGTTGCCCTGTAGTTATCATAACCCTACCTTATAAATTCAAATAATTGACCATTCGCATTTCAATTGCAATTATTATTCACACCTTAACAACCATTCTGAGTTTCACAATGCATGCTTCTCATGTACCTAATCTCCTAGGAAGCTGAAGCAACAACAAAGCCAAGAGAACAAAGCAGACCCCCAGGCTTTTGTGAGCGCTGTATGTTCCCCATTGAGAACACAGATCTCTGTTCCTTTAGGTCATGCTTCCCATGACGTTTTTCACAAAATGGGCATGGTGATCAGTAGCTCTGCAGAGTTTCATATTTCTTTAGCTCTATTAAAAAACAAATCCCACAAAAGTGTTCAAAGATCCTGCAAAGAGGCTTTCAGCTCTACTATTAATAACTAGAGTACATTTAAAATTAGAATATGGGGCTTCCCTGGTGGCGCAGTGGTTGAGAGTCCGCCTGCCGATGCAGGGGACACGGGTTCGTGCCCCGGTCTGGGAAGATCCCACGTGCCGTGGAGCGGCTGGGCCCGTGAGCCATGGCCGCTGGGCCTGCGCGTCCGGAGCCTGTGCTCCGCAACGGGAGAGGCCACAACAGTGAGAGGCCCGCGTACCGCAAAAAAAAAAAAAAAAAAATGAAGTCATATCTAAAATTAGAATATGTTGCCCTGTCCTTTCCAGGGCTTTAAGTTGTTTTTTTCTTTTTTTCCCACACATGCATGCCTTGACTTCCTAATTAGCCTGCAAACTTCTCAAGGAAAGAGACGGTCTCCACTCGTTTTTATAGTGCAGCTCAGTGGGATCACGTGCTCACTGAACTAATGAAAACTCAATCCTACTCACAGAAACACATGTAACTTGAATAGCACAGGTGATCCCACCTACAATCTACTTAATAAGCAAATCCCCAGAAATAATTTTGCTGCTGGCTTTGTTCTGTTGGTTTCAGTTCCCAGGTACATCTTGTATGCACATCTTGCCAAAAAGTGTCTGGGTCTGATGTTTAAAAATAGGAATCTTTCCTACAAAATGTCACCTTGATGAGCATCTGTTGCTCAAAGAAGAACAGAACTCTCTCCTAACAGTAGATGGAAAACTGGCCAGGTTCACCTTATTAAGAGATGGCATGGGGGCTTCCCTGGTGGCGCAGTGGTTGAGAGTCCGCCTGCCGATGCAGGGGACATGGGTTCGTGCTCCGATCCCGGAGGATCCCACGTGCCGCGAAGCGGCTGGGCCCGCGAGCCATGGCTGCGGAGCCTGTGCTCCGCGACGGGAGAGGCCACAGCAGTGAGAGGCCCGTGTACAGCAAAAAAAAAAAAAAAAAAAAAAAAAAGATGGCATGGACATGGCACCTAATTTGGCAACAAATACTGTACTTTAAGTGTCAATTAATGGAATTTCAGGGATAATTTTATAAGTTAAGCCTCTGGTAATTCCCAGTCAATAAGCAGCACAAACTTCACTGGTGTGCTGCTAAATTTCAAACCATGTCTCATACACAATAGCATACAGTGATATTAATCAGATGCAACTGTGGGTTAGAGCATGTACAACTTACTCTGAGAAGAGGAATAGGCATAATGTCAAGTCAGCACACTAAGAAAGGTGGCATTTTCTGCAACATGTGAGAATAGGGTCTTTAGCTGGATCTTCAGATGTTAACACAAAAAGGGTGAAAACTGTGGCTCTGATGTATAACTGTGTTCAACAAACACCTATTGAATGAACCAAGGAAATAATAATCAGAATAAATCTTTTCTGGGTTTATATCTTTCCTTTATAGTCAACCTAAAGTGATCTACAGAACGAGTTTACATAGAAAACCCAGAAAGAGAAAAAGGGCTAAAATTTAGCCCTCCCCTTGCTGGATATATAGCAATATAGGAGGATTAAATTTTATGATTAAAAGTTATTTGTTGGTAAAGGGCATGAAAAAGATCACACGGTTCTAAAGGGGTGTCCATTATATATATGCCAGGACAGAGTGAGGGATAATAAAATGTCAAATAAATAGATGGCAGTTTCAAGCAGTTTCAAGTTTGAAGCACCCAAAACAACCAGAGCCTGATTTTTCAAACTTTTGTCTTATTAGCTGATGATGTCTGTATTTTTGACCAAAAGACAGGCATGTACCCAGTTATGAAGAGAAATTTTTAATTTTCAACCAAGAACTTTACCAAAGAAATAAGGTCTACAATTAGGACATGGTCCCTGGCTGTAAGATGCTCATGGTCTAGCGAGAAGCCTGTGGGCAGGAGCTCACAATTTGTGTGTAGTTCTGCTTTTCTTAAAATTAGGTCTTTCATATTCTTGGTACCTTGTATTAGAGGTGTTTTGTTGTATTATTTCCTCTGCTAGTCTATAAACTCCTTCTTAGGCAATGTACATATTGGAACGATGTTGCATATAAACCTTAAATTAAAAAAAATAAGTATGGCCAATTTGAAAAAATTAAGACAACTTTTAAAGTACTTTTGGCATGTTCAGATTCCATGCCATAAAATATTTTAGATCATAAGTAAAGAACAAGTCTCCTAAAGACAAATGACTCATGCAATTCCACCCTATTTAACAATGACTTCTAAATTTTTTTAAGAGAAGTTCTTTTTAAAAAAGAAAAAAAAGAAAATCCACACCCTTCCCTAAAAGCTGTCATCCTGCAGCAGAGCTTCTACTGGAAAAGGTTGACACATCCCTTTGGACACTTCCTTATGGATGTTAGGGAAAACCTGGGATAAACTCCTGTGACAGACAGGAGACTGGTAGGGGACTCCACCTGGCAAGAAAAATTAGGACACAGGAAGCTTGGTGGAAATCCAGAGTCACTTGGTCACACTACAGAAGGAACAATTAAAGGCAGATGTTTCCTACATCACAGACCATTATACAGAGTCCTAGTGCCTAGATAATAGGAAGCAAACACCAAGTGAAAACCCTCTGCTCAAGGATGAAAAAAATATTCAGGGAGAAAAGAGAAGGAGGAAGAGTTTCTCGTAACATTTTTATCACCTACCTAGAAAAATCTGCTTTTTGGTATAAGTGTGTTTTTTATGACAGTTCTCATCAGAACATGTAATCTATTTTTCTATTCTCTTGGTCCTATTATGCAGAAGGATGGAAGAGGGTGGGACGCAGAAAGAGGTAATGACCCCACCCCCTCACTGCTGCTATAAACTCAGAGACGTAGCTGGTAACAATTTTTGATGTCAGTTATGGAGATGAGCTCTCTTCTAACATTTCTGGTTACAGCTTTTATGTATCTTTTTCCTTCCTTAGTACATGAACAAATCTAACACTTAAAAAATAATCTGAGATCAACTCTATTCCTTTGGAGACACTGAAAAAAAATCAAAGGAATATATATGTAGATAAGTAAGGGAGAGTATCTGATTAATAGATTATTTGAATTTTACGTCATATAAAGGATGCAGAAGGACAAGGTAGGAAGGATGGAAGGAGGAAAAGAGGAATTACACTCTACACACAACTTGATAAATCTATCAGAGTGAAAGTGAGGGGATTAATTTTTAGTGGAGGTACAATTAGGTACAATTAGTATAGACCAATATTTTTGGCCTTCATTTTGACATCATTCCTAACTCGCTTTGAATAATTCAGGACTGAAACCTAGAAGAGATAATTGCATAGCATAGATGCTTGGTGTCTCCTGATGATGTGGGCAATCAAAATCAGTACCAAAACTCAGAAGTTCCAGAAGCAGTTGATATTTGGAGCTGGGCTAGCAACAAAATATGTTCCAAACAAAGGGGTGTGTGCAAGAATATGAATATTTGGGAAGATGCCTTAACCTCAGCATGTGGTAGTTTTCAAATGAGATCAAATTCATCTCAATTAACCACTGTAGTATCCTCTTGTAAAAAATGAAATCTTACTATTAATAATAGCATATGAAAAATCGGTGGGTTTAGTAGAAGGCAGCAGGGAAAGAAAAAAGGTGAGAAACACGATTTTGTGTTTCTCCATTATTTATTTATTTATTTATTTTTGGCTGCGTTGGGTCTTCGTTGCTGCGTGCAGTCTTTCTCTAGTTGCGGTGAGCGGGGGCTACTCTTTGTTGTGGTGCGCGGGCTTCTCATTGCAGGGGCTTCTCTTGTTGTGGAGCATGCGCTCTAGGTGCGCGGGCTTCAGTAGTTGTGGCTCTCGGGCTCAGTAGCTGTGGCTCGCAGGCTGTAGAGTGCAGGTTCAGTAGCTGTGGCGAATGGGCTTAGTTGCTCCGCAGCATGTGGGATCTTCCCAGACCAGAGCTCGAACCTGTTTCCCCTGCATTGGCAGGTGAATTCTTAACCACTGTGCCACCAGGGAAGTCTCCTCGCCATTCTTTTTTTTTTTTTTTTTTTTTTTTAGCAGTATGCAGGCCTCTCACTGTTGTGGCCTCTCCCGTGGCGGAGCACAGGCTCCGGACGCGCAGGCTCAGTGGCCATGGCTCACAGGCCCAGCCGCTCCGTGGCATGTGGGATCTTCCCGGACCGGGGCACAAACCTGTATCCCCTGCATCGGCAGGCGGACTCTCAACCACTGCGCCACCAGGGAAGCCCCTCTCTCCATTCTTTATGGGATGAAAATAAAACTGCCACAAGGCAGTTTTGCTATTTTTCATTGCAAAAACAAATATATTTTAAGCATCTGAAACTGATCAAAATATCAGTTAAGTGATGCTTCCAATAAGATAGAAAATTAGGTCAGTTTGAAACCCTGACTTTAAAACTTTACAAAGATATTACTTCTAAAATGTTGGCTCCATTTTTTATTTGAAATAGTGAGGCAGATATTTTTTAAAAGCTAGGTTTAAATGTTATTAATAAAAATGCATAAATTATTTGTTATAAGGCACTACAAGATTTTTCTAGACCAATAATTTTTTTTAAATCTCTTTTAAAAGTGAATGTCGTAGCCACCCATTTCTTAGCTTTGTAATTTCTTGATCAAAGGTTTTAGGTTGGCTAAGTCTTTCCTTTTACCCTTTTATAGTTTCCTAGAGCATTACATTTCTATCTTTTCACCAAATCTCAGTGATGTCTAAGCCAGAATAAAATAGGCTCAATCAATGGTGGAGGAAATAATAATGAAGGAATAAACATACAAAACGGAAAAATCTGATCAATGTAATTTCATATGTTGAAGGCCTAAAAAGGCTTTTGTTTTGCTAATAAAAACAAACACATTAAAAAAATCATTTAACCAAGTACTTCAAAAGCTGGCAGTTCTTAGAGTTTCTGTTAAAGCTTAAAACTTTGACTAGGAATTGTAAAAGGGAACACGGAGAAAGCTGAGCTCATTCTAACAACAAACACGCAGATTTGTTCTCCTCTGGGAGCTGGAGCAGAACTTCAGCGGCGGGTCAGCATGAAAACGTTTACTGCAGTATTCAACCACTTCTCCATGACAATAAGGATTGCAAGCAGCGCACCTACCAGCTAACATCTAGTTTTTGCAAAGCCACTGGAAATCTTTTTCATCGTAAAACAAGAACATATTTGGCAGCCAAAAGACTTTAAATGCATTTAAAATGACGACTACTAGGAGTTACATGAAATTACCTGACAGGTATAGTAAATCGCTAGATTAGGGAGCCCACAGAAAAACAGGCTTTAGGATACACATTAGATATTTGAAGATACCTTCATTCAAGGGTATGACTGTTGATGAAGACTGCAGACACCGAGTACAACTGCCCCCAAACTAGCAGTTCTATTTTTTTTTAAGATTTTTTTTATGTCGACCATTTTTTAAAGCCCTTATTGAATTTTTTACACTTCTGCTGCTGCTTTTTTTTTTTTTTTTTTTTTTGCGCTACGCGGGGCTCTCACTGTTGTGGCCACTCCCGTGGCGGAGCACAGGCTCCGGACGCGCAGACTCAGCGGCCATGGCTCACGGGCCCAGCCTCTCCGCGGCATGTGGGATCTTTCTGGACAGGGGCACGAACCCGTGTCCCCTGCATCGGCAGGCGGACTCTCAACCACCGCGCCACCAGGGAAGCCCTGCTTCTGTTTTATGTTTTGGTTTTTTGGCCGCGAGGCATGTGGAATCTTAGCTCCCCGACCAGGGATCGAACCCGCACCCCCTGCGCTGGAAGGCGAAGTCTTAACCACTGGACCGCCATGGAAGTCCCAGCAGTTCTATCTTTACAGGACATTTACAAAGATTCAGAGAGAGTAAATCTGCCTGCTATAAGCACTAGAAAGCAGCAGAAAGGAGGGAAGCAAGAAAATGCCGAAGAGAACACAGGAGAGAATGGCAGGGATGGGGTCCAGCTATATAGAATGTGGATGAGCCAAGGCTCTCAAGAGAAGGACTCTGCCTGAGGAATGAGCAGCCCACACCGGTGCCACACTGTGATATAACCGGCCTGCTACTCAGGAGATTTCTGGGGTCCCCTCCCCATTCATTCTTTCCTCTTCCCTCCCACACTGGAGAGGAGAGGCATTGTATTCAGCCATTCTCACCCAGTCTGCCTTGTGACCAGCTATATACCACAGTGAAACGGCCTAAAGTACAGTCTGTGGCAAAGCAACAGAGTGTGACCAGTACAGAATTTACTTCTATAAGGTAGATAAACAGATCCCCAAACTGAATATTCAGTGTGATCCCAATCTTATTTTTTAAATCATACCTAAAAAAACATATATATACACATATACCTATTACATATATATACCTACATTATATATACACATACATAATTTATATATTTATATTTTATATTTATACAAGAAAAGTGAGAACACATCTATCTACCCAGCAGTGTGCTGGAGACAGCTCATACTGGCTCATGAAAGCTGACCATTAAATTTTCAGAAATTCTACAGGCCAGTTTTTTAAACATAGCCATTATTAAAAAGTATATAAACTATTTAAGTTATATAAACTTACAAGTAAATAAATCACATAAAAAAGGTAATAAATACTCAAAACGTATCACCTCCTAATTATTTTACCACATTTCACTATCATCTATGCTCTTGAGATGAAGTATGCCTATCATTTCCGAATGGTGGAAACACCATAATAATGATGTGCTACTGTGCAACTTTTTCCAATTCATCATCACTGGTGTCATGTTGGCCAAGGTGGGAATATGTACGCTGCAAAAATTGGCAAGCCAGGGTTGAATTTATCATTTTACTGGTTGTCTAGACTTAAGAAAGTGATGGAGAAAATGTTAATAATGCAGATTCAAAATAAAAGTATGTTGTGTTTGTAGCTGTTCCATGAGGAATATCCCCCAAAACTGAGGAAACAGTCTTCCAGTATTTGAAAACTATTATCTAAATCAGCAAAACATTGGCTCAGGTCACTGACAAAATGGGTGGAAATTCTGACCTATGTTTTGCTTGTTTCACTGTCATCTTATTTATATAAACAGAAGTATCAACCAACATTCATACTGCAATTACACTTAGCTGGTTGTTGAACATTTATCAGGACACCACTGCATATGATTGGTTATCTACCTGTATCTCTGTATTTTCCAAGTTTTATGTAAGGAACATTATTACTTTTGTAATTTGTAAGTTATTTTAAAAAAGATTTGGTATGGCAAAAAGCAAAAAAAAGTGACCAGTTTATATCAAAGTCATGACTTTAAAATTATTAAAATTACATTCAAACCATCAGATAATGAATCACTTTATGGAAGCAGCAGGCTAAGGTCAAACCTAAATGCCATTATGGGGTGAAAATCCCCCAGAATCCTAGTATGGATAGCAGCATGCATACAACTTCAAAACAGTTTACGAAAAGAAAATGATCTATATATTTTACAAACCCCTATTGCTTCAGCATGAAAATTTAAAAGAGGGAGTTAAGAATCAAATTAAATGAACATGAACATCTAGAGTTTAAAAATCATTAGTGTAACTATTACTTCCTTAGTGTGTTCTACGTTCCAGAGATTCTCCTAGGCGCTGGGGATAAGAATAAAAATGGTGAGCCCCACATTCAAAGAGCTTATAGTTCAGTGGAAAAGACAGAAAAGTAAACAGGTAAGCTCCTTTTCTTTTTTTTTTTAATCAGGCAATTTTACTCTGCATTAGGAAGTGTGGGACAACCTAAGGACATCTCCAGATATCCTTTAAAAAATAATATTGCAAATATAAGACAAATCAGGAATGTCAATTCAAATGAAATGCAATTGAAAGAGATGGTAAAGTATAATCAAACTTTAAAAAATAATAAAATGGCTTCTGAGTGGCAAGACGGTGCAGATGGGAAGAGTCACATCTACCTCCTTGCAGCAGCCAAAGCCAGAACCACTCCTCAAGCTCCCAGCTAGTCCAGGGCTGGCGTTTCTAGAACGGGCTTAGCACAACAATCCAGTCCTAACTCAAACTTCCAGGGGTGCCAGGGACATCCTGCTCACCTGCCACCAATGCCTATGTCACCTTAAGGATGCCTATAAGATACGTCAATTGTTTCCTGGGCCATGGCCCCTCCTGTTACAAGTATTCCTGACAACAGGAATCAACTGAAATGAATGTGTGGATGGACAGATGGATGGACAGATAGGTGGGTGGACAGATAGGCAGATGGACGGGTAGACAGACTTGTTTTTTCTTAATGATGTTACTTTTAAAAAAGAAGATACATTATTTAGTAACTCCTACCACCTATACGTCCCACCTATCTAGGTAGCAAATATCATTCCTGCTTTAATGGAGCTGCGAAAAGAGGAAAGCCCCACACACACCTGAAGGTGGTGTGATAATATTACACATTTTGCTTCCAGACAAACATTCTGTTAAAACTGGGGCCACAGTTTTCCTAGGAGAGATGTACCACTGTTTCAGTCTGAGTTGAACCCAGTCCAACGATACTTAGGGTTCTTCCTGGAATTTCAAGAAAAGAAGAAAGAAGGAGATGGAGACAAAAGAGGAAAGAAACATAACTACCGATGGTGGGGTTAGGATCTAAGACATGTTTCCAAGCTCTCCTCCTAATCTCACCTCATTCCCACAAGCCACAACCCTGATGGCAAGGGTCTAAGAAAGACGGGGTGGGATTCCCGGGACAGGAACAGCAAAGGTTCCCTCTTCGTTCCCACCAGCCCCTCTACCAGACAGTTCGCTGATGTGGGACTATGCTTGGTGGTGGAACAGCAGGGCCTCTGGAGGATTTCAGCGGCCGGAGAAAACAGCAGTGTGTGGAGATAACCGACACGAGTACAAATCAGAAAGCGTTTTCTACATCATTTATTTACGTTTGCAAGCAGCCTCAAAACGGAGTACACGTCGTGAGAGCCTCAGATTTCTAGTTGTTTCTAGTTCACTTGAAAGTATCTCTTCTCAAGTTGGGAAACACTAACTGATCATCTGTCCTGTACCAAACCTGGAGATACAAAGATGAACAACTGCCTTCAGGTGGGGAGTGAGACTTATAAACATATAATGATGAACCATCATGCAGGGTGATCTGTGCTCTAGATAGAACTATGCCGAAGTAATTAGGATGCAGTCTTTAGTTGGTCAGTTTGTTTGTTTCTTTTTGTCCCTGGATATCAAAATGTTGCAGATAATGACTTTAGGCCCCATTTAAAAATTTTAACATAAAGACTGTACTCATATTCCCTTTTACGTCTAACATTTCCTTAGAAATGTTTGTTTTCAAACTAGGACTTCGTATAACAATAGTGACCTTTCTCTTACTGAAGTGATTCAGCCTTGACCATTTTACCTTAGATTATCTGGTAAAGTAGAATAAAAACTGCTCACTATGCTAATACTGAATTGCTGTAACTTATTTTGTCACAGTAATTTTTTTTTTTTTTTTTTTTTTTTTTTTTTTTTGCTGTATGCAGGCCTCTCACTGTTGTGGCCTCCCCCGTTGCGGAGCACAGGCTCCGGACGCGCAGGCTCAGCGGCCATGGCTCACGGGCCCAGCCGCTCCGCGGCATATGGGATCCTCCCAGACCGGGGCACGAACCCATATCCCCTGCATCGGCAGGCGGACTCTCAACCACTTGCGCCACCAGGGAGGCCCGTCACAGTAATTTTATATGTATTTTGGGGTGGGGGGAAGACCTTTTTAAAAAATAAATTAAAAAATTTTGTAAATACTTTTAGATTTACAGAAAAGTTGTGAAGATTAGTTTCTGTATACCCCACACCCAGTTCCCTCCGTTGTTCACATCTTACATTAATGTTACATTTATCACCACTGTGTGTTTTTAAACACTCTGATTGGGACTTCCCTGGTGGCGCAGTGGTTAAGAATCCACCTGCCAATGCAGGGGACATGGGTTCGACCCCTAATCCGGGAAGATCCCACATGCTGCGTAGCAACTAAGCCCATGCACCACAACTACCGAGCCCACGTGCCACAACTACTGAAGCCTGTGCGTCTAGAGCCCATGCTCCGCAACGAGAAGCCACCGCAATGAGAAGCCCATGTGCCGCAACGAAGAGTAGCCCCTGCTCGCCGCAACTAGAGAAAGCCTGCACGCAGCAACAAAGACCCATCGCAGCCAAAAATAAAATAAATTTTTTTAAAAATTAAAAAAAAACCCACTCTGATTATGCAGACTCTGCTTTTCCATGTTTTATTTGTAAGAGATTATAGGAGGTACTAGAAAAGATCCCCTACAGGAATTGTAACGTTGTCAAAACCCAAATATTTTTTTTTCAAGGTGAGGTCATGTTCAAAATGAGGAGTGAGGTCAAGAAGACCCAATCATGGGGCTCACCACTTGTTTTTTTTTTTTGCGGTATGCGGGCCTCTCACTGTTGTGGCCTCTCCCGTTGCGGAGCACAGGCTCTGAACGCACAGGCTCAGTGGCCATGGCCCACGGGCCCAGCCACTCCACGGCATGTGGGATCCTCCCAGACCGGGGCACGAACCCGTGTCCCCTGCATCAGCATGCGGACTCCCAACCACTGCGCCACCAGGGAAGCCTGGGGCTCGCCACTTTGACTAGCACCACTAGAAGGAACATCTGGAGTGCTGTTTTACAGAGAAGAGAAGTACTAGTAAAAGGAAGACAGAAAGACTGCTAACCTTAAGAGTGTAAGGTAAATCAGGGAGGGGCAAAATTTCTGTAGATTATTTTTTAGGGTTCCAATTCCCCAGATTTAGTATAAAATTACCTCAACGCCCTATAAATGCTTATCACACACAATAACTATTTGTTGAATATAAGTGAATCCCACTTTCAAATATATCATACAGAAACCCCAATACATTTGTTTGATATCAAATCTGCATTCATCGATGTTTCATGGAGATTTTTTTTTTTAAGTCACAATCTTTTCCCAACATGAGGCCGACCCTAAATGCAAGTTGTGGTTTTGCCTCAGACTTAAGCAGAACAAACCTATGGGAGATCTGAAGGCTATATTCTCAACAATCACTATTACAAAATAATACCAAGATCAAGTCTCTACTCTATGCAACTAAGGGCCAAACAGAAGAGGGGAGAGGTGATTCACCCTTGTACATAAAGCATCTGAGAGCATTAATGCTCTAAGTGAATTCCTGGAGACACAGGGCATGTAGGGCTCAGGACCAAGGATCCTGATAGTTGTCAGACACAGAGAGTGGACCGTGAGAAGAGTTCAGAGGTCCGAGGTCCAGTTACAGCCACGCCACTACTCTGAGCATAACTGTAATGTCAGTTTCCTCATCTATCATATACTTTGACTGGATGATCTCTATTCTACCTTCTACTCTAAATTTTTTTTCAATATGAAACTTAAAAAACTCCAAGATCCCAATTTAAATTCCACTTAATAAGAATCAATTACTTAATCCACCTGGAATGAAGAACACTGGAGTTGAGAACATCCATTCCAATGGTAATAACAGCCAACCTTATTGAGCACTGCTCTAATGCCTTACATCCTTTAACTCACTTAATCCCCACATCCACCCTTAGAGGAATGTACTATTGTTATCCCAATTTTACAGATGAGAAAAGAGTTTATGTAATTTAAACATTCAAGGTCTCACAGCTTGCAAATAAATGATGAAGCCAGGACTTAAACTTTGATGGTCTGGTGCCAGAGCCTGAGTTCTTAGCTACTGTTCATCACTGCCTCACCTACAGCCGAACATTGACAGGAAATCACCAAAAAAAACCCACTTAAATAAGAAAGAATTGTGAATCAATTACCAAGGAACCTTGAGAACTTGTCTTCTTTCACTGACTCTCCATGGGTGGAAGGTTTAAAATCAGAGGAAGGGGGAAGGTGTCTTGAAGAGTATTAGAAAATTATTTAAGACTTTCATCACTTCTGGGATTTATTCATAATACACAAAATGTCAAAGGAGTATATGCAAATAAATGTTTGAAAATTCATGGGCCTGGCTGTATTTTGTGTTTTTGGAAATCCTACATTAAAGAGGGGTGTTAGCCTCAGGAGCAGCAGATTAAATCTCCACAATCAACTTGATGTACCCTGCACCTGTGGAATACTTGAATAGACAACGAATCATCCCAAATTGAGGAGGTGGACTTTGGGAGCAATGATATATATACTTTTTTCCCTTTTTCTCTTTTTGTGAGTGTGTATGTGTAAGCTTCTGTGTGTGATTTTTGTCTGTATAGCTTTGCTTTTACCATTTGTCCTAGGGTTCTGTCTGTCATTTTTTCTTTTTTTTTTTTTTTACTATAGTTTTTAGCACTTGTTATCATTGGTGGATTTGTTTTTTGGTTTGGTTGCTCTCTCCTTAATTTCTTTCTTTTTTTCTTTATTACTTAAAATTTTCTTTTTAATAATTATTTTTTATTTTAATAACTTCATTTTGTTTTATTTTATTTTATTTTATCTTCTTTCTTTCTTTCTTTTTTTCCTCCCTTTTATTCTGAGCTGTGTGGATGAAAGGCTCTTGGTGCTCCAGCCAGGCGTCAGGGCTGTGCTTCTGAGGTGGGAGAGCCAAGTTCAGGACACTGGTCCTCAAGAGACCTCCCAGCTCCACATAATATCAAACAGCGAAAATCTCCCAGAGATCTCCCTCTCAACGCCAAGACCCAGCTCCACTCAATGACCAGCAAGCGACAGTGCTGGACAACTAGCAAGACAGGAACACAACGCTATCCATTAGCTGAGAGGCTGCCTAAAATCATAATAAGGCCACAGACACTCCAAAACACACGATCAGATGTGGACCTGCCCACTAGAAAGACAAGATCCAGCCTCAACCACCAGAACACAGGCACTAGTACCCTCCACCAAGAAGCCTACACAACCCACTGAACCAACCTTAGCCACTGGGGAAAGACACCAAAAACCACAGGAACTACGAACCTGCAGCCTGCGAAAAGGAGACCCCAAACACAGTAAGATAAGCAAAATGAGAAGACAGAAAAACACACAGCAGATGAAGGAGCAAGGTAAAAACCCACCAGACCTAACAAATGAAGGGGAAATAGGCAGTCTACCTGAAAAAGAATTCAGAATAATGAGAGTAAAGATGATCCAAAATCTTGGAAATAGAATGGAGAAAATACAAGAAACATTTAACAAGGACCTAGAAGAACTAAAGAGCAAACAGTGAAGAACAACACAATAAATGAAATTAAAAATACTCTAGATGGGATCAATAGCAGAATAACTAGGCAGAGGAACAGATAAGTGACCCAGAAGATAAAACAGTATAAATAACTACTGCAGAGCAGAATAGAGAAAAAAGAATGAAAAGAATTGAGGACAGGCTCAGAAATCTCTGGGACAATATTAAACGCACCAACATTCAAATTATAGGGGTCCCAGAAGAAGAAGAGAAAAAGAAAGGGACTGAGAAAATATTTGAAGAGATTATAGTTGAAAACTTCCCTAATATGGGAAAGGAAATAGTCAATCAAGTGCAAGAAATACAGAGAAGCCCACACAGGATAGATCCAAGGAGAAACACAGCAAGACACATATTAATCAAACTATCAAAAATTAAATACAAAGAAAAAATATTAAAAGCAGCAAGGGAAAAACAACAAATAACACACAAGGGAATCCCCATAAGGTTAACAGCTGATCTTTCAGCAGAAACTCTGCAAGCCAGAAGGGAGTGGCAGGACATATTTAAAGTGATAAAGGAGAAAAACCTACAACCAAGATTACTCTACCTGGCAAGGATCTCATTCAGATTTGATGGAGAAATTAAAACCTTTACAGACAAGCAAAAGCTAAGAGAATTCAGCATCACCAAACCAGCTTTACAACAAATACTAAAGGAACTTCTCTAGGCAGGAAACACAAGAGAAGGAACAGACTTACAATAACAAACCCAAAACAATTAAGAAAATGGTCATAGGAACATACATATTGATAATTACCTTAAATGTAAATGGATTAAATGCTCCAGCCAAAAGACATAGACTGGCTGAATGGATACAAAAACAAGACGCATATATAGGCTGTCTACAAGAGTCCCACTTCAGACCTAGAGACACATACAGACTGAAAGTGAGGGGATGGAAAAAGATATTCCATGCAAATGGAAATCAAAAGGAAGAGGGAGTAGCAATTCTCATATCAGACAAAATAGACTTAAAATAAAGACTATTACAAGAGACAAAGAAGGACACCACATAATGATCAAGGGATCAATCCAAGAAGAAGATTTAACAATTGTAAATATTTATGCACCCAACATAGGAGCACCTCAATACATAAGGCAAATAACAAAAGCCTTAAAAGGGGAAATCAACAGTAACACAATCACAGTAGGGGACTTTAACACCCCACTTTCACCAATGGACAGATCATCCAAAATGAACATCAATAAGGAAACAAGAGCTTTAAATAATACATTAAACAAGATGGACTTAATTGATATTTATAGGACATTCCATCCAAAAACAACAGAATACACATTTTTCTCAAGTGCTCATGGAACATTCTCCAGGATAGATCATATCTTGGGTCACAAATCAAGCCTTGGTAAATTTAAGAAAATTGAAATTGTATCAAGTATCTTTTTTGACCACAACGCCATGAGACTAGATATCAATTACAGGAAAAAATCTGTAAGAAATACAAACACATGGAGGCTAAACAACACATTACTTAATAACCAAGAGATCACTGAAGAAATCAAAGAGGAAATCAAAAACTACCTAGAAACAAATGACAATGAAAACATGACTACCCAAAACCTATGGGATGCAGCAAAAGCAGTTCTAAGAGGGAAGTTTATAGCAATACAATCCTACCTCCAGAAACAAGAAACATCTAAAATAAACAACCTAACCTTACATCTAAAGCAATTAGAGAAAGAAGAACAAAAAAACCCCAAAGTTAGCAGATGGAAAGAAATCATAAAAATCAGATCAGAAATAAATGAAAAAGAAATGAAGGAAACAATAGCAAAGATCAATAAAACTAAAAGCTGGTTCTTTGAGAAGATAAACAAAATTGATAAACCATTGGCCAGACTCATCAAGAGAAAAAGGGAGAAGACGCAAATCAACAGAATTAGAAATGAAAAAGGAGAAGTAACAACTGACACTGCAGAAATACAAAGGACCGTGAGAGATTACTACAAGCAGCTATATGTCAATAAAATGGACAACCTGGAAATAATGGAGAAATTCTTAGAAATGCACAAACTTCTGAGACTGAACCAGGAAGAAATAGAAAATATGAAGAGACCAATCACAAGCACTGAAATTGAAACTGATTAAAAATCTGCCAACAAACAAAAGCCCAGGACCAGATGCCTTCACAGCTGAATTCTATCAAACATTTAGAGAAGAGCTAACACCTATCCTTCTCAAACTCTTCCAAAATACAGCAGAGGGAGGAACACTCCCAAACTCATTCTACGAGGCCACCAGCACCTTGATACCAAAACCAGACAAGGATGTCACAAAGAAAGAAAACTACAGGCCAATATCACTGATGAACATAGATGCAAAAATCCTCAAAAAATACTAGCAAACAGAATCCAACAGCACATTAAAAGGATCATACACCATGATCAAGTGGGGTTTATTCCAGGAACACAAGGATTCTTCAATATACGCAAATCAATCAATGTGATATACCATATTAACAAATTGAAGGAGAAAAACCATATGATCATTTCTATAGAGGCAGAGGAAGCTTTTGACAAAATTCAACACCCATTTATGATAAAAACCCTCCAGAAAGTAGGCACAGACGGACTTTCCTCACCATAATAAAGGCCATATATGACAAACCCACAGCCAACATCATCCTCAATGGTGAAAAACTGAAACCATTTCCACTAAGATCAGGAACAAGACTAGGTTGTCCACTCTCACCACTATTATTCAACATAGTTTTGGAAGTTTTACCACAGCAATCAGAGAAGAAAAAGAAATAAAAGGAATCCAAATTGGAAAAGAAGAAGTAAAGCTGTAACTGTTTGCAGATGACATGATACTATACATAGAGAATCCTAAAGATGCTACCAGAAAACTACTAGAGCTAATCAATGAATTTGGTAAAGTAGCAGGATACAAAATTAATGCACAGTAATCTCTTGTATTCCTATACACGAATGATGAAACATCTGAAAGTGAAATTAAGAAAACACTCCCATTTACCATTGCAACAAAAAGAATAAAATAGCTAGGAATAAACCTACCTAAAGAGACAAAAGACCTGTATGCAGAAAATTATAAGACACTGATGAAAGAAATTAAAGATGATACAAATAGATGGAGAGATATACCATGTTCTTGGATTGGAAGAATCAACTTTGTGAAAATGACTATATTACCCAAAGCCATCTACAGATTCAATGGAATCCCTATCAAACCACCAATGGCATTTTTCACAGAAGTAGAACAAAAAATTTCACAATTTGTATGGAAACACAAAAGACCCCGAATAACCAAAGCAATCTTGAGAAAGAAAAATGGAGCTGGAGGAATCAGGCTCCCTGACTTCAGACTATACTACAAAGCTACAGTAATCAAGACAGTATGGTACTGGCACAAAAACAGAAATATAGATCAATGGAACATGATAGAAAGCCCAGAGATAAACCCACGCACATATGGTCAACTTATCTTTGATAAAGGAGGCAAGAATATACAGTGGAGAAAAGACAGCCTCCTCAATAAGTGGTGCTGGGAAAACTGGACAGCTACATGTAAAAGAATGAAATTAGAACACTCCCTAACACCATACACAAAAATAAGCTCAAAATGTATTAAAGACCTAAATGTAATGCCAGACACTATAAAACTCTTAGAGGAAAACATAGGCAGAACACTCTATGACATAAATCACAGCAAGATCCTTTTTGACCCACCTCCTAGAGAAATGGAAATAAAAACAAAAATAAACAAATGGGACCTAATGAAACTTAAAAGCTTTTGCACAGCAAAGGAAACCATAAACAAAACGAAAAGACAACCCTCAGAATGGGAGAAAATATTTGCAGATGAAGCAACTGACAAAGGATTAATCTCCAAAATTTACAAGCAGCTCATGCAGCTCAATATCAAGAAAACAAACAACCCAATCCAAAAATGGGCAGAAGACCTAAATAGACATTTCTCCAAAGAAGATATACAGATTGCCAACAAACACATGAAAGAATGCTCAACATCATTAATCATTAGAGAAATGCAAATCAAAACTACAATGAGATATCATCTCACACTGGTCAGAATGGCCATCGTCGAAAAATCTAGAAACAATAAATGCTGGAGAGGGTGTGGAGAAAAGGGAATCCTCTTGCACTGTTGGTGGGAATGTTAATTGATACAGCCACTATGGAGTACAGTATGGAGGTTCCTTAAAAAACTAAAAATAAAACTACCATACGACCCAGCAATCCCATTACTGGGCATAATACCCTGAGAAAACCATAATTCAAAAAGAGTCACGTACCACAATGTTCATTGCAGCTCTATTTACAATAGCCAGGACATGGAAGCAACCTAAAAGTCCATCAACAGATGAATGGATCAAGAAGATGTGGCACATATATACAATGGAATATGACTCAGCCATAAAAAGAAACGGAATTGAGTTATTTTTAGTGAGGTGGACGTACCTAGAGTCTGTCATACAGAGTGAAGTAAGTCAGAAAGAGAAAAACAAATACCGTATGCTAACACATATATATGGAATCTAAAAAAAGAAAAAAAAAAGGTCATGAAGAACCTAGGGGCAAGATGGGAATAAAGACACAGAAGTACTAGAGCATGGACTTGAGGATATGGGGAGGGGGAAGGGTAAGCTGTGACAAAGTGAAAGAGCGGCATGGACATATATACACTACCAAACGTAAGGTAGATAGCTAGTGGGAAGCAGCCGCATAGCACAGGGAGATCAGCTTGGTGCTTTGTGACCACCTAGAGGGGTGGGATAAGGAGGCTGGGAGGGAGGGAGATGCAAGAGGGAAGAGATATGGGGATATATGTATATGTATAACTGATGCACTTTGTTATAAAGCAGAAACTAACACACCATTGTAAAGCAATTATACTCCAATAAAGATGTTTAAAAAAAATAAAATAAAATAAAAGAGGGGTGTTTTGTTTTTTGGCCTTTTGTTGAAGAAGACAAAACAATAAAGCCTTCTATTACTCACCAAGGCATAGATCTGCTGTCAGTGTTCATAAGACAAGCAATACATTTTCTTCTTCACACAATATATTGTATGGCAGGGATTTGGTCAATATACTCATGGTACCCTAACCTCTGTGGAAATAAATCCTAGAATCAAGGCTATTGTCTGGGATATTCCTAAAGCCAATGTAAGTATGTGATTTTCATTTCTAAATTACAGTAATGTTGATATTCCTTCTAATGATATTACATTAACTCGCAAGGTTAAAAGCAACTGAAACCCTTTCAACTTGAATTAAATAAAAGGAATTTTCATTATGAGTATACAAGGTTATCTCAGGAATTCCCACAAACAGGAAGTACACCTGAACTTCATGCAGCACTGGAAATAAGGTAGTTTCTTACACAAGCTCTCTTCTTCTGAGACCACACTATCCCTGCTTTTTTCTTTAAAACTCCTGCTAGAGCTGGACTCTTTCTGCTTGTTCATCAGCATACCTGGGCAGCGTTAATCAATATATATGCCCTGACCAACCCCAAACCTAAATAATTAAAAAAAAAAATTCCGAAGAGTGCAATTCAGCGTATAAGGACTTTTTCTACTTTCAGCTTCTCTCTGGAATCTGTAACCAAAGAGAAACTACTGGGCAAGAGATGGTGATAAACTTTAAGGCCTGCTTGTCATTCCTTGATAACATCCCTAGACAGTCTACACAAGGCAGTGCAGCCAGGGATAATTTTATCTCTAGGAAACAGGTTTACAGTTGATGGGATGTTTGTATTTTAGACACAATGTTACTCTGAAGCATTCAGACAATCTATACTTTCCTTCTATTGTTTTATTTTCTTAATTATCAAAGGGTATTCATTCTCAATTCTCCTTTCCAAAAGGAGAGAGAATCACACAAAGTCCTTCTTTGGCACACCTGCCTTATTTTTGCTGCATTTATCAATAGAAGTACAAGGGTGGGCAGGCTCACTCTGCATCTCCTGAGAGCTGCTCTACAACTGGAACAAGATGGAAAGTGACAAAAACTTGTCAGAGGGCAGAACTGAATGCTCTGATTTGGTGTCCAGAGGAGCCCCTCATCAAAAAGGAAGTCCTCAACCCTGAAATTATATATTTGGGAGCAGGCCTGATTTCTGGTTTCAAGAATGGTTTCATGACAGTATGGAGGTTCCTTAAAAACCTAAAAACAGAGCTACTGTATGATCCAGCAATTCCACTCCATATCTGGAAAAGATGAAAACTAATTCAAAAAGATACATGCACCCCAATGTTCATAGCAGCGTTATTTACAATAGCCAAGATATGGAAGCAACCCAAGTGCCCATTAACAGATGATTGGTTTAAGAAGATATGGTATATATACACAATGGAATGTTACTCAGCTATAAAAAGAACGAAATATTGCATTTGCAGCAACACGGATGGATCTTGAGAATATTGTACTAAATGAAATTAAGAGAGAAAGACAAGTATTATATGATATCACCTATATGTGGAATCAAGAAAATAATACAAATGAATCTATATACAAAATGGAAATAGACTTACAGACATAGAAAACAAACTTATGGTTATCAAAGGGGAAAGGGAGGAGAGGAAAGACAAACTAGGAGTATAGGATTAAAAGGTACACACCACCATACATAAAACAGATAAGCAACAAGTATTTGCTGTATAGCACAGGGAACTATATTCAATACCCTGTAATGGCCTATAATGGGAAACAATCTGAAAAAAATACATATAGGGGCTTCCCTGGTGGCACAGTGGTTGAGA
The DNA here is from genome assembly GCF_025265405.1 of Mesoplodon densirostris. Taxonomy (NCBI): domain Eukaryota; kingdom Metazoa; phylum Chordata; class Mammalia; order Artiodactyla; family Ziphiidae; genus Mesoplodon; species Mesoplodon densirostris. Next base: position 233,984,947 of record NC_082661.1, read on the forward strand.
GTCCGCCTGCCGATGCAGGGGACACGGGTTCGTGCCCCGGTCTGGGAAGATCCCACATGCCGCGGAGCGGCTGGGCCCGTGAGCCATGGCCGCTGAGCCTGCGCGTCCGGAGCCTGTGCTCCGCAATGGGAGAGGCCACAGCAGTGAGAGGCCCGCGTACCGCAAAAAAAAAAAATACATATAAATACATATATATAACTGAATCACTTTGCTGTACACCTGAAATTCACACAATATTGTAAATCAAGTATACTTCAATTTAAAAAAAAAAGAAAAAAAGGAAGGGTTTTGTGTATGAAACAAGACTGAATTTTGATTAACAGCAGTTTACTGTTACCAAGACAGCACGTGACTGGGCTTCTGAATGACTGTTTAGGAATTCTGTCCACACTAAGATGCTCCCAGGAATTAGTTAGTACACGTTTATGGTTTACAGTCCTATTCAATACACACACTGAAAAATGTGATCATGCTCTGCCAGTAAGGGAAAGCACTTAAATAAAAAATTAAAATAAAACATTAAAGTCCAGCTGTACAAGGATATTTATTAATCGGGGTCAAATCATAACCTAAGGGCAGATAGAGATCCACAAAGATGTATACAAAGTTCACTCAACTAAAGGCTATTTAATATAGATTTTGTAGAACTGTGTAAATAACTGCTTCTAAATTATACTGCAGAAAAGTAAAGAACTAATGTAACATATAACCCAAGGGAAAGAGAGAAAAGAATTAGGATGAAAAGATTTAAGGGCTAGGATGTCCACGTGCTCCCTGGACGGCCGAGAAGTGCGGGCCGCACCTGCCAGTTTTGAGAAAAGCAGCAAACACAGGACCAGCTGCTGTTCCAAAGTTAACTGCCTGCTGATAGTTTAATCTGAAACAGCTTCAGAGAGGCCCCCCACCCCTGCACTAAGCACTTAGGGCAGTGACAGGCCAGCTGATAAAACTTTTCAATTACCCAACTGATAAACCATATAAATGCTTCCTTTTCATTCCCATCACACTAGGGGGGAATGCTAAAGTCACATTTCTTAAAACCACAATAAAAAGTATATATTCTCTGTAGAATGACATAAAATGTTAATAATCCTTTCTCATCTCCCATTGCAAAAGGATTTTTCCCCCCAAAGCCTGCATACACTTTAACTTTTCACCTTGTTTACAGCATTAGAGATGCTACAGCAAAAGTATTTTCTTATAGCTTAGAAAACATAATGCCAGAAAGTAATGACGCACAAGCTATAGTTTATAGCGGTATGGAAATCAGGACATAAGGGTAGGGAAATACTACAGAATGCCAATAGTTAAACTAAGCCCAGCAGAGCATGACATTTTAATAGACATATTTAGAAAGGAGAAAAGCAAAATCAAGTTAAATCTTCTGCTTTTAGCTAATCTATTTAAACCATAATGTGATAATGGTAAAGTGTCAAAATAAAATCCTAAACATCTTTATAAGACCAACAGTAGGGTACCAATGCAGAAAACCAAGACCCTTTCAAATTCTTAATGATAAAGTGGTTGCTATGAGTTTTAATATCATCAACTATTAACTGTGAGTGCACCAAACTTTGTGCTATAAATATTCTTCATGTTGAGTTCACGTACCTCCCTGTGTGGGTGACAGTTCAGGCCCATTATGGGGACGGTGGTTGCAACAGGCCCTACTGAACCTGCGCTGGGACCAAACCACCACAAAGCCATCTGAGATTTGTGAAGAAAACAGAAATGTAGGGTATATAAAATGTCAAAAGTTAAGTGTGAATGAGAATAGGAGTTTGACAGAAACTTGAGTAAAATATTTATCTTGTAAGAAGCAAGAGGTTTTCTCACACAGGTACACAAAGATATGAACATAAAGATGCTTACTGCAGCATCATTCCTGTTATGCTATCAATAAGCAATCCAAATGCTACCAATAAAAGACTGGTTAAATAAATAATAATATAACTTCACTAGAAAATTCTATGTAGCAGTTGAAAAAAACAATGAAGTGGAAAGTGGCATGATAAAACTTTCTAAAATACAAGTGAAAAGGCAAGTTGGCATAAATATATCTATGAATATATATACATATACACTACACACACACATATATATATCCTCATTTACTGTAAATATTATTTGAATATATACTATGTATGTGCATAGAAAGCAGACTAGGATAGACGCTGAACCATCAGACTCCTTTAATAATAGTTGCTTGTGGAATAAAGACAGACACCACATATTTCTATACTACTAAAAAATGTTTTCATGTGGTACTTGTTTAACTCTTGGGTAACAAGATGAGATAAAAATCCACAGAGCAATAAATAGTGCTTTGAGTAGAGGGAACTACAGGAGTAGACTATGAGTAGAAATGAAATGGGAGCAGTGTTTGATCATGGTTTTTTCTGAACATTCTTGATTACTTCCTCCTTTTTGTTTTCCTCTTTCAGAAATAATCAAAGAAAATGTCACTCAATTTTACACTCATGTCCTTATAAAAACCATTTGCTGACCTCTGCTTTACATATATGGTATCATACTGTACCTATTTTTTTTCTACAACTTGCTTTTTTTTTTTTTAATTGAAGTCGAGTTGGTTTACAATGCTGTGGCAATCTCTGCTGTACAGCAAAGTGACCCAGTTATACACATACACTTATTCTTTTTTTAATGTTCTTTTCCATTACGGTTTATCTGAGGAGATTGGATATAGTTCCCTACAACTTGCTTTTTATCATCCAAAATTCTGTTTCTGAGATTTATCTATGTTGTCACACGTAGCTGTAGTTCCCTCAGTCCAAAGAGTGCTACTCTCAACATTCCTATACATAGTTCCTTTGGCACAGGTGAAAGAATTTCTCTAGGGTATATAACACCTGCTGGGTTGTATGGTATGGGCATTTCTAGCTTTACCAGACATTGCTCAATTACTCTCTAAATATGACGTACCAAATTATTCTCAACCTCTGAGAACTGTTACTGTCAATCTTTGAGATACCTGTACCAACTCAATGGAAGTGAAATGGTACCTCATTACCCCCACGGAACACATCCTCTTAGTAGTAGCAAGGTAAAGAATCTTTTCAAATATTAGTTGGTTCCTTAGGTTTCATCTTTTCTGAGCTCCCTGCCCCTATTTTACTGAGTTATTTGTCTTTTTCTTTCTGATGCATAGGTTTTTATTTATGTTGGACACTAACTGTTGTGGCCTATGTGCATTGCAGCCAGGACTTGTCTTTTCACAGAGTTTTCACAGAGTCAAATTTATCAGTCTTTTTCTTTGTGGTCTGTACTTGTCTAAGAACTCATTCGTTACTCTAAAGTCATAAAGATATCCTTACGTATGTCTTCAAAATGTTTTACTTTTTTACTTTCATGTCTTTAGATTCTACCCTACAGGATAAAATAAAGCAAATTCCATCTAGATTTTTAAATATGGGTGATCAACTGCACCACTTGTTGACACGTCCGCTTTCCCTGCTGGCTCCATCACAGCATGTGACACAGAACCATGCGTATCCATCTGTGTCTTTGCTGGACTCTCTATCCTGTTCCCTCGACCTGTTTCTCTGCTGACAAAACACTTGCAAGAGTCTACCTCCTGGTCTTGATCTTTAAAGTTTCCTTGGTTATTTGGTTTTTCTTGTTCTTCCTTATAAATTTTAGAATCATTTTGTCTAATATTTTAAAAATTTTGTGATTTTTACTGAAATTCCATTGAACTTTATAAATGGGTATCAAAGGGCATTATGACAGGCTTTAGTAATATTTACTAATATTCAAATGATAATTTTTGAGAAATAGATTAAGGGTTCTCTGTTTTGCTGCCGCCTTTTTTTTTTTTTTTCCTGCTGTAAGTTATTTCCTTGTAGTTGGTAAAGCATTTAAGGCAAAGTAGCTGGTTTTTCAGCCTCCATAAGTCACTGGGATCTATTATTCAGAGCTGGTGGGGTGATAAAAAGAGTTGCTAATTTTCCATTGCTGGCACGGATTGCCACAGGGCTTAATTTTCTTCATTATCTTTAGCTCTTACCCCCCTCCCAATTAGCTTCCCAAACTGCCATTCCATAGTACATTTTTCTAGATGGTATTAATAGCTGTGTCTGGGAAAGGAAGTAACAAATTCAAACAAATTTTAAAAATCCTTTATAGTAAGTCTCTCACTTGGAGTTTTATAATGCACTTCAGTACATCAAAGACGCTCAGTAAAGAAATATGTCTAATTTTGTCTTAACTCACCATCTCCAAACTTTTTGCATGCACTAATTATTCACTTCTTGCATCCTAACTGATATCCCACAAAGAACGTTCCATGGGACAGCAATTTGGGAAATGGTGTATTTAAACTAATAACGAAAAGACAAGAAGAGTTCAGATATTTCTGACGTCTACAAAACAAACGAATCAAAAAGCACCCAGCAAGCCTCTTGAAAATGCCTTAGTGATGTTTTTCAGCTTGGGGTCTTAGTGTTGACCTATACCTAATAAGACTTTTCCTTTAACTTGACAATAGTTTTACTTTCCTTCTTATTTCAGCACCGAAATGAAAGAACAGGCAGCCGTCCCAGATTTATTCACCTCTCACTGTGAAAGCTATAGAAGTGTTTGGCCTTAGAAAAACACAGACCAAAGAAATGCATCTCTTATCCTTGCTGGGCGTTGAGCCCATGCTCTTGCTGCCAAGTGGCCTGAGGAGAACCAAAAAACATACCAAAATTAAGTGACTTTTATTTATATTTTCTCCTTTCTGCTCTGTTGATGCAGCAGGTATTAATTTGCTTGATGCACTGCTGGACTGACAGGGTGGCCTGGCTCAGCTAAGGATGGGAGGGGAAGAGGAGGTCACTGCCAATCTCAGCAGACACCCTGGACAGACAACAATGACCTTCCCTGGAAAACATTTCTCCTTTCTTATAGGGCATTACTTCTTGCTGCTGTAGTAACAAACATTCAATAACAGTCATGGGCGAGTTTTGAGAGTCAGGTTCTTCCCAATCTGCAAGGGAAAAACACTGGCATTTCCTTTCTCTCCGCGTTACATTTGACATTTATTCCATATTCATTTATTAAGTGCTCATTGTGGACCAGGCACAAAGCTAATTGGTAGGGTTACCAAGACCAGCAGCAGAGTCCTTGAGAACCTAAACTATAAATTAGAGGTTGAAGACCGAGTACCACAAGCATTGCCTGAAGCAGAACTAGGAAGACTTGGATCCTGACGTGAGAGACTGGGAATGTAAATCCCAGACAATGGGCGCTCTGTGCTCCACGAAGCTGGAGACTTTTTCTTGTTTTCGGTTGTATCCTGAGCCTGGATATTTATCTGCTACTGAATGAGGAAGGGCTGGAGCCATCTAGAATCATGATTTAGCCATGCATGAATCTTTTCTATTTTATCCCAGCACTAGTTTGTCCAGCTTTTCCTTGACATGTTCCCCTACAGAATGGCGCATTCCATCCTTGACCTGCTATGCCTGGAAATCTTTCCTCGCATTGTGCAGAAATCCACCCCCTCAAGGTTCCACCCACAGACGCATATTCTACCCTCTGGGATGCCGCAGAACACACAGAACCATTCCCTCCACTGCTACTTTTTATTGTGAAAATTTCAAGTCTACAGAAAAGTTGAAGAAACAGTACAATGAACACCCATATATACTTATCACCTGTTCACCAATTATTAATATCTTCCCATATGTACAGTTTTATCTCTTGCTGTGTTTTTTTCTTCATGAATTATTTGAGAGTACGCTGCACACAGAAGCCTGCATCACCTCTAATACGTCTGCATACATCTCCTAAGAATAAGGACATTCTCCCACATAACAGCTTCCCTACTATACACCTAAACAAAGTAATATTAATCAAATATTATGTAAAATAAAATTCGTATTTAAATTTTCTTAATTATCCCCAGTGTTTTTTTTATTCTTTTCTTTTCTTTTTATTCTTTATTTTTTTCTTGGCCACACTGTGTGGCTTGTGGGATCTTAGTTCCCTGACCAGGGATCGAACCCAGGCCCTCGACAGTGGAAGCATGGAGCCCTAACCACTGGACCGCCAGGGAATTTCCCTAAGTGTTTTTCTGTTTTTTTTTTTAAATCTGGATTTTAAAATTCCAGATTAAAAAAAATCACAGCCTTTTTTATTAACCTAGAATATTTTTCTAGCCTTTTTGTATTTTTCATAACATTACCTTTTTTTTTGGCCAGGAACACTACTACATAAGTGATATCTGTGTACACTGCTAAAGCATCAGCTGGAGCCACATATCGTCAGGTTGTCTCACTAGTGGTGATGTGGATATAAGTTGACCACTTGATTAAGAATGGGATCACCAGATCTCTTCATTGAAAAGGTACATTTTCCCCTTTATAATTAAAAACTTAAATATCATCTTATGGGAGTGTGAATATCTACTCCTCCAACAATTTTTTTTTTTTTTTTTTTTTTTTTTTTTTTTTTTGTGGTATGCGGGCCTCTCACTGTTGTGGCCTCTCCCGCTGCGGAGCACAGGCTCCGGACGCGCCCGCTCAGCAGCCAGGGCTCACGGGCCCAGCTGCTCCGCGGCATGTGGGATCCTCCCAGACCGGGGCACGAACCCGTGTCCCCTGCATCGGCAGGCAGACTCTCAACCACTGCGCCACCAGGGAAGCCCTCTCCAACAATTTTTTACCCAAGTTTTAGGAGCCACTGGTGATCTTTGCCTGAATCAACTATTACATTGAGAATTATAAAATGATAATTTTCTGATTCTATTTCTTCTTCTACATGGATTTTAAAAAATCCAGTGTGTTAGAATCCACTATCATTTAAACATTTTTTGCTACTCAAATTGGCCCAGATTTGGCCAGTGGGAGCCTCTTGAAGCTGCCTCCTAGGCCTTTTTGACATGACCCCGTTAGTTGAGCATTTCCTACTTTCTGTCACTAGGGGTCCAAGCTTACCTGTACTTTCCCCTTCCCAGGACCTAGAATTAGCCATTCCTCCGAGGCTCCCTGGTTCCTCCTAGAGGGAACAGCACTTATGAGGAACAGTTTTTCTAGTCTCTTCTATACAGCCCTCCAGGTGTTGGAAGCCAGTTATTTCTGTCCCATACCCCTCCCCAAACTTCCAAACCAAGGCTAACTTCACCCAATTTCTTACACAAGTCTTCCTGCAACTTAGCTTCGATTTCTACCCAGCTCGTCTCTTTCATAGTCCCTGTCCCAACTCAGCTGCTGTCTTCTATCCCAGTGGGTCCCAACCTGGCTCTGCATCAGAATCACTGGAGGACTTCTTTAATACACAGATTCCCAGGATCCACTTACTGGATGAGAATCTCTGGAGTAGATCACGGGACTGTTTCTGTTTCCTTAAGTTCCCCAAGTAATACCAACATAGCCAGCCCACTGCACATGCCAATTTTTTAAGGCCTTGTGGACCCAGTATTGGATACAACATCAAAAGTGTGGCCTAGAGCTACCCACTTTTCTTGTACCAGACATTAGAGTTCCTTCAGCATAGCTAAATCAATGCTGACATTTCTGGGGAGGTGGAGGCAATGACATGAGATTTTTGGCTCATGATGACTGAATGTATTTATTTAGTTGATGTTGTTGGCCCCGCCACAGGGCTTTTGGGGGATCTTGGTTCCCCAACCAGGGACTGACCCTGGGCCACAGCAGTGAAAGCCCAGGATCCTAACCACTAGGCCACCAGGGAACTCCCCTCATGATGAATTTATGAATCCTCCAGATCTTTTCCAACATATTATTAAGGTGTATCCCCCCTATCTCTTCATGCTCCACTGATCCTTCAGCCTTAGGTGTAAGGATTTACATTTGTTCCAATGAAAACACATATTGCTTAATTCAGTTAAGCTTTCGGTATGTCAAGGGTCTTATGCATCCTGATTTTATCATCCTAATTATTTTTTACCCTTCCAACTTTATGTCAGTCAAGCACGCTGTCCAAGTCCCCTTACATTGTCTCTTTTTCTTTTTTTTAAAGATTTTTTTTTGATGTGGACCATTTTTAAAGTCTTTATTGAATTTGTTACGATATTGCTTCTGTTCTACATCTTGGTTTTTTGGCCGCGAAGCATGTGGGAATCTTAGCTCCCCGACCAGGGATTGAACCCACACCCCTTGCAATGGAAGGCAAAGTCTTAACCACTGGACCGCCAGGAAAGTCCCTTCTATTATTTTTTTAAGTATTAAAAAATCACTCTTACACATATTTCTATGACTGTGGTTGTGGTTATATAACTGTATGTGTTTGTCAAAACGCATAGAATCATACAGCAAAAAAAGTAAATGTATGTGAATTACAACTGAAAAAAAAAATCAGCCTTATATCCCAAATACTCATTTACATTTTTCTCTCAGATTAGGTCTCACTAACTTATTCTGATTGACAATCTCTGCAAAATGTATTGCTGTTCTAATAGAGTTTTCATAGATTTTGTATTATTATTATTATTTTTTTTGCGGTATGCGGGCCTCTCACTGTTGTGGCCTCTCCCGTTGCGGAGCACAGGCTCCGGACGCGCAGGCTCAGCAGCCATGGCTCACGGGCCCAGCTGCTCCGTGGCATGTGGGATCTTCCCGGACCGGGGCACGAACCCGTGTCCCCTGCATCGGCAGGCGGACTCTCAACCACTGCGCTACCAGGGAAGCCCTAGATTTTGTATTTTTATTCATCTGAGGTCAATGCATTCTAGAGTTTGATACCTTGAAAAAGCATCAGGATTTGTTTACCAGGCCACTCAACCCAGTGAATGTATTATTACCATTTTATCAATTCCCACAATATAAAATGCAAAGAAAAAGTGATGGAATGTGGAATAAGGTGAAAATAGTATTTTAAAAATTACAATCCTTCACAGAACTGGGTTAAAAAATCGAATACAGGCCTGTCATTCTTGCCTAGGAGTGGAACTTAGACAATTTGCCACATATAAGTTTGACAAGGATTTAAAATGTACTCTTCAGTGCTGGTGAAGGTCTTGTGAGACATACTCTCAGACATCATGAGAAAGAGGCTGAAGCAATAGAACCTTCCTAGCCATTTGAAACTATCTAACAAGAACTTAAAGAATTCAACTGGAATACATATATACTGATAAAATCTAGAGAGAATTATGTCAAATTTTTAGCAGTAGCCAGCCATTTCTAGCTGATGAAAGACATGCTGGTTTTTTTTTTTTAATGCTTTATATTTTAAAAAATAATTTAAAAATTTCTACAATGAGCCCATGTTAGTTTTATAATTAGGAAAAAAGCAGTACATATTTATAAAAAATACCAATTAAAGAACAAGGAGGAAAGTAAACCACAAAAGGAAAGAAGCAGGGATAAAATAATTTTTTGCAAAGATATACCTGTCACTGATAGGAATTCTCAAAATAAAATATGTCTTCCAGGTAGTCAATAATTTTATAAAGAATTTTTGTTCAGAGAATGAACAGTATTTCCCTTGTGAAGCTTGAGTGCTACAGAGGATTCAAATATACAGTATTTCTAAAAGGGACACTTGCACTCCCTCCAAACAATATTTTCCAAATGAGAAGCTTTATACAGAGCTAGTAAATACTATAAATTCATACCTTGAAGCACGATGCTCTGGTTTATTTCGTTCGTTTGGATCTGTAAAGAAAGAAGACAGTTACATTTTAAAATGCTCTTTAGGCGTCCTGGGAAAGAAGTTCTTACATCCCAGCTGCCGTACCCTTAGATTTCACAAAGGACTGTTCAAAGGTTGCTGTGTCTTCCCCTTGTAAGGCTCCTCTTCAGAGTTGAAAGGATTTGTCTGACAGAGGAGGTACGAAGGGTACGAGGAAGGACAGTCATGTAAGGTTTTTACAGTTTGTTAAAATCACCTCCTTAGAAAATATATCATTACATGTATTGTTTCATTTTCAAAGATCTTTGCTGTTTTAAACACTTTGCTAAAACCAAAACAAATTTAGCTAAGGAAGGAAAGTAAGGAAACTGAAAAGCCACAAATTACTCAGCTCAAAAAAATCATTCCATGAATCATGGTTGGCAAAAGCTTCTAACAGGATGGGGAGGGGGAAGAAATGAGCAGTCAGCTACATCTGCACATACCCGGAGACCAGTAGAACCTCTTCCTTAACTCTCTATCACCCAGAACTTTTCAGAAGTTGGATTTCCATGTTTCACAGATCATTAGGTCTAATGTGCCGTAAGGCAGTGGTTCTCAACCAGTGTCAACGTTGCTCCTCCTCCCCCAAGGGGACATCTGGCAATGCCTGGAGACTTTCTTTGGTTGTCACAGCTGGGGAGAGGGAGCTACTAGGATCTGGTGGGTAGAGACAACGGATGCCGCTAACCACCCTACAACAAAGAATAATCTCACCCAAAATATCAACAGTGCTGAAGTTGAGAAATCAGGAGCCTGGCTGCTTGAAGTTTTTAAAAATGCCTCTTTGCACTGTTCTGAAATGCTCTTAATCAGCCTGAAGACTATTATATACAAGAGAAAGAGCCACGAAACCCACAGGATGTCTTTTTTTTTGACTCTGAGTAATTATTTTTTCTTCAGTGCATGCTTAAAAATAAATAAATAAATGAAGCAAAAAGATCTCAGTGTTATGAAAAAACTAACAACAGAAAGCAGTGGGTAAGCCACAATAAAATCCTACACGATGACTTTTAAAAATCCTATGCAATGTTATCACAATAGAGTTCTCTAAAGTATCTTCTGAATTAACACGAACATGATATAATTTAACGGTGAAACAAAGATTAGACAGGGATTCTCTTTTTTTTTCTTCCTTAATTTTACTGCTGATGGAGCAGCATAAAGGCAACGAAGACATTCTCTAAAACTTCTAGAGAGGTTTATGGAAGAAAAGGAATCAGATTTACATAGTTAAATATAAATTCTTTCTGAATGGGTTCATAATAAAAAAGAAATGTCTTTTTAAACCAAGGAGTTAGCACACAGGAAGACACTGTACTCTGAAACACTAACAAGTAGGAAGAGTCGCAATAAAACATGTTTGTTAAGATATAATGCTCTTCAAAAGGCACAAGGTTAATACGCTTCTGGTTCCAATTTCTCTATACGCTGAGCATTACTGCCGTTTTTAAAACTTTTGTTTTAATTTAACTTGGTTTACCCCTCCCTTAAATAAAAACACAGTTTTTCCCTTGTTGAGTACTAAAAATTTAAAGTCAGGAATACAGCGCACATTTTACTCATTTTTTCTATCGCTCCTCTTCAGCTTTTAGCCTGTTAGTTTTGCTAACAGAAGTAAAGTATGATGTCTCAAGGTAAAGCTAGAAACTAGATGTAGATCAGCTATCCTCATAACAAAGCAACAAGTCTTACCTGTGGCTAAGGATGAGCTAAAAGTCTGCCCGTAACACCATTTGCTGTGGCTGTGGTCCTAGTTTCGTTCAGTTTTTTTAGGCATGTAATAGCGAATTCCCCTACAAATCTTCCTAGTCGTACAACACACAGGAGGAGGGGAGAAACAGAGTCACAATGCATGTAAACAAGACCCAGCATCTGAGGGCTTCCCTCCAGGGCCTGTTCTGATTGGCAGATGTGTTATGATCAGTCTGCACAGCTGGAATGTGGCCATTCAGGAAGTGAATGGCTCATGGTTCTCCTTCTTTTCTGGTTAAAACAGGAAATTCTACAGTCATTTTAATACTTTCTGCTCTAAGAAAATACAAATACCTCCCCACTGTACTTCCCTATTGAGAAGTAATTAAAATCTGAGACAATAACTTGATAATCTGTTGGAGGGCATTTGAAACATTTCCTCCCAAATTCATTCTTAGCGTTACATGTGTTACATTTCTATGTAACTATGCATACACAGTTACTCCTAAGACCCATATATTTGATAATTTGAGGGTAAGGGTAAATTATCCATTACTCACAATATTCCCCAGCCCCTAGCTCTTGGCAGTGGAAAACAAATTAAAATACATGTTCTTGGCTTGATCTTTTTTCTTAAAGTATACAAATAATTGTACTTCACATTTTGCCATAAGCCATCTTTTAGCTTGAAAACATATAAATATGTACTGTCTGTATGTTGTGTACCTCTGTGTCTACACATATTTTTATATACTTATTTTAAGCAAAGTAATTTTCATGATAGCCGAGGCTATTGTACAATTGTCGAGAGGTACATTAGTGGTAACACTGAATTTCTGGCAAAATAGTAAGTGGTCATTTTGATCCAAAAGCTAAGACTGAACAAAACAAAGCACTGAGGGCAGATTTGGGATCTGGATCTTGCCAACAATAATAAAACATTTGGATTAAAATCCCCTTATGAAAAATGAGAACAGATCTGTAGCAAACATAGAAATTTCATCTTGACTATACAGTGCTTTAAGCATATGGTTTCTATTTATTTCAAATTAAATACTCTTTGGCACACTCCCCCCAATTTTTTTCAGAGTTTCTAATTTTTAAATAATTAGAATATACTTGCAAAGGCTTCCCAAACTTTTACATATTTAGAAATCACACAAATAACTTACTAGCCCAAAGTCTCACCATTTCCACAAAGAAAAGAGTTATTAGAGATAAGAATGCCCTAACTCTAAAATTTAGTTGCCAAATGGTGCACATTTGCTGTGGATAATGCACTAACTCTGGGGACCCACCAAGTAGAGCGTGATGATCTTTAGGTCACTCAAAAATGAGCAGTACACTCTCAATGTGAAGGTCAGCATGGCTGGGTGGCTGTGTGAAAGTGTGTTGGTTTCGTAGGTGTATGTCCCCCCCCCACACACACACAGACACGCAACGGAGAGACAAAGAGAGAGAGAGCGAGAGACCTTGCATTCCCTGTCCCCATTCATCCACGTCTCCTAGTTAATAAAGCTAATTGAGGAAATGGAAGAATACCCTGCAAGAATAACAAAGGCAGAAAGTAGGCAGAACTGGTGCAAAGGGTGCTGAAGCCTGGATGTGTGTAAATGTTGTGAGGACGTGGAAAGGAGGCAACGTGCACATCAAGGGCACCAAGAATCAGGAGAGTGCTGGGAAGTTTCCATGGGTCTGTGTGAGAACTCCAGATTACCCACGTTTTCCTGCCATGATGACTCCTGGTTCTAAGTAATCGGACATACACGACTCCAATGTTCATATATTTAGGTGGTGTACCACCATTGTGGAAATAGGCCCTTATTCTGGTAGGGACAGCTTTTTGGGAATGGCTAGACAGATTCTACTGATGCTAATTATTCAGGGTGATTCTGAATCTAATAATATGACAAACACTTTGAAATGAAGATGACAAAAATGCAAATGTCATCTTTTGCTTTGATTAAAACTAAGAAGAATGGCCAACTCAGAGCTTATTAGAATCCACTGTAAGACATTCAGGCTTTGAGGATTTGGCTCTGATCACTTAACTGGAGAGAAAAATCAACTTACACTACTTGCTCAAGTCAGCAACAAAAGGTCCTAAATCATTCTTTGAAATTAGTGGGAAGACAGTCCATGGGAATGAAAATACATAGAGTGGGAATCTGTCTTGTACCTCATATTGGAATACTAACATGTCCCTTTAGAATGACTATTATCTGTGAAGGGATTCTGGATCAGACTCCAAAGCATTACTTACATACTCCGGCTTGGGAGTATGTATGAATAGTTTATGTTTTTTAAAAAAATGGTCAATGCCTGTCAGTATTAACTAAAAGATACACACATTCTGAAGAATACTTTGCACCTACGATATTATCGCCTCTTTACTTACGAGAAGCAGAATAAATAAAACAATGAATCCCTCCATTAGAAGACAGGGTATCTACGCAGGGTTCACAAATCCTACTTTAATGACTCTAAAAGATAGCAAAACTGGTTCTACTCAAATAGAACATGAATGGAGTTTTATATATCTCAGTTGAGAGTTTCAGAGGCTTTCCTAAAATCTTTAAATGGTTCTTATATGTAGGCTGAGAAAATGGCAAATATGTCTACTTGAAAAAACTCCAGCATTCGTTCTAGAAATTACTGACACCAGCTAATACCTATTCACCTCCTCTTTCTTTTTTTTTTTTTTTGGCTGTGTTGGGTCCTTGTTGCTGTGCTTGGGCTTTCTCTAGTTGTGGCGAGCAGGGGCTACCCTTCGTTGCAGCATGCAGGTCTCTCATTGCGGTGGCCTCTCTTGTTGTGGATCACAGGCCCTAGGCACAGGGTCTTCAGTAGTTGCAGCATGCGGGCTCAGTAGTTGCGGCACACGGGCCCTAGTGTGCGGGCTTCGGTAGTTGCAGCGCGTGGGCTCAGTAGCTGTGGCACATGGGCTCTAGGGTGCGCGGGCTTCAGTAGTTGTGGCACATGGGCTCAGTAGTTGCAGCACACGGGCCCTAGAGTGTGTGGGCTTCAGTAGTTGTGGCGCATGGGCTCAGTAGCTGTGGCACATGGGCTCTAGGGCATGTGGGCTTCAGTAGTTGTGGCACACGGGCTCAGTATTTGCGGCACACGGGCCCTAGAGTGTGCAGGCTTCAGTAGTTGCGGCACACGGGCCCTAGAGTGTGCGGGCTTCAGTAGTTGTGGCGCGTGGGCTCAGTAGCTGTGGCACATGGGCTCTAGGGCATGTGGGCTTCAGTAGTTGTGGCACACGGGCTCAGTATTTGCGGCACACGGGCCCTGGAGTGTGCAGGCTTCAGTAGTTGCGGCGCGTGGGCTCAGCAGTGGTGGTACATGGGCTCTAGGGCACGCGGGCTTCAGTAGTTGTGGCACACAGGCTCAGTAGTTGCAGCACACAGGCCCTAGAGTGTGCGGGCTTCAGTAGTTGCGGCACGTGGGCTCAGTAGTTGTGGCGCATAGGCTCTAGGTTGCACGGGCTTCAGTAGTTGTGGCATGCAGGTTCAGTAGTTGTGGCTTGCGGGCTTAGTTGCTCAGCGGCATGTGGAAGCTTCCTGGACCAGGGCTCAAACCTGTGTCCCCTGCACTGGCAGGCTTCTCAACCACTGGGCCACCAGGGAAGTCCCTCACCTCCTCTTTCTAATTCCATTTCACCACCCTCATTCAGGTGTGTTTCCAGACTGATTTTTAGCCACTTTTGAGACTCTCACAGTGACTAGTATATTGCTCTTTTAAATGGTAGGTTTTCAATACATATGTATCTGTTGTTGTTGAACTTAAGCAAGAAAGTTACTACTGTCTTGGTCCAAGGAATGAAAGAACATCTGTGAGTGACCATTGCACGAGAGAAGTTGAGGTGTATTTACATAAGCGCTGCCCACGCTTCTGTGGATAAGTGGAAAAGTCTAGTCTACAGCACTGCCAATACTGATACCTTTCATTAATTCTAATTATAAAGTGCCTCAACTCGTTCAAATGAAGCACGCTAAAATCACAGCGGGAGAGAAATTAGAGAGGGAAGGGAAGTTTTTTCCACGTGGAAGTTATGTTTCACCAAAGAAGCAGACTGTCTCTGGAATCTTGTTTTCTCCTTCCCATGCCTGCTGCCTTTACCTGCATTTTAGGATCTGATCAGCACTTGTATGAATGGTTGTGTCTTGATCGAATTTTCTGGTTCCTGTCTCTTCCCCTCCAATACAGCCGTATTCCTGGCCAGATAAGTCCATGCCTCGGAAAAATTACAAATTACTATGTGCCCCAGACTCTGAGAGGACTCCATGAGGTAATGACAGTGACATCCTTAGAACGTTGCCTGTGCATAATAATAAATGTCAGCTGCCACCTGGTGTTAAAAGGCCAGCTATTAACTAGGTGGAGTGACTAGTCCTGCAGAGTAGTGATTGCACAAGTTACTTAACCTCTCTACATCTCAGTTTTCTATCTACAAAATGGGCAAGAATACTATCTTTGTAGAGTTTTTGTGAGGATAAATGAATTAAAGTGTATAAAGAGCTTAGCACAGTACCTGGAACATAAGTTTTACAACTCGAATTCTGCCACGACTATTCTTTTTTCTTTTCTGGCATGCTGCACAGATTGCAGGGTCTGGTTCCCTGACCAGGGATTGAACCCAGGCCACAGCCCAGAATCCTAACCACTAGGCCACTAGGGAACTCCCCTGTTACGACTATTCTTATTATCTTTCATGCCTGGCTCAAGAACCACCTTCTTCATGAAACTGCCCCGACTCCTCTTCCTCTTTAGCATCCTTGTATTAGTTTCCTGTTGCTGCTGTAACAAATCACTTTAACCTTTGTGGCTTCGAACGACGAAGATGTATTACCTTATAGTTCTAGAGGTGAGAAGTCAAAGTAGGTCTTACAAGGCTAAAATCAAGGTGTGTGCATGGCTATATTCCTTTTGGAGGTCTTAGGGAAGAATCAGTTTCCTTGTCTTTTCCAACGTCTCGAGGTCACCCGCATTCCTGGGCTTGTGGCCTCTTCCTCCAACAATGTAGCATCTTTAAGTCTCTGACCCTGACCTCTTCCTCCGACTCCCTCTTCCATTGTGGAGAAGCTTTATTATTGACTACGTTGGGGCTGCCGGGATAATCCAAAATGATATTACATCAAGATCAGTTGATGAAGAACCTTAATTCCTCTTTGCCATGCAATACAACATGACCACAAGTGCCAGGGATTAGGACATGACATCTCTGAGGGGAGAGCATTATTCTGCCTACCACATCCTACCTGAACTCTCGTACTATCTATACCATTCACTCGACATTTAGCAATACTAAATAATACTGTATTATTATTTAGCTTTAGGCATCTGTCTACCCCCTTATCCTATCAGTGTGTCTGATGAAGGCAGAACTGTATCTTAGACTCTGCTTCACAGACTGCCCCCTGTAAATATTTGTTGATGATGGTAATACCCAATGCCCTCCCAAGCCCTTTCCTTTCCTGCGCTGCATTCTTTAGGCTGTGGTTGGTTCACTGATATATCTGATATTGCTGAAAAATGTGCCTTCCTAAGAATTCCCAAACTTTTTTTTTTTTTTTTTTTTTTTTGCGGTACGTGGGCCTCTCACTGCTGTGGCCTCTCCCGTTGCAGAGCACAGGCTCTGGAGGCGCAGGCTCAGCGGCCATGGCTCACGGGCCCAGCCGCTCCGCGGCACGTGGGATCCTCCCGGACTGGGGCACGAACCTGGGTCCCCTGCATCGGCAGGCAGACTCTCAACCACTGCTCCACCAGGGAAGCCCCCCAAACATTTTTACTTTTTATAAACACCCTAGTGATTTAAGAATCACCTCTGCCCTAAAACAATCCACATTTGGTCTATTCTTCTGTCTCAAAGCAGCTCTCACCAAACCAAACTACACACAGGAGAAAAAAAAAAAAAAAACAACTACATAGCACATTTGCACTGGAAGAAGAATCAGCTATTTGATAACAGGCTGCTACTTCTTTTTAATAATTCTTCCTTAAATAGTTCAACTGAATCATTTTGATTGTTGGGTCCAACTCACTACTGAAAGAGGCTTTATATGATTTGAGTTTTTTATGTTAGTTTCACAGATGAAACATCAGAGCCACCATCTATACTGCCCATGTTCACCTCAAAGTGAATTCGGTAGAGACCTCTGGAAGAGGGGCATTTCATCAGAGCCACTCAGGTCCTGGGAGGCAAGGTGATGAGGGGAGTAGACGGAAGCAGGCTTCGCAGCAAGGTGTCCTCAACACTCCCTGCTGCTCCCACCTCAAGCTCCCTAGTGAGTCTGTTAATAATTACTTTTGTAACTCTTTTTTTAAATAAATTTATATATTTTATTTATTTTTGGCTGTGTTGGGTCTTCGTTGCTACGCATGGGCTTTCTCTAGTTGCGGTGAGCGGGTGCTACTCTTTGTTGTGGAGCATAGGCTCTAGGCTCACGGGCTTCAGTAGTTGTGGCACGTGGGCTCAGTAGTTGTGGCTCACAGGCTTTGGAGTGCAGGCTCAGTGGTTGTGGCGCACAGGCTTAGCTGCTCCGTGGCATGTGGGATCTTCCTGGACCAGCGCTTGAACCCATGTCCCCTGCATTGGCAGGCGGATTCTTAACCACTGCGTCACCAGGGAAGCCCCTTTTGTAACTCTTCTTGTTACAAAATGTCACTTTTTTCAGCAAGTGAAACTTGTGATTTAAGACAGGATAAAAAGAACTTTTAGTTAAAAAAAAATCTCTATTCCCCCAACTGCCAAGTTAAAAATATTAGACCCATATTCAAAATATTAGGCCACTCCTAAGGGTTTTTCTAAAGGAGGCATAAATTTTACCTGGAATAAGATATGCTACAAGAAAGGTAACCTGAGAAAGTGACCCAATAACAGGGATTGCTTTCAGTGTTTCCTAAATTCTAAAATCCTCTGGGGTAGTCACAAAGCATATTAGTATCTTAAAGGCTCTAAGAAATATTACAATTAAAAAAATCTGTTTGACTTTAACTAGCATTTCCCAAACTAATTTGAAGAGGAAACATTTCGTACAAAATCAGACTTGATATCTAGTACCTTAGCATGAACAATGTTATTTCATTAGCACCATCCACTCCCCTGGGAACCCAAGGCCCCTTTACAGAGCTAGTATTTGCATCTCCACGTCCAGCGCCACCCATGACATGTAGATGGCACTTCTCTAATTAACTGAACTCCAGCTGATGTAGGGCCAGGCATGGTACCCAAACGCAAAAAGGAGAAGGAACTAATGATGAACAAATCCCCCAACCCGATCGGGTTAAACCCTGATCTTTGAAGATTATATTAAATGTGTCCTTCCTTCAATCCCGTCACTTATTTATCTTTGATTTTGCATTGTTTGGGTTAATTTGTGCATTTTAGAATTACAGGTTCCACAAAGAAGGTTTGTGCATGTAGTGCTTCCAGGTCTCTACTACCGGGTCCTACCCATAATGGGAAATCAGTTGCTATTTCAGGATGACAACCTAGATAGAGGTTCAGGGCAGGAACTCTAGGTCAGACAGGCCTTGTTTTGAGTTCTTGCTCCACTGTTTGTATATTACCTGAATGACCTTAGCAAAACAGTTAGCCTTTGTAAGCCTCAGCATCCACACGTAAAAGGGGGACATGTCATAGTAGTGCTCATCTTATCAAGCTGAACAAGGATTAAATGAAGAGATGCATACAAAGGATAGCATGGTGGCTGACCATGATAAATGCTCAATAAATGTTTACTATTATGATGATAATATGGGGGATACAGAATATTCATAGAGTTCATAATATTGTGAATAGAATTATCTAAAAGGTTAATCATCCTTTGTCCAATATGGATTTTGAAATTCTGCAGGGTTTTTTTCTTGCTTATTAGTGGTGAAGAGGACAGGAACGCACTAATAAATAATTTCCAAAATCTTCCTTGACCCAACGGCTCCAGCCTCTTTCCCTTCCCCTTCTTTTGAACCAAGGGCTACTATGAAAAATGAATACATATGATTTTCCCTTTTTTTTCATTTTCCCACTGTAGCCTCTGACAGAAGTGATAAATAAGCCCTGAAAGTAAGCAGCAGAAGGAAGAAAGAGAACGAAAAGGCAGACACAGGTAGTTCCTTCAGGATGAAAAACTGTGCCAACCAAGGATCACCACCCCTCCCATCCCCTGAAGCCTCTTCCCAATCCGAGTTCATCCTGAAGGTGTTAAGCCCTCACAGTCATTTTCTGAGACTCAAGATTCTAACATGAATTTCCTGAGAAGGATGAATGAGTGATATAAGGACAGAAACTAAATAGATTAAATATAGGTATTTTATCTGTTTATGAAATTACTGAAATCTGCCTCCATATTTTAGGATTCTATGGATTTCTTCTACAAGAATCCAGAAAACAAAGATTAAAATGTGTTATTTCAGGTGTCAAAGGGTAGGTAACATCTCTAACCACAGGGTGCCTTTTCAGCTCTTAGGGTAAAAATAAAGATGATTCTTTTCCCCCTTAAAGGGCAAAAAGGTCCATTCTTACTGTTCCTCTCCCTTTAGCTCAGGATGAATTTGCAGATGTCGCAACAAGGTTTTACCTTGGTAGAACTGACTCTGCAAAGTGAGCAAATATCAGAAACCACTGGAACCAAGAGACTCCCTTATCTGGGCAAGCAGGAAACAAAGGGAAAATCACATTATTCCAAACACCACACACCTCACTCCGATGTGCAAACCTTTCCTACATGGTTGAGGAGTTTTCTGATCGGAGTCTTATTTTTATCCACAGTGGGGCAGCCTTGGCCTCTAATCTAGAATTATGAAAACCTTTTTTTTTTCTTTTAATCAATTCGGTCACATCCAAGCCTGGCCACGTTACCTTACTGACGGGTAGAGGATGTATTCTCTGTACAACAACACACGGCTTCTTGCAAGTTCGGGCCCACCGAGCTCCCTCCTCTCCACTCCGTTAACAAAGTACCATCCACACAGACACCTTCAAAGGCTACTGGAACACAGACAAGGAGCATGCCCAGTGGCCTCCTGCTCTTCAGCTGTGTGGCTCAGTTCCGAGTCTTCACAGTTCTTAACACACAGGAACTTGGGGTGAGAGGAGGCCCGAGAGGCATCTGCCATCTTTGCTTTGAAGCTTATTTGTTTCCCACGGGCAGAAATAACGCTCTCCCTCCAACCCCCCCGGCCTCCCACCCCCGCCAACACACACAGTGCCCCGCACCTGTTGGCACTTATCACATTTTGACTCACGTTATCATTCTCTTCGTGTCTTCACGCTTCCACCACGATCAGTTCCTCTAAGCCAGGGCCTTACGTACCCTATCACGCCTGGCAGAGCCCCTTACACAGTAGGGAAACCTAAGTATCTGTCATTGAATATACTGGCATGAAACCTCTCCAACACCTCTGCAAAGTGGACAGCCTTTGTGTTGGTGTTTTTTTGGAGGAGGCGGCTGTTACTAATTCCTAGAGAAGAGATTTTGTGCATTACCATGGGAAGGCTTCAAATAATTTTGATTTGGAATGAAAGCATTCTGAAGTGCTACTTCAGAGTTGCAGAATTAGTAAAAACACATTCATGTCATGAAAAAATGCACTGTTTAAGTGAGGGCGGGGAGGCAATGCAATGATCACAAAGAAGTACAGGAAGCTGTACAAGGGATTCACTTCTGTGGGTGCCTGGTCACAAAAAACAGTTGAGGTCAATTCAAGAACTGGCTATCAGGGGGTCAACTCCACCACCAATGACAGCTGTTATTCACCCAGCGTTTACTATGTTACAAGCATTCTTAATACATTCACATTTAATCTTCACAGAAGTCCCATGATGCAAGTCTTTTCCATTTTACTGATGAGAAAACAGAGTCTCAGAGAAGTCAGTTAAATTAAGAGGGAGTATGAATTTTCAATCTGGATCTGAAGAATCCCAAAGTCCCTGCTCTTCCCACTACATCAGAAGGCTGGCAGTCCCACTCGTTTGATGAACTACAGGATAAATGTGCAGAAATGCTGTTCACCAGAAGCCGCACTTATATTTCAGCATCAGATGGTGTATTGTTTAGAGACTGAATCCAGGGCCTCAAATTCCTTCCAACTGTTTCTGAGGTTTTCTTCAGCTCCACAAAACATACAAACACCCTCTTATAAATTCCTAAGAATACAGAAGGTTTTGACTTGGGCATCTTATAACAAGATGTCTGAGCTGGCAAACAGTTTCAATTTGCTACCTTGTGCTCTCAATAATCTTATGCTACTAACATGAAATTTATGGGCTCAACAGAGTATGGACACAGGTGCATGATGGGAGGGACAATTCATTTAAAAATTAACAGATTGTGAGACAAGCTTGAATTCTGTTGGAATACTGTTTGTTGTTAATTCTTGTACCCTTGGAGTGAAATTTTTAAAAAAGAATAAAGTGACCTCAGAGAGTTATTATATTTTTATAGGATACCAATCTGGATGTTGCTGATCTTCTTTTCAAATACAATTAGCTATCTTTTTTATTGCAATGCAAAGTCCACTCTTAACGACAGCTAAGACACACAAACATTGGGGGATGAGGAGGAAGAACTAGAAGATATATTAGCCACATGACCAGAAATTGGCTCTGGGGCAGCTGGTGTATCATTTATGCACACCAGACTTTCAGGTATCTTGGGTTTGCCTGTCATCCCCACACTACTCCACACCCAGACTCATGGGCACATGGTGAAATATGTGTGTTTGCATCATTCATAGATTAACCCATGCGCCACAGGCAGTTAAAAATTAGGTCTGAAAAACAGAGTGATCATTTGATCAGGGGACAAATCCAGCAATATAGGGATGAAATACAGGACCTATTCAACATTGTCAGAAACCAAAGTAAGGTGTTGTGTGCTTTCTCCTCACAGAGCTGTAAATGAAACACCAGCAGATGCAGGTGAGTGAGATGATCTTAGCCACTTTCTGGCTCAGTTTGCTCAGGTAGAGAGCTCTCTGATCTACTCAGTTCTGGGGCCAGAGAATAAAGAAACAAAGATAATGCTGACTGTCTTGGAGGATAAGAGATTAAGGAATACAGCTGGAACACAACAAAATCTGCTTTTGACAAACTCACAATCCATGTTGAGGACTGTAAGAACAAACAATTTCTAAAGCATAATGCGAATACAAAAAGTACGTAAGAGGGCTTCCCTGGTGGCGCAGTGGTTGAGAATCTGCCTGCCAATACAGGGGACACGGGTTCGAGCCCTGGTCTGGGAAGATCCCACATGCCGCGGAGCAACTGGGCCCGTGAGCCACAACTACTGAGCCTGCGCGTCTGGAGCCTGTGCTCCGCAACGGGAGAGGCCGCGATAGTGAGAGGCCCACGCACCGCGATGAAGAGTGGCCCCCCGCTCGCTGCAACTAGAGAAAGCCCTCGCACAGAAACGAAGACCCAACACAGCCAAAAAAAAAGTGCATAAGAACCTTAACATTCTTGGACATATCAACAAGAATTGTGAGAATCTGCAAAGTCGTCAACAAAAATATTTGCACAAATTCCCAGACCTCTCGCAAATAACAATTTCATCAAAATCCATGTATTTCCTATGTACATCTTTGTAGCATGAGTCAACTGCATTTTCATCTTTCACTACAGTTTTATCAATCACTTGCACAGCTGTACTTACCTTGCAGGAGGAATAAAAAAATTCCTACATCAGCTGACATGCAAATTACTTGGACTTACAGAGTTGCTAGTGAATAATCAAATGGTGACTATCAAAATAAATGAATGCCCAAGAGCTACCAAAATACAGAATTATAAGAGGTTTAGTTGTGACTAAGAAATCTCCAAAGGCTTCCCAGAGTAGATAGCATTTGATTTGAGCAACACTTTATTTTTTTAAAACAGTATTTATTTATTCATTCATTCATTCATTCACTCATTCACTCATTCATTCATTCATTCATGTGGCTGCCCCTCACGGCTTGTGGAATCTTAGTTCCCTGACCTGGGGATTGAATCTGGGCCCATGGGAGTGAAAGCGCTGACTCCTAACTACTGGACCGCCAGGGAATTCCCTGAGCATCACTTTAGGTTGGCAAAATTTGAGAAGTAAAAAGGGATGAAGTGCATCTAAGTTTAGGAGAATCATATGTACAAAAGTGTGACAGTGCAAAGAACTGAGGGAAAGTGTTGAGTAATCCAGTTGTAGGCAGACCTCAAGGTGTGAGGAAAATATATTAGGAGATAATGTTACAAAATTAATTCAGGAGCACTTGGAGCAATTCATGAATGTCATGCCTTAGCATCTGTACTTTTCTGTAGGCAATGGAGGAAAGGTAACCTCGTGGGATGGACTTGGTGGGGGGAGGGGATGGAAGCAGAGAGACCACTAACAACAGTATAAACCAGGATTAAAAGCAGACGTAAGGAGAGAGTAAGAAGAAATGAAAGTGGGAAGGTTGAGGGGATACGACAGGATTAGGAATGGATGGTACGGTTTTGCAGGAGGAAGCAGCAGTGATGACATGGTACGGGGCATCTGCTACCAGTGACTGAGGTTCGCAGAAAAGCAAGACGAGAGAACAGGCAGGGGGATCTTAGGGTTAGCATATATTAAGTTTGAGGCTTCTAAGTGAAAAATCACATGGAAATGTTTACTTGACTCATTCAAGATGGCTGAATAAGTAGTGACATCCACCTCCCCTCCCTCTAAATGTGAAATGACAATAAAATAGAACTTAAAAAACTGAATGGAACCATAACAAACAAACAAACAAACCAAGAATGAGAGTCATCAAGGGATCAGAGATCCTGAGAAACCAGGGTCCAAGACATCAGAGGTTAAACAGGAATTCTCCCTAGGGAGCTCCTTCTGCACCAGAGAATAAAAAGTAGGCCCTGAAGCAACCAAAAAGACAGTTAATTAAAGGGCTGCATTCAGGTTACCAGATCCAGCTACTCAGCAGCGCCCAGACCACTCCACAACCAATTACTCCTTAATAGCCAGTCAAGGCTTCCCTTTTGAGCTAAAGGCAGAAAACTACTGTCCACACAAAGTTGGTGATCTGCCTGGGAAGATTCCCTGTGGGGGACCTGGGGCTTGTCAGGGAAAAAGACTAGAGTTTAAGGTAATTTACGATTTACGGTAACTTCAGTCCCAGAAATTGAGAGATGGAGAAGACAGACATGTCCTAGAGGTAAAATACAGTCAACTACTCCATCTCCAGATACATCTAACCCCTTCCTTATTTTGGCAATTTGGGGGGGGGGGGTCCTGAGCTTGCCTTCCTCCTCCCCTACAGGAAAGCCCACCTATTACTGGTACCCCCATTACTATACCTGTTGACACAGGCAGTTATATCATCCAGAAAAAAGCATTTCTGGAGAAACAAACCCACTACCTATACCAGTCAATTTAGTCTTTTATTCATAAACATGTACCTACAACCAATGATAAGCAAACATCTATGGAAAATCAATGATATAAAAATAGAAAGACCAGGGCTTCCCTGGTGGCGCAGTGGTTGAGAGTCCGCCTGCTGATGCAGGGGACACGGGTTCGTGCCCCGGTCCGGGAAGATCCCACATGCCGCGGAGCAGCTGGGCCCATGAGCCATGGCCGCTGAGCCTGCGCGTCCGGAGCCTGTGCTCCGCAACGGGAGAGGCCACAACAGTGAGAGGCCCACATACCACAAAAAAAAAAGTTTACGGCTTTTCCATAAAAACAAATGAAATAATGCCATTTGCAGCAATATGGATAGACCTAGAGATTATCATACTAAGTGCAGTATGTCAAAAAGAGAAAGACAAATACCATATGATATCACTTGTATGTGGAATCTAAAATATGACACAAATGAATTTATCTACAAAACAGAAACAGACTCACAGACATAGAGAACAGACTTGTGGTTGCCAAGGGGAAGGGAGTGGGGGAGGGATGGGATGGATTGGGAGTTTGGGATTAGCACATGCAAACTATATATTACATCAATATATAGAATAGATAAACAACGAGGTCCTACTGTACAGCACAGGGAACTATATTCAATATCCTGTGACAAACCATAACGGAAAAGAACATGAAAAAGAACTTAAATATATATGTGTAACTGCATCACTTTGCTATACAGCAGAAATTAACACAACACTGTAAATCAATTATACTTCAATAACTTTTAAAAAAAAGTTTATGGCTTTTTCTCCAAAATGCTACTCCTAAAGATCTATCTTCAGGAGAGAAAAGTGAGGGAAATTTCCATATGAAGATAATTATTGCACTGTCTTTATAATAGCAAATCCAAGTGATCAACAGTGATCAACAATAGAGGAATGACAAAATAAATTCTGACACATTCATCCTTTTATAAGCTATGCAGTTATTATCATATTCAACATTTACTGGGTGTCAGGCACTTACTTAAGTGCTTTACTCTTTCAGCCTTCACAAGAACCCTATGAAGTAAGTTCTCTTATTTACTGGTGCCACTTTACTGACAAGAAAGGAAGAAGTTGAGTTACTTTGCTGAGGTCACGAAACTAGGTCCTGGTACTGGGATTCCAAGCCAGTCCAGCTCCAGAGCCCAAACTATTCAGCATATATACTACATTGCTGTTTTGTATGTTACTTTTCAAATGTGATACTGAATTCTATTTTATAATTTTTCTTCCAACGATTTTTGTTTCAATATTCACAGCAAAACTGATCTCTGTTTTTCTTTTAGGAGAAATATCTTTTCCTTGTTTCAATATCAACATTATTTTCCCTTCATAAAAAGGAATATGGAAACTTCCCTTCATTTTCTATCTTCTGAAACAGTTTAAAATCATATTGGGGGCTTCCCTGGTGGCGCAGTGGTTGAGAGTCCGCCTGCCGATGCGGGGAACACGGGTTCGTGCCCCGGTCCGGGAAGATCCCACATGCCGCGGAGCGGCTGGGCCCGTGAGCCATGGCCGCTGGGCCTGTGCGTCCGGAGCCTGTGCTCCGCAACGGGAGAGGCCACAGCAGTGAGAGGCCCATGTACCGCAAAAAAAAATCATATTGGGACGATCTGTTAAGGTGTGACAGATGTGCCTTGTGAACCTGAAGGAGAGGGAAGGGAGGGTAGCTCTTTAACAGCTTTATTTCATCAATAATCAATTTTCTTTCAGATTTTCTGTCTTCCGGGGTCAGCTATGGTCACATACTTTCCATTTCATTAAAAAAAATTAACAGCTTTACTGAAGCACAATTTACACGCCATAAAATTCACCTGTTTGAAGCGTACAATTCAATGATTTTTAGTACATTTACAGAGTTGTGCAATCATTATCACAATCATTTTCAAACATTCCCATCACCCTAAAAAGACCCCTTCTGCCCATTTAGAGTCAATCCCCGCTACCACCTCCTGCCCCTCCATTTTAATAGGACAAGTCTATAACCTTAATGTTTATGGAAAGATGCATCTATTTTATATGGATCAAATAAAACAGTAGAGTCAAATCTTGAGTCGAATTGCATATAATGTGACTATATTATATTAAAAGGTTCTTTACTTCTGAGAAAACAATGTGGTGCTGTGCACAAGTGGTGTAATTTTCTCATCGCTCATTAAAGCTACCTGGTACTCATGGAAACAAAGCAGTATGATTGTTCTCATTTTCCTATCTTCAGTACTGAGACTTCCAGAAACACTTATACTTAATAGCCCCACGGGCAGCAAGCAATAGGAAGCAAACACTAAAATACGATCGCCCTGCCTTCTGACACATGAGAGATTGCCATTCTTCCTTATTTCACGTTAACCTTGTTCTCTAACAATAAAATAGTTTTAAATAATTTTCATTTTCTTAATTTCTTTTTTTCCCCTGATAAGAGTCTGGCTATTTCTGAACTGGACAAAGTGTTTTACCCATAATGTTCAGGAATTTAGGGCTGACCAGCTGACTGGAAGTCCAGCCAATATATTTTTAGTTACCATTAAGTAGAAATTTCTTTAATCAGGAAGCATTAGTGTCATCTGATTTCTGATCCTTGCTTCAAAGTTCTCCCGATACAATAGGGAACATTTAGTAAAAGATTAAACTTAATTTAAAATGAAAATATTTTTACATGTTCAAACATGCATAATCCAGTCAGGAGATATTTAGATCTCAGATTAGCAAAAACTTCTTTGAGCATCAAGAATTTCTTCCAATGATAAAAGTCAACAGAAAATAGACTCCTGGAGAAGTGGAAAAAGCACTGACTTTGGAACCATAAACATGGGTTGATATCTATCTTGGTCCTCACTCAGGGAAAGTGAAAGGAGAGTCACGGATCTCTGCGTGCTCCTGATAAGCCTAACATTCACTGCCTTTCCAGCATAATCCGCCTTCAGGACTAACTGATCTTTTCATCCAGCCTCCAATGCTACTTCTGTGGTCCTCCCTGGCCTCGGGATCACCAAGAACTGCACCCTCTCCATGATCTCAATGTTAAGCATCTCACCTTCCCAGAACGTTATCTCTCTTCCACTCCTTATAGCAAAAATGCCAATTCCACTCTTTTTCAACACCATTAGGATGCATAATCCACCGGTTTTTACCTTGCTTTACTCTCTGCACACCCCACCCCATTCCTTACTTCCCTCCTTTCTGGCTGAAGCTCCTGATGTATCATTATAATCACTCCCTTCTCCCTCCCTCTTCACCACATGCTCGTCAGAAATCCTCAACCCGGTTCCAGTCAACCTCTGCCCTCTCTATGCCTCCACCCATGTTACTGAACACCGCTTGTGAACACACGACTATGCCAAGTTCACTTCACATTCAAGTGGATACTTTCTGTGCTCAGCAGTCACGCTACTATTTCTCTGGTCCATTCATCTCCCACCCTCAGTTCACTCCTTCTTAAGTCCTCAACACTTCCCTTCCCATCCTCAGCAGATAATGTCTTTCCTAGTTCACCGGGGAAATGAAAGCCATCAGCAGACGACTTCTACCACCGCGTCTCCCACCGGCTGGCATCTGTGCCCACAGGCTTGCTCGTGCTCTTGTAGGAAAGACCGGTCTGTGCTCCAATCTAAGCATCCTCACCCCCAACTAGTGAGTTAGGCTCAGTCCCCTCCTGTCTGGCGAGGACACCACTTCAGTAATTCTTCCACTTTCTCTCCTGCATCATCAATTTCCCCCCCTTTCCTGGATAATTCCATCAGCACACAAACGTGATGTAATTTCCCTCATCTTAAAACAAAACAACTAAAAACTCTGCACCACCCAGGTTCTTCTGCCAGCTATGTCTCTACCTCCTTTGACAGCAAACCTACGCTGAAAAATTGCCTATATTGGGCTTCCCTGGTGGCGCAGTGGTTGGGAGTCCGCCTGCCGATGCAGGGGACACGGGTTCGTGCCCCGGTCCGGGAGGATCCCACGTGCCGCGGAGCGGCTGGGCCCGGGAGCCATGGCCACTGAGCCTGCGCGTCCGGAGCCTGTGCTCCGCAACGGGAGAGGCCACAGTAGTGAGAGGCCCGCGTACTGCAAAAAAAAAAGAAAAAAAAAAATTGCCTATATTTGCCGTCTCCAATTACTCTCCTCTTTCTCTTGAATCCATTTCACGATACCAAATCCAATGGTCGGTTCTTCATTGTTTGCAGCATTTGGCAGCCAATCACTTCTTCCTCCTTAAAACACTTTCTCTACATACTTGGCTTCCAGAATACTTGTCAGTTCTCTGCCTTCCTCTCTGCTTTCCTCTCAGTCTCCTATTGGTTCCTGCTTATCTCATCCCAACTTTGGTGTGATCAGTCCTTAAAACTCACAGAGGGTTTTATTTATGTTCACTCCCTAGATGACCTTATCTCATCTCTTGGCTTTAAATACTATGACATGCTGACAACACCCTAATCTAGCCCTTCAGGTTATGGAATCTCCTCATTCCAGAATGGTGTATTCAACTGCCTAGTGGACATCTCCAGTTGGACATCTATCAAGCATCTTTTTAAAAAAAAAAAAAATATTGTATTTATTTATTTTTGGCCGTGTTGGGCCTTAGTTGCAGCACTCGGGATCTCCGTTGCAGCGTGCAGGCTCCTCCTTGTGGTGTGTGGGCTTCTCCCTAGTTGTGGTGGGTGGGCTCCAGAGCGCATGGGCTCTGTAGTTGGCGGCACGTGGGCTCTCTTCGTGTAGTTTGAGGCGTGTGGGCTCAGTAGTTGCGGCACATGGGCTTAGTTGCCCCACGGCATGTGGGATATTAGTTCCCCGACCAGGGATCAAACCCACGTCCCCTGCACTGGAAGGCAGATTCTTAACCACTGGAGTACCAGGGAAGTCCCTATCAAGCATCTTAAACTTAACATGCCTGTGAATGTACTTCTTGTTTACCCCTCAACAACCTCCTACCCCTACCGTGCACCCCATCTCAATAAGTGGATAGCCTACACTTCCGGGGGCTCAGGCCAAAAACCTTGGAGTCATTATTGACTCCTACCCACAACCAATCCATCAGCAGGTCCCATCCACTCTGCCTTTAAAATACAACCAGATCTGCCCCTTCTTACCACTTCTATCTCAATGGCCCTGGTCCAAAGCCACCATCCCCTCCTGCCCAAATGACTGCAGTAGTTTTCTGACTGGTCTCCCTGTTTCTACCCCTGACCATTCTCAATCCAGTAGCCAATGGGTTCCATTTAAAACTTTAAGTCAGGTCAAACTGTTGCCATTCTACTTAGAATAGAAACCAAAGGCCTCACAGTAGCCTAGGAGGGCCCACGTGGTCTGGCCTTGTTCCCTGTCTGACCTCATTTCCTATCACTGGAGCCCCGGCCCACTCTGCTCTGGCTTCAGTGTTTCTCAAATATCCCACACACACACCTGCTCAGGAACCTTGTAAGTTATGCTCTGTGCTTCAATCCCTTTATCCCAGATAACCCCCTGGCTCACTGCCTCTCTTTCCTCAAATTCCTGCTCAGAAATCACCTCAGTGATGCCTCCCGTGACCGCTCTATTTAAAAGTGATGCCCACCCCAGCATCCCTATCCTGTTTTACTGTTCTTCAAAGAACTTGTCATGATCTGACCTAAAATTAGAATATAAACTCCATGATGCAGGGCTTTTTCTATGTTGTCACCCCACTATTCTAGAACAGCACCTGGCATGGGCACTGAGAACATGACTGTTACATACATGAGTGTTGACCCTGGACCTGGGAGACTGCCAGAACATGGAGGCAGATTTCTAGACAACAAATCAGAAGATTTAGATTTAAATCTGATTACTAGACTAAGAAATAGAAGCAACACCCAGCTTGGCTAGTGACCAGCATGATACAACTCGTTAAGTCATTTAACCTTCAAGATACTCAGTTTCCTCATTTATAAAATAGAAATGAAAACATGCTTCCCTCACGGAGTCAATGTGTGGATGAAAATGTTATGCAAACGTAAAATACTGTCAAGCTTCTGTAACTGATCACGTTAAACTGTTTAGAATCAATTTAACATTTGTAGACACTAGTTCATTCTTTTTGTAAACCAAAAAAAAAAAAAAAACTTGAATTATAACAAAGATTTTTTTTTTTTTTTTTTTTTTTTGCGGTATGTGAGCCTCTCACTGTTGTGGCCTCTCCCGTTGCGGAGCACAGGCTCCGGACATGCAGGCTCAGCGGCCATGGCTCACGGGCCCAGCCGCTCCGCGGCACGTGGGATCTTCCCGGACCGGGGCACGAACCCGTGTCCCCTGCATCGGCAGGCGGACTCTCAACCACTGCGCCACCAGGGAAGCCCCGGCCCCTCCTGTTGTAATGAACAGGGTACCAATCATAAGGCAAAACCTCCAGGGTTACTTCCTTACTCCGCCTCTCTCGGACTAGACTGTCAGCTCCTGGGGGGCAGGCACCCCCATGATTCATGCCCCTTTATAGGTCCTGCTCCTTGTACACAATAAACACCCAATAAATATTCCCTGACTTAGGGAGGCAAGGAACCAGTTACAACAGGTAGAGATTGAAGCAGAAAAGGGAAAGTGAGAAAGCAGGACGTATGGGTCAGCTGACTGACTGGCTTATTTCCTCTTTTTTACCTTCTCCTGTCAGTCCTGTAGCCGTTCTCGAGGCCCAGAACTCGGGGCAGCCCTCCGCACAGCCCTCCGCGACCCAAGCTCAGGAACCTGCCCTGGACTGTTCACCCTCGGCCGGGGGGGCGGGGGAGAAGGTGGGACCAACCAGGGCAAGTCCCTGAGATGCGGCAGGCGGGGCAGGGGGAGCCCGTGAGCCTGGCCTCGGCCCCCACCAGGGTCTCTGCACTGCCTGAGCCCTGTCCTTCCAGCGCCCTCCCCCGACGGCCCCTCCTGCACCCACAGGCAGCAAGCCCAGGCACCCTGCTCTGCCCGGACAGCGGCGGGCGCCTCGGGCCCTAGCTCCGCCCCCTGGGTCCTGCAGCTGCGCCCTTCAGTAGCTGGGCTGGCCAGGGCGCGGACCAAAGGACAGGAGGGGGCGAAGCCGAGGATCCAGCTAGGCGGTGAAGCGGGCCCCGCCCCTCTCCTCCCCGGCGGGCCTCGCCCTGGGAGCCGGAGTCCAGAAGGCAGGACGTGCTGGCTCTGAGGACAGGAACATGGGCCCTGCGGGCTGTGTCTTCCTGCTGGCCCTTCTGCTGGGGGTCTCAGGTGAACCCCTGGGGTGAGGAGAGTCCCGGGGGGGGACTGCACAGGGCCTGGGGTGTGGGCCGCCCTCGGCACTAAGAAGCCATCCTGGGTGTCCCCACGGTCCGCCTTTCCTCGTCCTAGGCACAGATGACCAAAGAATCTCGTGAAGTCAAGTAAGGCGCCCCAGCCAGGGCCAGCATGAGGGGGGGACGGGGGGAGGGGCCGAAGGAGGAGGGAGGAGGGGACACCAGTGTGGGGAGGGGCAGGCCTCCCAGGACTTTCTCCTCTTTGTCCGCAGTCTGTGGGCGGCCCGCGGCCTTATCTGGCACTGCCTCAGGCACGGAGGCCAACGTGGGGCAGTGGCCCTGGCAGGTCAGCAACCGCCAGGGCTTGTTTCACATCTGTGTGGCCACCCTCATCTGAAAGCAGTGGGTACCGACGGTGGCAAGCTGCTTCCGGTGAGCGCGGGGCCTTGCTTCGGGCAGACCCATCAGGGACGAGGGTGACTGGAGCTCCTGGGCTGAGGACAGAGGGGAGTTTACCTGGCACTGGCCGATACAGTACCTGTGCCTAAGAAGTGGGTCCAAATGTTTCCTGCCCTAGCGCTCAGTGCAATACGACTGCTCTTAGACTTCGGGTATCTTTCCATTTGACAATCATCTTGACTGAAATGAGTGCCTAGAAAATGTCACACACACACCCCACCCCCCATCTAATTCTTTACCCAAGGAGACATTCCCCAGGGGGAGCCACTCCCTCTACTGCATGCCCACATTCTCATCACTCTGGATGCACAGTTCTGAGCCCTCTTCACTCTCCCTAGGGGGCCTCATCTATTCCCATGGTTTAAAATGTCACAGATTTGTTAACATCCACATTTACATCACCAGCTCCAAACACTAATTCTGATGCACTTCCATTCAGGTATCTCACTGGTATCTCAAAGATGATGTAATCAAAAGAGAACTACAATTCTACCACCAGCAATATCCCCAAACCTTTTCTCTCCCTTTCTTCCCATCTCATTCAACAACACAGCCAGTTGCTCAAGCCAGAAATATGAAGCCTCACTTTCCCTCACCCTTCATAGTCACTGCACACACCAATTCTTCAGTTTTACTTCCACAGAATACTTTGACTCCAGCACAAATGTTCTGGACCACTGCAATAGCAAAATAAGTTTTGCTACCTTCATACACACAACAAAGTGGTTTTTTATTTTAAAGTCAGAGGCAGAATCATGTCATTCCCTCCTTCCAATCCTCCAGTCACTGCTCAAGCACCTAGAATAAAACCTATTAAGCCATGAATTGCCAGGTACCTGCTCATTTCCCTAACATCCCATTCTACTCCAGGTATACTTCAATTCCTAGAAACTGCCAAGCTCTTTCTTACGCCCAGCGCCTTTGCATACGCTATTCCCTCTGGAATGCTCCTCCTTATAGCTCTTCTCATGGCTGACTCCCATCTTGTGGGACTCAGTTGAAAAGTTACCTCTTCAACGAGACCTTCCCCGATCACCAGTTCATAAGCTCTTCCCCCATCTTTTACTCTCTACCTCAAAATCCTGTTTTCTTCATAAAATTTATCACAATTTGAAATTTTATACCTGTTTACTTGTGTGTTCTCTCTCCCTCCCTCCCTCCCTCTCCTCCACCATCTCTCTCTCTCTCTCTCTCTCTCACACACACACACACACACACACACAATCCTTGAGACCAAAAGCCCTGTGAGGGCCAGATCATGTCTAAGTCTCACTTATATTTTCAGGAGATGCTCAGCACTTATTGAAGGAACATATGCTTCGGAAGAGCTAGACGAAAAATACAACCTCCAGAACTCCGGGCTCTGCTGCGACACTCCACGGCAGAGTCACAAGAAACCCACGGTACTTGTTCTGCTCTTCTTCTCAGGTCTAAGGACACCAAAAAATACAAGGTATTGGTGGGGTCACTTCAGGTCTCTGGTCACCAAGACTCCAAAACGACGATCATCCCCGTGTCCAGGATTATTCCCTACTCCGACTTCCAGAGAAATGCATCCAGCGCCATTGCTGTGGCAGAACTAGCCCACCTGGTTTCCCTTGGTCCTGCCCTCCTGCCCATCTGCCTCCCATCATTGGCAGTCCAGCTGAAGAACTCAACCTCCTGCTGGGTGACTGGATGGGGCAATTCTGGGATATCCCAATGTGAGGATAAGTAGACTTTCTGAGCTCTGTTTCCTCCACTGACAGTCCCTCCCCCTACTCTCTATCCCACTCCTGGCACCAGAGCTCTCGCTCTCCGGCAATTAATCCGAGGTACTGCAGACTTCAGTTCTCCTCGACCCCCAGCTTCCCTCTGCCTCCTTCATACTTCTGCTGCTGTAATCGCTTTGCTTATCGACATCTGCTTCTGCTCTTGTTTCACAATACTACTAAGACCTTAAAAGTGAAAAGGACAGGGCAATGAATTTAAGGAGAGTTGTCAGTTCTCCTTCGGCACCTGGGTAGAGTGTGTGCGGGTAG
This sequence comes from Mesoplodon densirostris, assembly GCF_025265405.1. Classification (NCBI taxonomy): domain Eukaryota; kingdom Metazoa; phylum Chordata; class Mammalia; order Artiodactyla; family Ziphiidae; genus Mesoplodon; species Mesoplodon densirostris. The sequence goes on from NC_082661.1 coordinate 234,019,362, forward strand.
GTGGGTAGGGGGAAGCAGACACAAAGATGGATCCAGGAAAGTTCAGAGTGCTCAGCAGGTCCCAAGTCAGACTAGGAGAGTAGGGCTTCATGTAGCAATAGTCCTTTTTTTTTTAAATTTATTTATTTTATTTTTGGTTGCATTGGGTCTTCATTGCTGCATGCAGGCTTTCTCTCGTTGCAGCGAGCGGGAGCTACTCTTCGTTGTGGTGCACAGGCTTCTCATTGCGGTGGCTTCTCTTGTTGTAGAGCACGGGCTCTAGCCACATGAGCTTCAGTAGTTGTGGCGCACGGGCTTAGTTGCTCCGCGACATGTGGGATCTTCCCAGACCAGGTCTCGAACCCGTGTCTCCTGCATTGGCAGGCAGATTCTTCACGACTGTGCCACCAGGGAAGCCCTCAATAGTCTTGATTCTTCTTCTTCTTTTTTTTTTTTGCGGTACGCGGGCCTCTCACTGCTGTGGCCCCTCCCGTTGCAGAGCACAGGCTCCGGACGCGCAGGCTCAGCGGCCTTGGCTCACGGGCCCAGCCGCTCCGCGGCATGTGGGATCCTCCCGGACCGGGGCACGAACCCGCATCCCCTGCATCGGCAGGCAGACTCTCAACCACTGCGCCACCAGGGAAGCCCCTCTTCTTAATCCATTAGATCCACCTTCTTATGTTCTATGGAATATAAAAATATATTCCAAAGCCAAACAACTTACTACTACATCTTTCATGATTTTAAGTTTTTCTGAATCAAAAGATTTTTCTGTTTTTTGTGGTACAGCAGGAGCAACTGCCATCAGCCTTGTTCAGACCCAGGGAACTCAGCCTTCAGACCATTTGCCCAACCAGAAATCAGAGTGCTGCCTGTTATGGGGGCAGAAACTTGAAATCAGAGCTCTCCCTGAAAATCAAAGGCATGAAAGCTATATCCATAGCTGAAAGTTGCTTCCTAATTTTGAAGACAACTTTGACTCTTTTTGACCTTACAGCTATGAAACCATCTTATACACTGAAGGAGCTAAAAGTGCCCCTCAGTGATCTCCAGACATGCAACAACTGCTACAGAAAGAAAGCTTGTTGCATGGAGTTGAGCCCATCAGTGAAGCCATGATCCGCTCCAGGCTCCCAGTGGGGCGGACGGATCAGTGCATAGTAAGAATCCATCCTATAGGCACCTTTCAGAGCCCTTCCATTCCCCAGTGTGCTTCCTCCATGTCTCGTAGCTTCGGGGTCCTTGTGTGAACCCATGAGTGTCTGGACAGGCCCTAACTCCACCGCTCTTGGCTAAATTACTGGAGTCTCTCCCTTTGCCCCGTGCATGGCCCAGCCATCTTTCCTCTCTCCCCCAGGGCAGTAGAGGAGATCCCCTGACGTGTAAAGTGGAGGATTTCTGGGTCCTGGCAGGAGTGGTGAGCTGGAAATCAAACTTCATCAGAACCAATGAGCCTGGAGTATTTACAAACATCAGTTTCTACAAGTCTTGGATTGAGAAGTCCGCCATTTCGCACGCTGACCTCAGGCTGGACTTCTCTGGGCTCTTCCCTGTTGTGCTTCCGCCTCTCGTTTTCCCAGGGCTACCCTAACTGGATGAGGTCAGTATGGCCAAGGTGAAGTGGCAATTAAGAATGACAGAGAAAGTGGAAATTCTAGAAGTTGAGGATTTTGAGGAGAGATTCCGAAGCTTCAGCAAGACAGATACAGTTCTGCTACCTCTGGGTGCAGCCCCCAGGAGCCCAGTCTGCTTGCTGCCTTGTCTCCTGTAGGTCAACCTGGGAAGCAAGGTCCCCGGCATGAATAAAGTTTGGTGGGTTCTAACTATTACTTCTCATATTCATTTTTTTTTTTAAATGAAACTGGAGTCAGGGCCTGGGGAAATACAGAAGCAAAGAACTTTAGGGCTGAAAGGGATCTGGAAATCACCTGACCCAACCAATTCCTCACATGCTAAAGAAGAAGTAGCTAGGGTACAGAGAGGTTAACTAGTTTGCCCTTGGCTGAAGTCAAGATGAAAACCACCCAGTCTGGGACTAGACAGGGTTCTGAAGAAAAAGCAGGGACTCAAAAGATTAGAAGGTTTCAGTTGAAGCACGCCAGGCAAAAGGAGCCTAGGGCAGTGTATTGGCTATCTATTGCTGTGTAACAAATTACCCCAAAACATAACGGCTGAAGACAGCAAATGTTTACTATCTCTCGGTGTGTGTGGGTCAGTAATCAGGGAGGGCCTAGCCAGGTAGTTCTGGCTCAGGGTCTTTCAAGAGGATGCTGCTTTAAACTGTAGTCATCTCCAAGCTCAACTGGAAATGACCTGCTTCAAGCTCACTCACACGGGCCTCTCTGCAGGGCTGCCTTAGGGCAGCTGGCTTCACCCAGGGTGAGTGATACAAGATAAAGCAAGAGAGAATACCCCAAATGGAAGCTATAGTCTCTCTATAACTAATCTCAAAACTGACATCTCATTACTTCTATTGTATTCTGTTCTTCAGAAGTGAGCTGATAAGAATCACTGAGGACATCTCAAAGGCTGCCTTCTGTAAATGCAATAAGAGAAGGGTCTGGATTAAGGAGCTGGGAGGCGAAAACTGACTGTGTTTAGTGGTCACAGATTAAGGGGAGGCATGGGTGTGGGTTTAAATGGAGGTTTTCAGGGAGAATGCCTTTGGAGTCTCCTGTTTACCCCACCCACTAAGAGTACTTCATGGTTGTGCTCAGAGGTGCACTGGGGTTAGGGAAGGTGTTTATTAGAGAGATATCCAACTTGCAATATCCTGTGACCAGAGTGGGGGGGTCCAAGAACATGTCTCATACAAGAAACGTACGGCTGCTTTATCCCCATCCTTTTCCTGGGCCTGTGGTATACATATACAAACAGTAGTTAGGAACATGGGATCTGACGCTGGCCAGCAGTGAGTTAATTTATGGATTTCATAAGATACTGATTAAAATAATACAGGATGCTCTGTATTACTCAACAAATAATAGTGAAAAATGATTAGAAGGAGTTTGGGCAAGATGGTGGAATGAACAGCAGCAAAATGATCATCCCTTGCTCAAATTTCATTAAATACCAATAAAATCACTGTTTGAGAATGAAAATTTTCATTAATAACTGCAAAGATAAGATAATTACATAAAAATAAGGAAATTAAATCTGGGCCATTAAAAAGGTTTCTGCACATACAAAGAAAATAGTAAGAACTTTGAAAAAAATTAATTTTCCAAATGCAAAAATTATACAAAGTGTAAGCAGGATTCAAAGATTGATTACAATTTATTCTCAAAGGAACACTGTTCATGTTAACAAGATCTTCCCAGAATTTTTTTTAGATGACAACACCACAGAATCGGAAGCAAGGCATAATTGACGCTGCACATGCTTCGGCAAAAGAAGAGATAAACCTATTCAACATGTGAGATGCTAAAAAAGTAAAAAACGATAAAAGAATGTGGGCCAAGAGGATGGATCTAGATACTAAAGCCAAGAAATCCAACAAAGAGATAACAGCAGGTTTTAGAATCATAAAATAAAATAGTTGGAAGGTACCTTACAAGTTATTTGATACAACTCTCAGCTCAAGGCATGTTTGCTTGTTTCACAGACACGATGGATGATCTTACGCTTCTTAATATCATAGAACTGGAAAACTAACTATCTAACTAACTTTCGGTAATGGAGGAAAGGGAACTATTTTCACTACATGGCACTGTCCCACCACTTGCCCACCAGAATCCTCTAAAACTGAAACTTAAGTAAAATATACGCAAAATGGGTGAGATGGAAGGAGATCGTTTTCTGTAGAAAGGATGCCCAAAATTTCAGTAAATACAGGTCTTATGTGTTTTAGGAGTAAGCTAAACTTGGAGATTTGGGTATAATCTCAAAGCAGCATACCAGGAACAAGATCATACCTGAGAATGCTTAAGTGTAATCAACAGTTTTCGGCACTAAACTGAAGAAAAACGTCATTAGGAAAGGGAATGGTCAGCATGGAATCTAAGAAAGCAAAAGCCAGACAACTCTGTGTTCATCAGACCCTAGGCTGTAAAGGAAGAGAGACTCTTGAGTCTGATGAATATAAACTTTGTATTTACTTAGAAAAACATGCTCTGTTATGGAGAAGCACTGTGTCACCCAGTTTTTGTGAAGAAGGGATATTTCCTCCTAGCGAGTGAAATGCTTGTGGAGATTTGCCACTTCCACTTGTTCTGATCCGAAGACTCTTCAAACCACCACCCACCTACTAATTGGGTTTCCCTACTCAATATCGAGAAGGTGTGTCCTGGTTGGGAAAAATGCAAATTCCAAATGATAAAAATGAATAGTCCTCATTGCAAATCAACATTCTGGTTCATATACAAGTCTCTTAAATTTTAGTGAGTCAGTCTCTTGAATTTGATCTCTTCTAGGTGCTCTGACAAGAATTTCAGAAGCTAAAAAGCTAAGGGTCCAGAGCCTAGATTGAGATGACTTCAGCCTAGTCATGCTGCCTGCCAAAGTGGATTCTCTGAGGGTCATGCCATCTTTATCTTACCTCTAACTATGGCAGGAACTTGTATTTACTTATGCCTTCTATCAATTACTATGAGGGCCACTTAAAAATCATCTTATTTTGTCCTAACAACTCAAGAAGGTATTATTTATTCCACTTTTACAAATGAAAACACACACACACACAAAAACAACTGAGGATCAGAGAAGTTAAGTAACTTGCCTAAGATTACACAGCTAATATCTGACTAAACAGATTTACCCTGGACTGTCTGACTCAAAAGATTTGGCTCATTCCACCATACCAAATTACCTCCATTCACTGTTAGAAAGCTCTAATAAAGATCTTCCTTATACAATGCCAAAATAACATCTGCCCTTTGGTTCTAGTTATCTGTACCTCTTATACTCCAGTCTCCATCTGTAATTATTTGAGTGCACACAGCTTTACTTCTTCTGAATAGATAAGAACAACCTTGAGAAGAGAAACTGCTGTCCTAGTCAACTTCTTGCTCTTCTAACAGCATCTATTATGGTTTCGCAAACAGGAAGTATCGAATCTTATTTTCTAAATAACAAAATGAAAGCAATAGACTGTAGAAGGCTAGCTATCAAAACGGAAAGGAAGAATTCATTTAGTATAAGTGAATAAACATAGAAACATTTGATTTTAGTGATCACAAGAACAGGACCAACTCTTGCCAAGGGGAACGAGTTAAAGGGCAGTAGGGCCCAAGGCAAGCGGGATGGAGCTCCGAGCAGGACCAGTCCCTGTGGAGAAGGGGCGTGCAGGCGAGGGAAACCGCAGACTGGACAACGAGGTGGAGAGCGACAGAAGGCGGCTGTCTCTCAAAGGCTGTCCAGACCTTGGCCCTGACATAACGGAGGCCAGGTGTATGGACTAGTTCCAGGACATACTGGTTAGTGGAACTACAGCTGGACTAAAAGTTTCCTGTCCAAGTTCAAGAACGAAGACCAAACTGGATCTTTTAATAGAGGGCATAGGTGTCTGTTGCTGCTACACATGTGCTAGAGAAATCAATTATGCTTTTTAAAAAATTTCTTTTACTGTGGTAAAAGTCACATACTAGAAAATATACTATTTTAACCATATTTAACTGTACAGTTCAGTGGCACTAAGTACATTCACCTTGTTGTGTGACTCCCATCATCATCCATCTCCCGAAGTTTTCACCTTTTCCTAAACTGAAACTCTGTCCCCATCAAACACTAACTCCCCATTCCCCCTCCCCACCCCTGGCATCTACCAGTGTACTTTCTGACTCCATGAATTTGACTAGACTATTATAGGTACCTCGTGTAAATGGACTCAAACAGAGGGAAATTAGTTATTCTTTAGGAGAATTTTATAAAGAGATTTACTCATTTTATAAAGAGATTTATTCATTTTTTTCATTTTCATTTATTCATTATTCATTTTCCAATCAATATAATAGATTGATCTGATGGCTTGAATTAGAAAAGAGACAATGGAATCCATTTGCCCTTCCTGGAACTACAGATAAAAAGCTACAAAATTGGGGGACTTCCTCAGTGGTCCAGTGGTTAAGATGCCACTGCAGGGGGCGCAGGTTTGATCCCTGGCATGCAGGAACTAAGATCCCGCGTGTCACAAGCTGCGGCCAACCAAAAAAAAAAAAAAAAAAAAAAAAAAAATCTACAAGACTTGCAAATCTACTGTCGTCCCTGTTTTATTCTCAGGGTGCTCAAGAGAAGACTGCACCCTGAAGTGGCATCCTTCCTCTACAGCAGTGGTTTTCAACCAAGGGTAATTCTGCTCCCCACCCCAACCCCAGGGGACACGACAATGTCTGGAGACATTTTTGGTTGTCACCACTAGGGATGGGTGGTACTCCTGGCATCCAGCAGGTTAAGGCCAGAGATGCTGCTTAACGTCCCCCAATGCACAGGACAGCCCTCCACAAGAACCGTCTGGCCCCAAACATCAACAGTGCCAAGGCTGAGAAACCCTGGTCTACAGGCACCATTCACATCAATCTAAGCCATCACCAAGATGACCTGTTTGCCCAGAATTAAGTTAGTACTTAAAACGAGGATATTTGTTCAACAAAAACAATAATAAAAACAGCAGCTACTATTTATCATTTTGTGCTTAAATAGCCTAAATGCAAGCTAAGTACTTGCCCTCTATCTCATTTAATTCCTACCAAAATCTTGTGAGGTATTATTATTCCCATTTTGCTGAGATGAAAAGGTTGTAATAGGCAACAGCCAGATGGCAAAAGCAATAAAGCTCTTACCAACACCACCACATGGCCACTTCCCAAACCAACAGTAACTGTGTACGGTAGAGATATTTAAAGATAACGTTAGTGATAACAGGGTAATGATCTGGGAACAGAGACTCTAGGACCTCGAGACAGGGCATGAAGAGAAGGCAGAAAGCTGTAAGGGCTGTCTTCAGGAAAATCTCTAGAGTGGACATCAAGCACCTGCTCTCTCACCTCCAACTCCTTGGTACTTCCCTATCTTAGAAGAAGCAAGGGAGCATTAAAATGGAAGACCCGAGGGCTTCCCTGGTGGCGCAGTGGTTGAGAGTCCGCCTGCCGATGCGGGGGACACCGGTTCGTGCCCCAGTCCGGGAAGATCCCACATGCCGCGGAGAGGCTGGGCCCGTGAGCCATGGCCGCTGAGCCTGCACGTCTGGAGCCTGTGCTCCGCAACGGGAGAGGCCACAAAAGTGAGAGGCCCACATACCGCAAAAAAAAAAAAAAAAAAAAAAAAAAAGGAAGACCCGACGACACATTTCTTGATTGCTAAACCAACAATAATGAAATATTTGCAGAGGAGTAATGGAGGTAATAGATAAAGATAAGTAAATACAGGTAAATAGATAAGGAAGTAAAAATTCAATGTTACATCTGCAAAGACACTTTTGAGATCATCAGCTGATTCCAGTGCCTTCATGGTACAACGGGAAAACACAGGCCTTAGTGGAAAGGTGACTTGCCTAAGGTCATGCAGTCTTCCCCATAAAAATGACAGCATAGCTCTGTGGGCTGAAAACCAAAGACGATTTCTCCAATATGATAGAAGAGTTTAGCTTAGATTTAGAAAGGACTCGTAGATTCCAACTGTCTCTTTAAAAATGGACATTTTCTTACATAACTCAATATCATTATTACACCCATCAAGATTAACAATACTTCCTTCAGAACATCTAAGACCCAGTTAATTATTAAATTTCCTTGCTTGTATCAAAATGTCTTCTTAGAGTTGATCTGCTGAATCAGGATCCAAACAGGGGCCACACACACTTATGACTCTTATGTTTCTTTTCACCTAGAGGAGTTTCCCTCCCTTTGTACCCTCATACCATTGACTTGTTATAGAAAGCAGTGTTAGTTGTTTTATAAAATGTCCCACATTCTGGATGTGACTGTGAACTTCCTTGGCCTTGTAATTTAACTTACTCCTTCATCCCTGTATTTGCTGTAAGTGGAAGTAGCTTTAGAGATTCAGGTTTCACTTTTTTGACAAGAAAACTTCATTGGATATTCCTTCACATTACGTCACATCAGGAGGCTCATGTCTGCCTTATCCCACTTTTCATGATGGTAAGATTGAACAGATCATTCAAATAGTAACAGCCTGAGCTGTTTCATCTAAAACTTTCAACTACTGATAATCATCCCCTGAATCAATTATCTCATAAAGAGCTGTAAGTATTGCTTTGAAATTCTATCACTCCAACCAGTAAGAATTTATTAGCTGAAATTCTTCCCTCATCAACTAAGCCCGTTTTGTCACCCTGAACTACAGTTTGGACAGGAAAAGCAAGATAGCTATTTAATTCTTTCCTTTTACTTCCAATTTTAATAGTAAGGAGCTCATGTCTTAGTTACAATAAAGTTTATTTCCAACTAAATTAGAACCAAAAATATATTTTCACAAAACATTTAAGCAAAAGGGAAAAAAATCGTGTGAATGACCCATTTAATATGTAAAGAGTTTTCAGTGACCGCAGATTTGTCCAGGGATATAAAAAAGTCCAAAGGTCTAGGACAACCACAGGACCCTCAGGGGGAAAGGAGTGTCTGGTCAAAGTTTGTTCGTTTGGTAGACCAACAGAAAGACCTGTTCAGACCTGTAGTAACTTTGCAAAAAGATGATCTTTACTCCAAACATGACTTGAAGGCAAATCTCAAATTGAGGTCTGACTCTTAAAAGCTATATTTAAGTGAGTTGACTAAATAGTTAAAATTGCCTGTGAATATAATAAATTAATTGGAATACCAATTGTGATATGAATAAGGAATCTTTTCTCTGACTAAATGAACAGGACAAAATTGCAGGTTGCTATATTAATTTCAGGAAAAAATTAAGGTGAAAAGTACCTAGAGGGTCACCATATAATGATAAAAAGCGCAGTGAGTGGTGGACACATAACCAGAATGAATGGATAAACCACACACACACACACACACACACACACACACACACACACACACAAAACATAGGAAGCATAAAACAAAAACCATTAAAAATGTATGGAGGAGGGCTTCCCTGGTGGCGCAGTGGTTGAGAGTCCGCCTGCCGATGCAGGGGACGCGGGTTTGTGCCCCTGTCCAGGAGATCCCACATGAGGTGGAGCGGCTGGGCCCATAAGCCATGGCGGCTGAGCCTGCGCGTCCGGAGCCTGTGCTCTGCAACCAGAGAGGCCACAACAGTGAGAGGCCCATGTACCGAAAAAAAAAAAAAAAAAAAATGTATGGAGGAGATAACATAAATATAATAGTAGTAGATTTCCACCTCCACCAAGCAGTCACAAATGAAGACAACTAAACCTGAAAAAGACAGTTGTGGCACTCAGTAAACACGGAGATGGAAAATTCATTTTTTTTGAAGTGTTCACTTCTAAAATCTGAAACAGTGTATTGAAAGAGGTAAACACCTTACTGTACTGAGATACAGCAAATGTGGCATCTGCTCCACCACAACAGTCCCTGCAGCTTAGCTGTGGCCATATTCCTTCATCCTCATCATGCACAAGGGCACTTTCTGCAAAGACACTTAGTCCACAGCCATGTACCTAAGGGCTGGTAAGAAAAGATCACCTGTTCAAATTCTGCGGAATTTGAACTAAAAGTAAGGAACAACTTGGGTAGTTTATAGTGGGATAGAATGAAAAGACATGGAGAGTGCTGGGCCATCCTGATGGCAGAGGACCAGAGTGAGGATGCCGAACTGCTGCTCTGAGCTCTCGAGCCATCCTGGATCCAGAGCCCACTGCCAGCTCCAGTCTCCCACCCTGGTCTCCAGTCTGTCCTAGGATAACTCCAGATGTCCTTGCTACTCTGTTCTCCTTACTGTTCCTCAGAAATCTGGATTGGTTTGTTATGCCTGCCATAACACAGTAGCACAGACTGCGGGGTGGGGGTGGGGGCTTAAATAACAGAAATGTGTTTTCTCACAGTTCCAGAGGTGAGAAGTCTGAGATCAAGGTGTCAGCACGGTTGGTTCCTCCAGAGGGACGGGAGGTAAAGATCTGTTCTAGGCTTTCTTGGCTTGTAGATGTCCGTCTTCTCCCTCTGTATGTGTCCAAACTTCCTCTTCTTGTAAGGACATCAGTCATACTAGATTAAGGCCTACCCTAATGACCTCATTTTACCTTAATTACCTCTTTAGAGACACTATCTCTAAGTACGATCACATTCTAAGGTACTGGGGGTTAGAACCGCAACACATAAATTTGGGGTTGGGGGAGACACGTTGCAGCCCATGACAATATCTTTAAAATAATCTCTCTCTGTTTAAGCGAGTTTCATTGAGTCTCTGCTGCCTGTAACTGAATAACACTTACCCAAACAGCTATATTTTCTGGTCTTATTTTTTAAAATTATTCATGTGTTTCTGTCAAACGTGCCCAAATTTTAAGCTGCAAGAGAGCAACAACATGCTTTAACACTTCCCTGAATTCTGCCTCCACAGACCTACTACCCTACAGACTACGGGTACAGAAAACAAAAAAGGCGCAGAAAAGAATTCTGTAGCAGATGCTGTGCTGCATGGCCCAGACCCCCCCTTCAGGACTAAAGCTTTCACTTTCTTAGCAACCAGGAGCAGAGAGTTCGAAGCCAAGTCCAATTCCAAGAACTGCACCCAGTCACTCAGAAGTCCAAGGGCTCAGCCTTCTAGTCTCAGTTCAGGGCATCTTTGAAGGGCCACCCCAGCTCCAGAGCAACCTCTGGGAATGGCTGAGACCCCTGTTGTAGATGCATTACATCAACTCTCCCTGTGCCCAATCCTGCTTCCATCGCCCCTCGACGTGTTGATCCTAAGACCACTCCCCAACAAACTTCTTGCACACAAATCTCTTCTTAGAGTCTGTCTCCCAGAAAACCTGACTTGCAGTACAGTCTATGGCTAACACTGTAAATGAAGATGAAGACCAAAAAATTTAGAAAAAAATAGCCAGGTACTGGGTTAATTTCCTCTTTTTCATTTCTAGCTTCTGAAGAATCCTGCCCATCTTCCAACTCCTTGTTAGAGACAGGGTTCCATTCCTTTCTGTAGCCTCCAACCTGCCCTGGCGGCAGAAGCCTCAGACACCCTGCACTCCCTGGACAGCAGGGGGCACCTCGAGCCCCAGCTCCTCCCCCTGGGTCCTGTAGCTGCATTTCTCAAGTCTGGTCCCTTCAGCGCCTGGCCAGGGTGGGGGCCAAAGCAGAGGAGGGGGCGAAGCCGAGGATCCAGCTAGGAGGAAAAGCTGGTCCCGCCCCTCTTCTCCGGCTGCTCCCCGGCGGGCCTCGCCCTGGGAGCCGGAGTCCAGAAGGCAGGGGGTGCTGACTCTGAGGCCAGAAACGTGGGCCCTGCGGGCTGTGTCTTCCTGCTGGCCCTTCTGCTGGGTGAGCCCCTGAGGCTGGGGGTGGAGTGGAGAGGAGGACGCAGAGGTTTTGGGGCTCAACAAGTTACCGTATATGGAGTAACAGGACACTTCACCCACGGGATGGGACTTCTGAATGGTGTGGCCTGCGAAAGTCCTGAGGGGACCCTCTGTGCCAGGCCCCAGGCAGTCCAAGGCTCATGGATATAGAAGTAAACACAAAGATCCCCGCCCCTGGGGGGCTTATAGTCAATGCACATATCAAATATGTAAATTACAAGGCCCGTTAGAAAGCAATAAATACTGTGACCGTAGAGGGGTGTCTAAGGTACAGGGACACTGTCATTTTAAATAGGGTGGTCAAGGAAGGTTTCACTAAGAAGAAGCTATTTGAGCAAAGACTTGAAGGAGATGAGTGATTGAGCTAAGAGGATTGAGGGAAAGAGCATTTCAGGCAGAGGGAACTGGAAGTACAAACGCCAGTCCGTGATTTCAGGAATAAGCTTGTTCATTTATTTTTCTGGCCCACAGTGATTTAAAAGCCGGGTAGGCTGAGAGCAGCAAAAAGATAACAGGTAGCAAAGAAGAAAGATATACAAATACTGCAAAATACTAGTTCAGTTCAAGAAAACATAACAAAAGTAAATAGCTTATAAACCTCAAAATCATCTGAAGGCATTAATGTATTTACAACCTCACATGCTTGATACTCCTGATGGCAGCCGTGAATCATCAAGTAAAAGTTAAATTATGTCCCATGTATGCTGCTAAAAAAGTTAGGTAAGTAAGTATGTAATTATCAAGATTACCACTAGTGGGTAGATATTTATAAAAATTTGGCCTTTAGGGATTCCCTGGTGGCACAGTGGTTGAGAGTCCGCCTGCCGATGCGGGGGACACGGGTACGTGCCCAGGTCCGGGAAGATCCCACATGCCGCGGAGCGGCTGGGCCCGTGAGCCATGGCCGCTAAGCCTGTGTGTCCGGAGCCTGTGCTCCACAACGGGAGAGGCCACAACAGTGAGAGGCCCACGTACCGCAAAAAAAAAAAAAAAAAAAAAAAAAAAAAATTAACACCAATCTGAGAAATTTAAGTAGGTAGAAAGCCTCTCTATTCAGTAAATCTGGATATAAGAGGTGTTGTTATATATTAATGATATGGTGTATTTGTTTTAGGGTCTTGCCTATCCTTTTCTTTCCAAAGGAAATCCCTGCAGTCAGGTGAGTGGTCTCCCCTTGGGCCCAAGACTGCTGGGTTTGGATCTGGAATAGGATGGAGTATAGAGGCTCGGGAGGACTCAGGTCCCAGGAATGGATGGGAGTTTGGAGATGATAAGACGGGGATCAGGAGAACAGCACAACCAGATTCCCATGTTTCTCTCTTTCCTCTTTCTCTAGGGTGCGCACGACCTGTACACTCGAGCCGTATTGTGAGTGGTGAGCACTGGCCTTGGCAGGTCAGCCTGCACTTGGGCGAGTCCCACGTCTGTGGAGGTTCCCTCATCAGTGACAGGTGGATACTGACAGCAGCACACTGCCTACACAGGTGAGTCCTAGCTGGTGCCTAGCACACAGAGAGGTTCTCGATAAATATCTGAATGAACCCATGAATGAGCCAACAGACTAAGGAAAGTGCCAAGATGAACAGGCAGGAGGAAACCTAGGTCATCTTGGACTAGGGACAGGGCACAGAGGTAGGAAAAAAAAAAAGATGAAAATAGTCACTACATTAGAAACTTTGCTTACTTTTCACATCACTTCCTAAACACCAGTCAGGGAATTTTGTCTTAAGCTGCTTTGGGTCACAAACACAATCTCTGAGAGAAGTAAGGTACCATGTGGTGAGTAAGCTGTAGAGAGAGGCACATGTAAAACTGATGTCTCCAGCCAACAGCTAATGAAGACGTGACAGACCCTCCTGAGTCGGACCTTGAGATGACACAGCAGTCCACCCTGAGTGCAGCCTGGTCAGAGGCACCCAGATCCTGATCCACAGAAACTGTGAAATGTTTGCTGTTCTAAGCCTCTAAGCTTTGTGGTAACTTGTTATGCCACAGGAGATGACATATACACAGAAATCAAAACGCCAGGACTTTTCAATAACAAACTGAAAGCTCAAAGAAAATAGAGTAATAACTTCAAAAGGCTGAGAGAATTCCCATTTAGAATTCTGCTCATATTTACAAATGATCAATCAAGTGTGGGATAGAAATAAGACATTTTCAAATATACAAAGCAGAAAAAATATTACCCTTCATGCACATTTTCTCAGGAAGCCATAGGAGAATGCGCTTCATCAAAATAAAGGGTGGGGGCTTCCCTGGTGGCGCAGTGGTTGAGAGTCCGCCTGCCGATGCAGGGGATACGGGTTCGTGCCCCGGTCTGGGAGGATCCCATATGCCGCAGAGCGGCTGGGCCCGTGAGCCATGGCCGCTGAGCCTGCGCGTCCGGAGCCTGTGCTCCGCAACGGGAGAGGCCACTACAGTGAGAGGCCCGCGTACCGCAAAAAAAAAATAAAAAATAAAAAAAAATAAAGGGTGGGGTGGGGACAGGAAAACATGGGATCCAGAAAAAACAGAATACAACACAGAAGAAAACCCTCAAGAAAATCATAAAGAAAAGTACCAAGGTTGGAGTTACAGGGCAGAGGGCTTTAAAAAAAAAAAAATAGACTTCCCTGGTGGCGCAGTGGTTAAGAATCCGCCTGCCAATGCAGGGCACATGGGTTCGAGCCCTGGTCCAGGAAGATCCCACATGCCGCAGAGCAACTAAGCCCATGTGCCACAACTACTGAGCCTGCGCTCTAGAGCCCGTGTGCCACAACTACTGAAGCCTACACGCCTAGAGCCCGAGCTCTACAACAAGAGAAGCCACTGCGATAAGAAGCCTGCGCACCGCAACGAAGAGTAGACCCTGCTCACTGCAACTAGAGAAAACCCGTGTGCAGCAACGAAGACCCAATGCAGCCAAAAAAAAAAAATTAATTAATTTTTTAAAAAGGATACTATTGATAAAACGCCTAACAGGTGTCAACATATTGAGAGATTTACACTTCTAGCAGACACTTTGGGGAACAAATAATGAGTCAGTAATAGGTACATTGAAAACTAAAAAAACAAACAAGTGAGACCACATAATTAATTCCAGGAGAAGCAAAAAGTTTTACAAGAAATCGCATTGTGGTACTCAACATGGCCTCATAGTGAATAATGTTTTCACAGTCACAAGGACATACATACTAAATACTGATCTAACAAAAAGTTACATCAGGTGAGGAGGATGGTGGAAAGGAAGTGGGGAGTTGGCAGTACTTGTTGGGTCAATCCTCACCTTCTACAGGAGGAATACGATATTCTAAAACTGAAAGAAAAAAATTAATGGCAATATATAGGGTGTCTTGAAAACACTAGGGAAGATGCTAAAAGAAAGAGCTAGGAGTTGAAAGTGATTGCCTTTGGATAGCATGAGTTGAGGGCAGTTGGGCAGAGAACTTCTGTTGTTTATTTATTTTGTAAATCTGATCAAACTACTGAACATTTAAATTACATATATATCATATATATATATATATATATATATATATATATATGAACTTTGGTGGTTACATTTTGCTTTAATTTTTTAATTTAGAAATAAAGGTCTAGTGCTCAGAACTCAAAAGTGAAAATAAAACAACAATGACTGTTAAGCATATAGGCTATGGCTGAAACCATGGAGAATAGTAGAGGTGAATAAGAGAACCAGGGAAAAAATACAGGACAAAACTCTGGCCATAATCATACAAAAGGAGACCACAGAAACAGCAGACAGCAAAAGAAAGAGTGATCAGGGAGTGAGGGAAGGAGAAAAGAAGGCAAACCAACCCTGTGCCAAGTTGGAAGCAGCCTGGTGAATTCCAAGTCTGTTACCCTCCTTTCTTACCTAAAGACTTAGTGCTACACACAGGCAGCTTGTTCTGACCCAGCTGTAGCACAAAAGCATGCTCCACTTTTATTCTCCTCTTTCTCTTCCCCTTAGGCTCTGGATTCCTTTCTTATATGCTGTGTGGCTGGGATCAATTGACATAGGCCACTCAAATACAGGCGTGAAGTATCATGTGTTCCGAATTGTCATCCATCCCAAACACCACGGTACCCCTGCAGACACTGCCTTGTTGAGGCTGTTCTCTAGAGTCACCTACAGTTCTTCCATCCTGCCTATTTGCTTGTCCAGTGTCAAAAAGCAGTGGACAATTCCAGACTCTTGCTGGGTGACTGGATGGGGAAAAGCAGAAGATGAAGGTGAGAATGGGAAGAGAAAGGGGTTGTTTTATACATCACCTTCTTGTACCCATTCTAGAATATTCATATTCTAGGCATTTCATTACTACGGCAAATATTTTCAACAAAACCAGACACTATCTAAAAGTCTTCAAATAAAATGTCTGCTTATTTATATGTTTATTTACTCTTATATCCTGCCTACAGTCTAGCTACAGCAGCAAGAAAAGATACTATTTATTTATTTAATTTATTTTTTAATACTAACAATCTAAACACACAATTACCTCTCTGAAACAGAGGTTAACAAGCCTGATGTAAGGCTGGAAAGAGTCTAGTACTTTAAATCTGTTTTTAAAGTGTTGTGTCAACTCTTTCTCAGGATAAAGTAAAGACAGGAAATGATCTGGGAGCAGAAAAATGAGAAAGGAAAAAGTTGTAGAATACTGTAGAATACTCACGTCTTTACCTAATCAAAATGTATCAGCACTTCTCTTTATTTAGAACATTAGGAATGCCCCACGTGGCACATTAGAAAAGCCCCAAACCAATAGAATTTTGAATTATCCATTGTTTTAGATTAACTGTACCAAAAAAACTCTTCCATTAGCCAACATGATTGGAAAGTGACTGTGTCCTGCTTTTGGATTCCCATTCAGAGATGTCTGCATATCATGACAGCATGTTATCCCTGCACCTTTCCAGGCTGCTTTTCCTTTCACCCCTATTTATCTCTACAGATTCTGACTACCCTACCATCCTCCAAGAAGCAGAAATACCCATCATTGAACACCAGCATTGAGAAATAATCTACAACCCGGTGGGTTACCTACTACCACAGACAGAGCCTGTCATCCAGGAAAGCAAGATTTGTGCTGGTGATCTTGAGAAAAGAAAGGATACTTGCCAGGTCAGGGTTTGCTCTTGAAATTTTTTTATTTTAACATGTGATCTTAATTTGGATCCAGGTTTGCCCATCTGTAAACAACAGTGAATTGGGAATCAGGAGACAAATGTTCTGACAATAATTCTGTGTTAACCTGGATAAGTCACTTAACCTTTATCTATTAATTTAATCTCTTCAACTACTGATCTAGAGCAATGCTAACCACTGGTGCTTGGATTTTCACAGTCTCATATGTTTTTATAAATATATTAAGAGGTTGACATAGAAGTGCCAACTTTTTAATTTTTTGTTTGTTTGTTTGTTTGGTTGGTTTTTTTGCGGTATGTGGGCCTCTCACTGTTGTGGCCTCTCCCGTTGCGGAGCACAGGCTCCAGACGTGCAGGCTCAGCGGCCATGGCTCACGGGCCCAGCCGCTCCATGGCATGTGGGATCTTCCCGGACCGGGGCACGAACCCGTGTCCCCTGCATTGGCAGGCGGACTCTCAACCACTGCGCCACCAGGGAAGCCCCTTTTTAATTTTTTGAAGTAAGAAACATTTCATTTCATTGTACACTTAAAAGATGTCATTCCATTGTCTCCTGATCATAACTGTCTGATGAAAATTCAGCAATCATTTGTGTCTTCCTCCACTGGGTGTGATGTGTTTTGTTCTGGCAGCTTTCAATACACTTTCCTTCATATGTGATTGTTAGAAGTTTGAATGTCATGTCCTAGGTGTGATTGTCTTTGCCTTTATCCTATTTGGGATTCAGTGACTTGTTTTTTTAATCTACTCTTTTACCTTTCATCAAAACTTGGGAAATTTTCATTCATAATTTCTACAACTATTATTCTGTCTCATTTCTCTCTTTTCCCCTTCTGGGTGAAACAGAAAATTTGTAAGTTACAACTTTTGATATTTTCACACAAGTCCCTGATATTCTATATTTACCTTTTTCTGTTTTTCAAATTGGATAGTTTAAATTAATCTATATTCAGAATCATTGCTTCTTTCTCCTGCCATCTACATTTTACTGTTAAGTTCATCTAGTGAAATTTTTATTTCAGATATTTTATTTTTTAGTTCTAGAATGACCATTTGGGTTTTACTTCCTCCTTCCCTCCCTCCCCGCCCACCTCACACACATTTTTCTATATCTCTGCCAAAATTTCCTGTCTGTATATTCATTATTTACAAATCCAACAACAATGAGACACAACTTCACACCCAGGAGGATGGCTATAATCAAGACAGATAATAACAAGAGTTGGCAAGGAATGTGGAGAAATGGGAATATTCACATACCTAGTGAGAATGTAAAATGGTGCAGCCACTCTGGAAAACCTCAAAAGGCTAAGTATGGACTTACCATATGATCCAGGAATTCCACTCCTAAGTACACACCCAAGAGAAATGGAAAATACATCCATATAAAATTTTGTACATGAATATTCATTGCAGCATTATTTATAATAGCCAAAAAGTGAAAACAACCCAACTGACCATCAACTGATAACTGGATAACAAAATGTGGTATGTCAATATAATGGAATATTATTCAGCCATAATAAGGAATGGAGTACTTACACATGCTATTGACATAACACGGATGAACCTTGAAAACAGTACGCTAAGTGGAAGAGGCCAGACATAAAAGGTCATATATAGTTTCATTTATACAAAATATCCATAATATGCAAATTCACAGAGGCAGAAAGTAGGTAACTGGTTGGCCTAGGGCTGGAAGGAATGGGAGGAAACGAGGGAGACTGCTAAAGGGTATGGAGTTTTTTGGGGGGGTGACCAAAATGGGTTGTGGTAATGGTTGAGCAACACTGTGAATATACTAAAACTGAACTTTAAATGGGTGAATTGTACAGTATGTGAATTATATCTCAATAAAGCTGTTACCAAAAAAATAGCAAGATTGAGAGATACATCACCAACTACTATCACCACCATTTTATATAAGAAAGCATTATCTTAACACTAAAAAAGGCAATAAGAACCTAAAAATAGAAAAATAAGGACAGTTCATTCAACTGAATGAATCTAGTGGAAAACTCATCATATTTATTTCTTTTCAATCACAGATGAGTATTTTGAAACTACTGATATATTTAGCTAAGGTCTCTGCCAATTTCAGATTCTATGATTCTAAATTTCCATGTCAGTGGGAAGTCCAGCTCCCTCCGTATTATTACAGCTCTATGGGCTCCACTGCCCCATTCTAAGGAACCTCCACCCGTGACCACGCCCTCTTCATGGTCCTCCTTCACTATGCTCATGACCTTTATCTCTTCCTTAGGGTGATTCTGGAGGGCCTCTGTCATGTCATATTGATGGTGTATGGACCCAGATAGGATTGTCAAGCTGGGGAACAGGATGTGGTCTTTCTTTTCCTGGAGTCTACACCAATGTGACCTACTACCAAAAATGGACTATGTCCATTATCTCAAGAGCTGAGGTCTTGGATGCCAACAACCTGGACTTATCTGACTTCTTGCTCCCTACTGTCTGCTCTCTCGGGCACTCCTGGGACCCTCCTGCGCCTTTAGGCCTAACATTTTACCGGGAGAGTAGGCGGTGTAACTGAAGCTGCTGGCCAAGTACAGGGCTAGGAAGGAATGCGTGGAGAAGCCCCAGGGGCAGAGAACTCACAAGGAGAGTCGCTGGGAACTCTGGATGACTTCCTTAAAATAATGAGAAAGGATTTTGTTTTTGAGGTTCTTGATTCTGCAAGTAGGTTTCACTGGCTGGAATGTGAACAACTGAGAAATAAGAATGCCACTTCTGGGCATGGCATTCTTTGTCCCTGACTATGCATCTTGCAAGGCAGGAAGGATGCCTTCCATGAAGAAGTATTTACAGACACAAAGAAATGGCGACAGAAGCAGGCAACAAAAAAAGTATCTGGGAAGGCAAATGGGAAGGTCCTCAAGAAAGTACCTTATGGGTTTACATTGTGCCCATAGGTTGCATTATGAGCATCTTACCTGGTCTATCTTTCTCTACTTTCTCTACTCTTTGTGCTTCCCCTCTGTAACAAGGCGTCAAATAAGAAATCCATGTATGTAGTTCAGCTCTGAATATTTCTGAAATGTTTACTTTTTGAAATACCTACCAGCAAAAATGGATTAATGCAATAATCTCAAGAGCTGAGGTTTTGGGTTTCAATAATCTGGACCTATCCAGGTTAATTTTACTTCTTAATAAAGTACTTTAAATGTTTATAAGGAAAAGATTATTTCCCTTGCTTATCTAGCATGCTTCTTTTTGTTGAACAATCATGTGACCTATACTATTTCCTTTTCTGCCTAGGCTTCCAGGAGCTCAGAGCTAAGTTTTATACATGATTTCAGTCATTATCTTTATCCTATACTCTCCGGTATAATTCTACTCATACTCCTTTTTATTTCAATCATCCTTCATTTCTCATTTGAACGAATTTAAGTTTTGTTGCATCTCTGTCTTTTGGGCTAAGTCAACTTTCAAAAACAATGTTTTTGGATAAATAAATACATTTAACAGGAAGTGAGGGTAGGTTTGCAAAGTTAAAGTCCTTGCTGACCCTGGACCTCACCTCTCCTCGAGGCGGCCACTACAGCCTCCCACCTGCTGCTCCCACGTCCTTACCGTCACTCACACCTATGCTCAAGTGCATTTGTTCTCCACAGAATTCAGACTAGTGTTTTAAAAATAAAGATTTTTAAAATCCTTTTCTCCTCCTTTCTCTTGTTTACCACACTTCAAAGGCATCCCATTGCTCAAAGAATAAGAACCAAAGTCCTTAACAGGACCTACAAAGCCCTGCTGGCTCTGATCCCAGGCCGCCTCGTCAGCCTCATCTGGCCTCACCCCACCTGCTCTCTACACCCTCACTTCCTCAGATGCTCCAGAAGCCCCTTCTCAGCACCAGACTTCTGTATCTGCTATTTCCCCTTCCCTGCTGTCTTTGCGTAGTTAAGTCTCACTGATCTCAGTTCATTCTTCACTTCCTCAAGGAAGCTGTTCCCAGCTCTCCTGACAAGAACAAATCCCCCCAATATACAGTCTTGCACTATGGTGTCCTCCTGGATAGGACTCAACACAGGTGTAATTTAACATTCGTGTAACTGTCTGATTAATGTATGTCTGTTTTACCAAAATGCAATGAGGTCCATGAGAGGAAGAATTTTTGCTTTTGCCAACCACTATATTCCAGTCTCAATTAAGTATTTGGTGAATGAGTGAATGAATGAATGAGAAATAAACACACAATCTCTTTGTCTCCCCAACTAAGGACCTTTTGTTTACTGAGGTAGCCCAGAACCTGGGCACAGTGTCTTACACAAAGTAGGTTTTCAAATACAGGTTAAATAAAAGGATGAAGGGGGCTTCCCTGGTGGCGCAGTGGTTGAGAGTCCGCCTGCCGATGCAGGGGACACGGGTTCGTGCCCCGGTCCGGGAGGATCCCACGTGCCGCGGAGCGGCTGGGCCCGTGGGCCATGGCCGCTGGGCCTGCGCGTCAGGAGCCTGTGCTCCGCAGCGGGAGAGGCCACAGCAGTGAGAGGCCCGCGTACAGCAAAAAAAAAAAAAAAAGGATGAAGGAAAGACTGTTTTGGCCCCATTCTCTTTCTTACCTCTCTCCACCTATAAGGCACAAAGGAACAAACAGTACACAAAGCAGGTAAACTGAAATCTTTCTCAGAGACAATAATTCAAGCTAAGCAAGCTCTGGAATGATACAGAGGGCAAAGCAAAATGGCAGCTGAGAGAAAAGAAAAAGAGAAAGGCGGGGCAAGAAAGGAAAATGGAGGAGAAAGCACAGACTAAAATCAAGAACTGGAGGAGAACAAATAGGAAGAGAAAACACATAAATGTATGAGCCAGAATATGACACAGCAAGGGGACATAAAGAAGGTCAAGAAAGCCAAAACACTGCTTCCTATCGCTCCTCCAGACCCTTAGGAAGCAACTGTTCCACAGCCCGGGAATCTGACAAAATTTTTCTCCTGAACCAAGAGTTGGAACGTAAACCTTTTGGAGACACCAGGCCATTCAAGTGGGAAGAAAGGGATAACTATAGAAGAAGACCACATGACCTCACTAACCTGACCACTACTGGCTGGACTTACGAGGGATGAGCACCTGACTTAAGAGCTGCCTAGCAGGTAGGGGGGCAGGTTGGCCTAGCAACTTACCCAACAGATGCACTAAATACTAGACAACCCAACAGACTCCTTCTCATGGGAAGTCTGAAAATGGGCCCTATAGTATGTCCGTGTGCAATCAACAATATTAAGTGCCCACCATGTTCCAGGCACGTTCTAGGAACTGAGGATACCGCAACATATACAGGGCACCAAGCCTGCCTTCAAGGAGTTTACATTCCAGTGGGGGAGAGAGACAATAACCAAATGCAAAATACAGTCCTCCCTCAGGAGCCACTGGGGTTTGTTCCAGTACCTCCAGGGATACCAATATCTGCAGATGCTCAAGTTCCTTCTATAAAATGGCATAGTAAGCTGACCCTCCAAATCTGTGGGCTCCACGTTCATGGATTCAACCAATCCACAGATGTAAAACTCTGGTTACGGAGTGCCAACTGTAAATGTTTATTATAATGTCAAGTACAAGAAAGTCTGATAAAGGAAGATGACACAGAAGCAGCAGATAAGGTATCAGGGTGTGGGACTCCACTTTAGGTCAGGTGGTCAAGGAAGTTTCTCTAAGGAGGTGACATTTACAGAGGCCTGCATGAAGGAGGGAAGCAAAACAAATACCTGAGAAAGAACCTTCCAGGTAGACAGAACAGCAAGTATAAAGGTCCTGAGGCGGGAGGATGAGTTAGCACATGGCTGTGTGTGTGTGAGTTAGAACTGAGGTCACTGCTGGGCGGAGGCGGCGGGGGAGACAGGGCTGGGACTTGGGAGCACAGGGGGAGCAGCACCCTAGGAGCCGCAGTAAGGGCTCTGAATCGCATTCTCCGTGGGATGGGAAGGTACTGAGGGCTGAGAGCCGGGGAATGATCAAAGAAGAGAAGACCAGAAGATCCCACAGTGCTGCTCATGGGAGTCTGCAGAGGCTGTGAGGGAGCCAGGGTGGTACCCAGGGTAGCTGGATGGCAGCAGAATTAGACAAGCAGCAGAGAGAAAGACAATCAACCCCAGTGAGCTAACAAGCAAAACACTAGAGGACTACGGCACCTGAACATCAGTGAGGAAGCTTCGATTCCAGGAGGCTGGGGACTGTTTCTTGCTTTCCCTGTCCCCTACCTGCACCACCCTTATAATAAGGCCCCGTGAACCAAGGTGAAGAAAGGCACAAGGCCAAGTTTTTTTCCATCTACTTTATAATTCATCACTAAGACACCTACCTTACTTCCTATTTGTCTTTTCCCTTCTTACCCAGAGCAATATTCTTCTCACTCCTTCCTCCCAGTTCCACCTCAAGGCCTTATTTAATCTGTTCTCTATACCTGGAATGCCCTTCTCCTGTATACCTCAACCCAATCAATCTGTCGATTAGAAAAGGAGGCAGTGAATATCTGCAAAACACACTGAAAGGACCCTAGGAAATGGTTTTAAAAACTAACAGGGAATGGGTGAAGTATACGGTATGTGAATTATATCTCAATAAAGTATTGTTTAAAAAAATGAGCAGGGAAGTTTTTTTCCTGCTTATACAAAAAACAACTAGTCTATGGTGTATTTAGGGCTTTCTAAAGATCTTCTAAATAATTCTTATGATTGTATTTCAAGAAAAGGCTCAAAATAACTACACACATTTTCTGTTTCCATTGCTAAAACACAAAATATAAAGTGTAACCCAATATATGAGTACAGCAACTGGTAACACATTACTGGAGGACCAAAAAAATCAATAAACATTTGTATTCACAAAACTAAAATGTCACACTTACTGGTAACGAATTTAGTCCATACCACTACTGACCAAATGAGGAGAAAATTAATAGGAATAACTTTACATCTTATTTTGGAGGTGGGCTCAATAGCTTTTCTGCCTTAAAAATCTATTTTAATTTGCAGAATACTTTATTCCTTGGAATATCTGCCTTAATATGCTCCAATTTTCATTTTCTTGTCTTGAGGAATTTTAATTAATGTTGGATTTGCTAAGGTCACATTTAACAAATAAAGCTATACACTAAGGCTGCTGAAATCCAACCAGAATTTTTTTTCCCCCAAAAGTGAGGAAATATAGTTATTTCCAGATCTTCTATTCATATAAGACTATTTCAAGTAATCACCCATTTTTTTTCTTTATTTCATTAAATTGTAAAGTCACCCCCAACATGTAGCAACATTACAGAAAAAGGATTCAGAATAATAAAATGTGGAAGCTTTATTTTTATATTATTTCAACAGTGGGTATTTTACCTTTTCAGATGCTTGGCTTCATCCGGAAGCTATAATATTCTCTACACCAAATTTGACTACATACAGTTTATTCACATACTAGAAATCAGTTGCCTGAGAATTCTGTTAAACGTGTTCCTTCTTCAGGAAGGACGGGAAGGAAGGAGTCATTCAAAGTAACCAGAGATTAATTTTATCCCCTACAGTCAATAATCGAGAGGAAATGTTCACTGTCATAAGAATAAAAAAAGACTGAAACCTTTAATGGGAAATTCTAACTGCTTTCCAGGATAATTATCCTCAACCAACCCAAATTCTCTCCACAGTGTCTTCTACCATGTAAGTCTTCACTTCCCATCTCCATGTGGTTGGAATAAAGTGACTGAGGGCTAGTCCTGTGGCTCTTTGTGCCACTCTTATGACACCTAGCCCACAGTGCATGGCACCATACTTAACTTTGATCATTAACACCCAGGAGTAAAAAGAATAGGATGGGATGAGGCCCTAAGGCTCCAACATGCGAGAGCCATCCTGATTTTAGTGGAAATTAGTGAGAAGAGCACAGATTCTAGACACAGTTGGGTAGGACTGTGATAACGTTTTGATTGGATTTAGATGTGATTCGATGGATTGGATGTGGGTGATGGGAGTGAGGGTGGTAATTGGAATAGGAGGATGGGAAAGATAAAGATTTGAAAAAAGAAATCAAGAATGACTGCTAGGTTAGTGGCCTGAGAGTGGCCACACTATTAAATAAAATGAGGAAGGCTGGAGGAGGAACAGTTTGCTGGGCTATCAAATGCAGTGATAGGCTGAATAATGGCCCCCAAGGATGTCCCTGTCTAATCCCCAAACCTGTAAAGAAGTTACATTACCTGGTAAAAGCAAGTCTGCACATATGATTAAGTACATTGAGATTTGGAGATTACCTTGGATTATCCGGGTGGGCCCAATATAATCACAAATCTTTTTAAAGAGGAATGCAGGAGAGGCAGTCAGAGGTGTTCATGAGACTTTGCAGAAGGATGGAAGCAGAAGGAAGAGAGGAACGAAGATGCTGTGCTGCTGGCTTTGAGGATGGAGCAAGGGGCCACAAGCCAAGGAGTGCAGCTGGCCTACAGAAATTTTAAAAAGGCAAACAGGATTCTCCCTTAGGCCTGGAGATAAAATGCAGCCCTACCAACACCTTGATATTAGCCCAGTGAAATTGATTCCAGACTGCTGACCTCCAGAACTGTAGGACAATTTGTAGCAATTTGTTACAGCAGCAATGGGAAACATACATACATGTTAGATTTGAGATGTCTATTAGATATACAAGTAGAGATGTTGAGGAGGCAGTCTGGAGCTCAGAGAGGGCAGGACTAGAGAAAAAAAATTAGAAGAATCTGTTTGAATTATGGACCCTCTTTCCCACATTACTCTAACCCTGCATCCCAAAAAAGCACTCATGCACAAACACAACATTTTTTCATGAAATTTCAAGATGGTCAAGAATCTCTGTACTCATGGAACCTCTAGAATAGTGTAAGTAATCACAAAGCAGCCTGTTCTAACTCTGATGATTGTTCCCTCCCTAAGGAGGAGGAAACCAAGTAACTCTTCATTTAAAAAAAAAATCTTTTAGGGCCTCCCTGGTGGCGCAGTGGTTAAGAGTCCGCCTGCCGATGCAGGGGATACGGGTTCGTGCCCCGGTCTGGGAGGATCCCATATGCCGCGGAGCGGCTGGGCCCGTGAGCCATGGCCGCTGGGCCTGCGCATCCGGAGCCTGTGCTCTGCAACGGGGGAGGCCACAACAGTGAGAGGCCCGCGTACCGCAAAAACAAAAACAAAAAAAAAAAAAAACAAAAAAAAAAAAAAAAAAATCTTTTAAAAAATATTGTTTTTCCTAGTTCTTCTTATTAAAAAAAACCCCACAATGTTATAGAAATATCTAACATAGGAAGTTCAAATCCCCATGTACCCACTGTGTTCATCACTATCACCCTTTACATGTTCTCCTCTTGCTTAAAGATGTGGCCAACATACCTCTGACTCCTTTTTAAATGTTTATACAGATATACAGGTTTTTTTAAACCTTGCTTTTTTCTTTGATTAAGCTTGCTTTTTAAAGTTAGCTTATGATAACAGAAAGCTGGTTACAACAACTGCAAAGCTTCAGAGTTGAGACTTTTGATTTCTTCTGTTAAAAATTCCACATAACTAGGCTAGATAAAAAGAAGGATAGCAGTTGGTTGATCAAAGAAATTTTGTGTCAATGAATTTTAAATAATGAAAACATTTTTGCCTGAAAAATTAAAATCACTGGAGCTTCTTCAAAGGCAAGTATTTGGATTTCTCCTATGCCCCTATGAGTTCAATGAAGCTATTTTTATTTCTGAAACAGAGAGCTAACATGAAAGACCTAGAGGAGATAGTATTTTTTTAAAATGCATTTGCTTCACTTTCTTTTTTTTTTTTTTTTTTTTTGCGGTACGCGGGCCTCTCACTGTTGTGGCCTCTCCCGTTGCGGAGCACAGGCTCCGGACGTGCAGGCCCAGCGGCCATGGCTCACGGGCCCAGCCACTCCGCGGCATGTGGCATCTTCCCGGACCAGGGCACGAACCCGTGTTCCCTGGATCGGCAGGTGGACTCTCAACCACTGCGCCACCAGGGAAGCCACCTGCTTCACATTCTTTTTGTCTGAAGTTGCTGAGTTGATATCATAAGGAAAAATACGTTAGCTCACTTAAAAGAGGGCCAATAAATGACTAGTTCCAAAATGGGCACATTTTAAACTTCTAAAAGCAGGTCACAAAGAAAGTAAAACAAAACAGTGTCAACCTGCCTTTCTTTGGAGCCGATCTGGCTTTTCCAAGCCCTTCCAAGAAGGGGCAATCCACTGAGCATCAGGAGAGGAGGATCCTCAATACTGTACACAGTCAGCTTTGCACAATGCTTTTTATCAAGTGTTTGAATCTCTACAAGTGAAAAACATCTACCAAATACTATGTGAGTTCATAAAATATGCTCTAGAAAAATCTTTCTAAAAGAAAGATTATATTTTTCCAGCCATGAATGTAAGCTAAGTATAAGAGGACAGACCTGGGAATTCCCAGAAAAAAATAAAGCAAAAAAAGGTTCAAGGCCATGCTAAGAAATTTGAGCTTTAAGGAGAAGATTAAATAGGACATTGAAAGGTTTTAACGCAGAATAACATGATCAGTTTGCATTTTAGAAAGATCACTTCAGTGGTTGTGTAGAGAATGGATTACAGAGAAGCAAGTCAGGAGGTAGAAAGGCTAGTTAGTTACAAGGCTGCTGTGAATGGAGAGAGATGCCCGGACAAGGATGATAGCGATGAGGATGGAGGGAAGAGGACTTAGTCAAGGGCTACCTCGGGGCTGTATTCAATAGACTCCGGTAACTGACTGGTTAGATATAAGTAATCATGGGGAGGGAAGAAGTTAAGAACTTCACCCAGGCAGCTTGAGTTGTGTCATTATATGGAACCTTGGAGAAGATAGCGTAGGGGTGAGAATTATACGTTAAAGACATCAGGAATCTATAAAAGAGAAATCCAAACAGATATTACATTCTTACGATGAGCATTTATTAAATAAGCACATTGAGAGATTTAGAATATATTCCAAAAGCTCAACGGGCCAATTTCTAGTTACTTGTTAATTGCAGAGAGTTCATGAAAAATATAACACACAAAGAATTCTGAGACCAAGGTTTTGCCATTAGTTTCAGTCTGCTCACACCAGGGAGCCCTTAAGGAGGCTGTGGGAGATGGCGTTGTTCCCAGTGTTCCACAGCTCTCCCTGCAGAAGGATGAGCCACCCACTCGAGGTACCAGGTGACTTGCAGGGCATCCTACAGAAGGATTAGCCTTCCCTGAACCACTAACACCCAGTTGGCTAAAGAAATGTGAGTAGAAGTAATATGTGCCACTTCTGAGCAGAAGTTTTAAAAGCTGGCACATCGTTTGTCCATTGCTCCTTTTCCCAGTTAGGAACTGCTCCTCCAGCCAGGATCCCAGAATGAAGAAGACAAGTAAGGCTGAGCTGTAGCTCACCAGCTGAACATACCTGTCATAAGATACTGAGCTTTAAAAAAAAAAAGATACTGAGCTTTAGAGGTGGTTTGTAACCACAGCATTAACAAAATATGCCAGACGTATGATGGATATAGGTGTTTAACAAATAACAATGTATAATTTGTATTTCCCCTCCTCCAGTTGAATTTTTCTGGTGATCTGCTAAGAAGCAATCTGATGGGAAAAAAGAAATAGTTGGCCCAAATATCCCAAAACTGAAACAGAGAATTTTTAACCTGAAAGAAAAGCTGATAGTCTGGAGTCAGCAAACTTCTTCCGTTAAGGGATAAACAGAAAATATTTTAGGCTCACAAGCCATACAGACTCTGTTGCAACTACTCAACTCTGCAGATATGGCACAAAAGCAGCCATAGACAATATATAAAAGAATGTGTGTGGCTGTGTTCCAATAAAACTTTATTTACCAAAACAGGCAGTGAGCCAGATTTGGTTTCCAGATCCCTGGTCTAAATCCTTCATATTGTCAATGAGGAATCTAAGACCTAGAGAGATTAAATCAAGGACGTACAGCTAGCTGGCTGGTGGCAAGTTGAGCATTACAATGCAGGTCTCCTCAATCTATTGCTTTAGAACAGGTTCTGTTGCCTGACAACTTGGAGATGAAATACACAGCAAAAAATAAGGCGGAGAACGCTAAGGGTAGGTTTTGATTATGTTAAACAGCTTTCAACAGTGTGGTTATAAATGAGGATTTGCTTTTCAAGTGATTATGGCTTTCATAAAAACAAGTGAGGGCTTCCTTGGTGGCGCAGTGGTTGAGAGTCCGCCTGCCGATGCAGGGGACATGGGTTCGTGCCCCGGTACGGGAAGATCCCACATGCCACGGAGCGGCTGGGCCCGTGGGCCATGGCCGCTGGGCCTGCGCGTCCGGAGCCTGTGCTCCGCAACGGGAGGGGCCACAGCGGTGAGAGGCCTGAGTATCGCAAAAAAAAAAAAAAAAAAAAAAAAAAAAAACAAGTGAATGTCATAAGATGGAATAGGTGAACGAATGATAAATTAGCCAGTGTTTGAAAAATGATCTTCAGAGGAAACGCAATTATATACTTCCTTCCTACTATCATTTTCTCCAATACTTATCAATCATTTCTTTTATCAACAGGACAGCATTTGCTATGATCACTACAGTAACTCATCTTAAGGCAAAATAGGTTTTAAAACATACCACAAAATGAGCAACAAATACACTAGACCAGCAGGCAATTATTTCACATGGTATTTTTCATTTATTTTCCTTTCTTTTAATTTCCAAAGCAATACTCATTGGAGGAAACTCAATACAGAAATATTTTAAGTTACACACTCCACACTCTCCTCAATTCCACTACCCAGTGTTAATACATGACTGATTTATAGCAGGAGAGGGCAATAAAGCTACCTTCTCTAAGTCATTCTTTCAAAAACAAAGAGGAATATAGGTTTCCTGACCAGACATCCCTTGAAAATCATGTTTTAAAAAGCAACAGACGGGTCAGGTGTGGTCTGTGGCCTGGAATTGAGAAAAGCAAGCTGCCTATGCAGAGTTTAAATGGAGGGTCTTGACCCCAGCACTGTAACCAGATGAGTGCGGCTCCTCGAATACCTTGATGATGCTACTGTAGGATGTGCAAACACTTCAAAAATGAGTAAGACTATCCATACTTTCTCTTTTGATATTTTATTGGGAAAACGTGGGCCAATTTGCTCGTAAAAAGACCAACAATCTTAATCAGTTTTTCTTTTAATCCATACTTGAGGGACATCAGTGACAATGGCAGAATAAAGAACTCCAAAAGTCTGTCCTCCATAAAAGCAATTTAAAACTGGCAGAGGGCTTCCCTGGTGGCGCAGTGGTTGAGAGTCCGCCTGCCGATGCAGGGGACATGGGTACATGCCCCGGTCTGGGAAGATCCCACATGCCGCGGAGCGGCTGGGCCCGTGAGCCATGGCCACTGAGCCTGTGCGTCTGGAGACTGTGCTCCGCAACGGGAGAGGCCACAACAGTGAGAGGCCTGCATACCGCAACAAACAAACAAACAAACAAAAAACTGGCAGAAACTGGCAGAATCAACTCTTTTTGAACACTGAAAACTAACCAAAAGCTTACAGCAACCACTTGATGCACTTAAGTACAGTGAAATACTTAATCAAGGAAAACTAGCTGGGTTTTGGTTGCAGTAGCAAGTTTTGTGGCATTTTAACTTACCCTGGTCCCATCCCCCATTCTCCAGCTCAGTGGAAGCCTTGAAAATAATAGCCTGCCCTCTTGGTACTGGTACCAGTACCAGTACCAGAGGGAGCAGAAAAGACCTCATTCACAAAGCATTATAATAATTTGTTTTGACTTGTCCGGTGGAACCCTGGAAGACCAGCACAAAAGACTTGCCTTTATCTTGCCTAACTCAAAACTCTCCAAGTGCTGAAAAGTGGCTAGCTCGAGAAAGCTTATTGAAATCATTTACAGGCAAATAAATATATTTGTTGCTGCTGCATGAGGCATGGATAATAGTTGGGGCAAACAACAGACTAACCAAAGAAGTTGGGGGGAAAGGCTGAAGGATGAGATGCTTTGGGAAATAAGGGCTTTGAAAAGCTCCCACATATTCCTAGGAATCTAGAAGTCCATGTGCATTCCCAGGGTGAGTGCATGCTCAGAAAGAATCTGAGAGGGCCCTAACCTCTCAGCTCTGGCTGAACTACAGGCTCTGCACAAGCAGAAAGTGAAGGCTAAGGTTAGTTGTACACTGCTTGGCTGAGAGCTGAAGGTGTGCTGTGATACACACACAGAGCCCCCCTGCAAAGACTGGGAGATTTTTTTCTGGTTCTAGGCATTCATTTAAGGTAAACTCTGTCCAAGCACTAGCTGACCACTACGCTAATGAAACTGAGACTTCAGTGCCACACATCACACAAAAATTACACACTCTACAAAATTAATTCAGAAAAATCACTAGACAAGCAACAACAATCATAATAGGCAGCAATAACAAACCCTGGGGAGGTAGAAGAATCTGATTCCACAGTTGCTACACTGCAATATTCAAAATGCCCAGTTTTCAACAAAAAATGATGAGGCACACAAAGAAACAAGAAAGTAATGGCCCGTGCACAGAAAAAGAAAAAAAAAAAAGCAATCAATATAAACAGTTCCTGTGGAAGCCCAGATATTGGACTTACTAGACAAAGACTTTAAATCAGCTATTTCAGATATATTCGAAGAGCTAAAGACACTGTTAACAGAATGAAAAAATAAACTGAAGACTAGGAGAAATAGTTTCATATCCCATATCCAACAAAAAATTTGAATGCAAAATATATAAAGAACTCTTTAAACTTCCGTAATATGAAAACAAACAACCCAATTTTTAAATGTGCAAAGATTTGAACATTCTTCACCAACGATGACAAAATGGATGGCAATTAACCACATGAAAAGATGCTCAACATCATTATCCATTAAGGAAACACACATTAAAGCCACAACAAAGTATCACTACACATCTGTCGGAAAGGCTAAAACAAAAACAAAAGCAAACGAGAAAAACCTGATAATACCAAGTGCTGATGAGGGTGTGGAGCAACTGGAACTCTCATTCATTGCTCATAATAATGCAAAATGGTATAGCACCACTCTGGAAAACAGTTTGGCAGTTTCCTGTAAAGTTAAGCATACACTTACATATTACCCATTAAACCAATATCTAGGTACTTAAACCAAAGAAATAAAAACTTGTGTTTATGCAAAAACCTGTATGTTTACAGCAGCTTATTCATAAATACCAAAACCTGAAAATCACCTAAATATCCTTTATCAGGTAAATGGATAAACAAACTGTGGTGCATTAATACAATGGAATACTACTCAGCAGCAAAAGGGAACAAACTATTGATACAGTTAACAACATGAATGAATCTCCACAACAATGTGCTGGGTGAAATGATTCCATTTATATCATATTCTGGAAAAGGCAAAACTACAGAGACATAGAACAGATCAGGGGTTAAACGGTGTAGAGAAGATATGACTGCAAGAGGCAGCATAGGAATTTCGAGGTGATGAAACTGTTCTGTATTCTGACTATGGGGGTGGTTACAAGAATCTGTACGTGTATCACAGCTCACAGAACTACGTACCCAAAAGAAGTCACCTTTACTGTATGTAAATTTAAAAATTAAGGAGAAAAAAGACTGCAGGGCTTCAAATCCCAGCTCTATTTCTCTTTGCCTCGTTGTTCTTATTAAAAACAACCTGACTTTCTGTGTTGTTAAAGGATTATGTGAGTTCCTGGCATACACTAAGCATTAAATTGGTGAGTGATCAATAAAATGTTTTGTTCAGACATGCTAAAAAGTTGGTACTTTAAAAAAAACCCCATTGCAAGAGAAAGAAATCTAGTTTTTAATTTAAAGAGCAAAGAATTGAAGAATATTGGGATTAAAACCCCTAATTCTTCATCACCTTCATTAAACATTCATTGGAAACCTATGAGGTGATCAGTATCAAATTACGTTCTTCAAGGTTTACAGAATCCTTGAGCTCAAGGAGCTACTGAAAGGCTTGTTCCCAGAGCTACGTGGGTATTGGCCGTGATATTTCACACGAAGAGCAAACGCGCTCCAGTCAACGCTTAGTACTCAATGGTGGGTATCATTGCCTCTCTCCTGGGAAGGTGCCAACTACAAGCTCCTTTTCCCGAGTCAGGGCAGGTCAGCATCCTTGGACTGGGCACTCGCTGAGCTGCGCTACATCCCATCCATCATCAGCCGGGTCCATCCTTCCTCGAAAACATCCTTAACATCCACCCTCCGCCCATTCCGCACAGATAGGGGGTTTGGAGCTTCTTAAGAGGCAGCCGCTGCTGTAAGTAACGGCGACTCCCATCTTCCCAGTGTCTCCCTCTTTACCTGAAAAGTAGCCGCCTTTCCTTGGCCAAACGTCCAAATCCACACTTGACCTTTCAGAGCCGATGCGACTGGGACCCAAGATGGCGGCGCCCTTGGACGGGGAGGGGCCGCTCGCCTCCCAGAGGAGAAACCACCGCGGCCAACGTTACCCTAGAGGGAGGCCCTTAGGAAGGACTCCGAGCGCTGGACTTGACATTCATTTGCCGCCCCTCAGCCCAAAGCCTGACGCCAGCCGTACTGATGCCGCCAAGTGGCAAACATCTAATGCTCATCACTGCTAAAGAGGCAACAAAAGGGCTTCCCTGGTGGCACAGTGGTTGAGAGTCCGCCTGCCGATGAAGGGGACACAGGTTCGTGCCCCGGTCCGGGAAGATCCCACATGCCGCGGAGCGGCTGGGCCCGTGAGCCATGGCTGCTGATCCTGCACGTCCGGAGCCTGTGCTCCGCAACAGCAGAGGCCACAACGGTGAAGAGGCCCGCGTACCGCAAAAAAAAAAAAAAAAAAAAAAAAATGTAATCAAACAAACAATAAAGACAACATTACATCATTAAAAAAATTCTATTCTATTTGACAGACGTGCATTGAATATATGTGCCAGGCACTGTTCTGTGTTATGGGGCTATAACAATGAACAACATAAATCTTCCCTCGTGGAACTCATTACTGAAAGTGTCCGCATGGAACCTGCCAATTTTACCTTCTCTCCATTCTAAGAAACCTCAGAACACCCCCCGGGCCCAGAGTCCCAACTGACAGAATCAGCTGCAGGCGATTCTCAAATTCTCGTGTGGGTACCACAAGACCCTACCATCCCCTCCGGGAGAAGGGACCAGGGAGGGGCCTGAAAAGTTGGCTACTATATACTTTGTCTTTAGCCTCTGAGGTCAACCAGCATGAGACCCCTGCCCCCAAGGGGCACTCTGTGCAGGACCCTGACTGGCCAGCCTACTTAAGAGTCTCTTTCTCAGGGAGGCTGACTGTAAGAAAAACAAGAGTCAATTATTCAAGTAAGTTCAGAAGCCACGGAAGGACACAGAAGTGAACTGAGTCACCAGAATGGTGGTGTTAGTAACGTAAAGAATAACAGCCTTCCCAGCTTACAAAGGAATGTTCTCTGGGGTAAATATTTGCTGTCGGTTTCCTAGAGCTACTCTTATTTCCAAATGACTTCCAAGGCTACTTCCTGTGTCTTCCAACTTACTGGAATATCCTTATAAGCTGCCTCCTGTCAGCTGAGGCTAGCAGAACGGACCTCTATTTCTTGCAATCTGAAAGAACGTTAACTGTCACATACGTTGCTTTCCAGTTACTTCAATGATAGGTCCTTACATCATGCTTTACGTGGAATCTTCTTAGGCTATGGATAACAGGGGGACTGAATAAAATCCATGTAGAAAATGCATGGTGGATTCCATTTATTTATTCTGTTTGACTAAAAGGCATCACAACATTAATTACTTATGATGGAAAAATATTACAGTTCAAATTACAAGAAAGCACACTGAAACCACTCAACATCACATTTTTTTAATAGGACATTAAGCCAGTGAGTCTCACCTCACATAGCACTCCCAAAATACAGTTCTCTAGATACTATTCCAAAAGTAATTAATCAGGAAAATCTGAGGGTGGGGTCATGAGTATAGGTCTTTTGAAAAACTCCTCAGTTAATTCTGAT
The DNA here is from genome assembly GCF_025265405.1 of Mesoplodon densirostris. Classification (NCBI taxonomy): domain Eukaryota; kingdom Metazoa; phylum Chordata; class Mammalia; order Artiodactyla; family Ziphiidae; genus Mesoplodon; species Mesoplodon densirostris. The sequence goes on from NC_082661.1 coordinate 234,053,871, forward strand.
GCCCAGCAGCACTGAGAACCCTGGCACTGAGGTAGAGGTAATTGAGTACCTTGTAACTCAAAGTGTGGTCCAGAGACCAGTAGCAGCAGCATCACCTGGAACTTGTTAGAAATGCAAAATCTCAGGCTCCACCCCAAACCTACTAAATCAAGATCTGCATCCTTACAAGATCCTCAGGTGATCTGTAGGCATATTAAAGTTTGAGAAGCACTGTTTAAAGGTCCCATTGCTACAGAAATGTGAGAAATACCGCACCACGTTTTAAAGTGGAATGCCTCAAGAAGAAAGGAGAAACAGGAATAGAGCAGCATAACAGATAAGATGTTTGTGATATTAGGCATTTCACGTTATTAAGCATCTAATTAAGAGTAGTAATATTCAAACACAAGTCTGCACCTTTTAAAACTCGAAATACCACGCCTTATTCCAAATGAATTTCACTTACAAACCACACCTTCCACTGGCAAGAGTTATACCTCAACGGAGTGACACAAATCTACCTTATAATCTCCAGGTAGCTCAGCTCCACTGAGCTAGTGTGTATTGAGGGGGAGTCCTTCTGAGGAAATAAAGAAACAAGGGTGGTGGGCTTCCCTGGTGGCGCAGCGGTTGAGAGTCCACCTGCCGATGCAGGGGACACGGGTTCGTGCCCCAGTCCGGGAAGATCCCACGTGCCGCGGAGCGGCTGGGCCCGTGAGCCATGGCCGCTGAGCCTGCGTGTCCGGAGCCTGTGCTCCGCAACGGGAGGGGCCACGGCAGTGAGAGGCCCGCGTACCACACACACTCGAAAAAGAAACAAGGGTGGTGACAAAGCAAGAAAGGGTCATTTACATGGGTGACCCCATGCTGAGGGAGGGGCCTTCCAGTTTTTTGTGAACACCTCCGTACTAGTTTCAAAGGACTCTTTGGAAATGGTGATATTTATTGCCAGAAAAACGAATTCTCCACATGTGCAAACGTTTTCTTCTGTGCCTTGTTCTTTGCCGGCTCTCAGAAAAAGCATTTAGCTTTCTTCCAGTAGAGCGATTCCTTGATTAATGTATCTTCAGAAAACAACACGCCGGTACACTGAAGGCAGCCGTATCGGAAACAAACTCTGAATCCTACACAGCAGCCCCGGCATGAGTTATACGCTCATCAGTGGTGCCACTGAGAATCTGCTCGTATGCATATCACAGCAGGGACAAAATCACCTCCTGTCACAGCTTCTATTTGTTTGTTCCCTGAGAGGTATTCAGACCTGGCACTCAGCAAAATGACAAAATCAGAAAACTGTTTTCAGATTCCATAGGTTTCCTTTGCAATACCCTTAAACTTGTCCAAGTATGACCATGACCCTCTTCAAGAAATGTACATCCCTCATGAGAACGTGACGTTTAAAAGCATGTTTCCCGTAGTAAACTTGTATTTAGAGAATGAATAATTCCTATTCAAAAGATGCAAAAAGGGAGGGGCCTTTAAGTTATTTGTCCAAGGTCACATTATAATAAAGGACAAAATAGCAACAAGAACCTAGGTAACCTCATGTTAACAAACATAGCCTGGTGGTAAGGAGAGAAAAATATGATCAAGTCAGAACTTTTATCAGTTAGGAATTGCATTCAGCTGCTAATTAAAAGACCTAACAGTGGCTTAAATAAGACAGAGTTTATTTTTTCTTAAACAAAGGAGGAACAGGCAATCAAAAGCTCATATGATGATTCTATTACCACTGGAAACTGAGATTCCACCCATTTTTCTGCTCCACCATTCTCAGCACCTGGCTTGCATCCTCAAGATAACCTCATGACCCAGGATGGCTGCTGTGAGCTACACATCCTTGTTCCTGGTAGGGGGATGGAAGGTTAGGGCAAAAGGATATTCTGTGCAGTTGAGTCCCCTTTAAAGAATTTTTCTAGAAACCATACTCAACAACTTTTTCTTGCCTCTCATTAGTAGGCTGGGTAAAGCAGATTCACAGGTGGGTACCTTGCCACAGTCAGCAATATAGGGTTCCACTGACCAAGGAAGACGAGAATAAATACTGGGTAGGAGTCTGCACAGAATCCTAGTCCATAGCTTTCTAGCTACGTGACCTTGACTAGATTATTTACCCCCTCTGGGTAAACACCCCCTCCGGTTTCTCATCTGCAAAAATGAAGGAAATCATCACGCCTATCTCATAAGATTGGTATGAGGACTAAGTGAGAAAAACACATGGAGAACAATTAGAATGCAGCCTGGGACCGAGCACACAATAAGTGTTAACTCATTATTGTTTGATTATCCTAGTCCAGGGCTTCCCCAAATTCCTCTCATACTCTAACTTCCTCTCCATTTCCAAAATTGTACCTGTTGATACTCTAGTGTGAATGAGTTTTAGTCACAGGTCATCTCAAGTTGGATACTCATTTCATGCCTTCCTTTCTAATTATGAAAGTAAGTGCCAGACAACAGCACACAAGGGATATTCTGGACAGACCTGGGTGGAGGAATTGAGCTTACAGTCCCCAAACGGCAGGGTCTAAACACAATCCCAAGGCAGATGTTTGGAGAACCTGAAGAAACTAAGGTGAGAGTAAAAAAGAATGATATCTCCTGTGCAGAAGAATTCTAAAAGATATATGTAGATATTCTACCCCCAAGGAGGTGGAGCCTAACTCCTTATTCCCTAAGTGTGGGCTCTGCATAGTGACTTCCTTTATTTCCTACAGTATGGTGGTGGTGGGGGCACAGGGAGTGGTAACCTTGGCCTAGAGAAACCTGAAAAACACTCCCTCGGCCAGGAGATCAAAGTCAACATCAACAGTTATAAATGATGTTAATATTAAACCATTAATATGTGGTTAAAATGGTACTTTACCTCCCAAACACCCAAAACTCCAGTCTAAACATGAGAAAAACATCAGACAAATCCCCATAGAGTAACATTCTACAAAATATCTGGTCAGTACTCCTCAACACAGTCAAGGCCATCAAGCACAAGAAAAATCTGAGAAACCATCACAGCCAAGAGGCGCCTGAAGAGACACAACAGCTACATGTGATGTGGTGTCCTGGATGGGATCCTGCAGAGCAGGAAGAAATTAGGTAAAAACTAAGGAGATGTTAGTAACAGGGAAATCTGGATGTGAGGCAGATGGGAACTCTCTGTACTATCTTAACAATTTTTCTGTAAATCTATAAAAGTATTCTAAAAAAAACAAAGTTTATTTAAAAAAAGAAAATAAAACAATGATTTACTGCCTGTACACCCCTCCCCCGCCATGCACCCATCCGCACCCAAAGGCAAGCTCAGAGTCCCTAAGGGTGAGGCCTACAGCTGCTGAGGGGCAGGAATGGATGTTGAACCTTCATACAAACGAGGGGGCCAGGCCTCCTTCCTCCGCACCTTAACCCTGCTCTTTGCTCTGAAGCTACCAGACATATACTTTCATCTTGTACTTAATGGATAATATTTTCATCATACTTATGTTCAGTATTATAAACTCCCCAGAACACATCCCATGTTCTCCACTGATGAAGTGAAGTGCCCATCTTGAAAGGCAGGTCCCTGCGGCACAACTTAAGCTAACGTGACTGCCTTTTCCCCAGTGAGGCGACATCTTGAGTGTGGCACCTTGGGCTTTTCCCTCATCACAAGGAGCCCAGAGAAACACCCCCCAGATCGGACCCTGCACACTGGCAGGCTTCTGTAAACCAAGTCAGAAGTTATTTTCCTCCTCATCCCCTAGAATCATAAAATGTAATGTTGGAAGCCTCATCCTTTCAATTAATAAGGCAAAAACTAAGGCCCAGAAAGATGCTGTAAATTGATGGAGGCTAAAGCTAACTGAGAGAGACCCAAGCCTTCTGAGGATAAGACTCTAAGTACCATTAAATGTAAAGCTGAAACGATCTGAGGGAAAATAGTTGCCCCCAGAATGTAACATGCCAATGACCTTATAGAAGCACTGCATGAATAGTGGCAAAATTAAAAAAAAAAAAATGAAGGGATGCACCCTGGTTAAAAAGAGGATGTAGGGTCATCAACTTACCTTTGATTTGTTGAAATCACTTTGAACACAAATAGTTATGTCACAAGAATGAGCTTTTCATTTGTGATGATGAAGAAAGGGGAAACATCAACGACAAGCCACGTTAAAATAGTTTGTATGGTGCAAGGAATGTCAAATGAAGAACTGGTCTCAGTCTTTCGGGGTCTTGTAAGATGTTTCAAAAAGATGTACGAACTCCAAAGCAAAGCAACTACATTTGATTAGAAATGGTGACGATGCAGTTTTACCTCCTTTTTCTCTGCCAACCTGAAACCCCATAACTATTCCCAAAGGGAGAAAAATGTAGACTCAATGAAGCATCAGATATTTTAACAAAAATATACATAAATAAACACGAATAACTTTACAGGAAGTATTCACTATGTGCCTAGCTATGTTCTAAAGGTATTACATATACTAATTCACTTAATCCTCAAACCCTATGCAATAGGTTTTATTAATATTCCCACTTTACAAATAAAGAATGGATGCACAGAGATGTTAGGTAACTTGCACAAGGTCACACAGTAAGAGGTAAGCCAAGAAATGAACCAAGACTGCCTCGTTCTCTTATGCTAAACTCCACTTGCTAGTCACCATGGACTACTTTATATTCTTATTTATTTCTTTAAAGTATATTAGTCTTACCTTCCTTAATTCTATGACATGTTCTTTAAAAGCAGGGAGCCTATTTTATATATTTCTTTGTATTCCTTGTATTTTCTACACCATTTTGCATACATTTTGTTGACAGGATAACTAGACAGGTCTTCTAAAAGAAGTTGGTGAGTGCAGGATTTTTAAACGACGTGTATATATATCCATAGTTTCTATAGGACTTAAAATAACTTCCTCAAAATAAATTAGACAACTTTGGAATTCTAATAACAAAAACTGTAAGATGGTGGCCCAGAAGAATTAACGCAGTTTTCAAAACTACACAACTTACTAGACAGAGCCACAAACTCTGGGCCATATGACCTAACATGCTATATGAATCAAATTAAAGAAACGACAGTTCGGGCTTCCCTGGTGGTGCAGTGGTTGAGAGTCCGCCTGCCGATGCAGGGGACACGGGTTCGTGCCCTGGTCCGGGAAGATCTCACATGCTGTGGAGTGGCTGGGCCCGTGAGCCATGGCCGCTGAGCCTGCGCATCCGGAGCCTGTGCTCCGCAACGGGAGAGGCCACAGCAGTGAGAGGCCCGCGTACCGCAAAAAAAAAAAAAAAAAAAAGAAACGACAGTTTATGACTTGAAACACCCAAAAGAGGTAACTGAGGTGCAGCTATACCTAGCTGTATTCTTTCAGATTCTTTTAGATTAAGTCTTTTAACACTTCTGAGTCTCAATTTACTCGTCTTTAAAATGGGAATAATAAAAATGTACTTTCTTCCCTCTCAGGTCGTTTTAACAATCAAGTTCCATGAGGCTGTGAAAGCCCCTCCTAAGCAGAAAAGCACCAGATAAATGTAATAAAGTATTTCTAAAAGATAACAAGCAACATGCAGATATAAACGTGTGGAGCATTAAAAGCAATTGACTTGTATTTGCAGCCAGTGGGATAGCTTGGAAAAACATGGACTTTCAGGTCAAACAGACCCGGATTCAAGTCCGCATCCTGCCATTTACTAGCTGCAGGATCTTGGACAAGTCACTTAAGTATTTCTGAGCTTCAATCTTTTTTTTTAAATTTATTTTAAAATATGTATTTATTTATTTTGGCCACACCAGGTCTTAGTTGTGGCATGTGGGATCTTCATGACGGCATGTTTAGTTGCGGCATGTGTAGCTGTGGCATGCAGGATCTTTTAGTTGCGGCATGCGGGCTTCTTAGTTGCAGCATACATGTGGGATCTAGTTCCCTGACCAGGGATCGAACCCGGGCCCCCTGCATTGGGAGCACGGAGTCGTACCCACTTCAACTATAAAACGGAGAAAATAATACCTCCCTCACAGGTGCTAGCATGTACGAAGCAACTGGTTCATAAAGAATACAAAGAATTTTATTCTGTGACCTCATACTGACAATATTAGTTATTTTACTCAAAACACATTGGAGAAGTTATATCTGTTCTAGCATATACCATAAACACATCAACATATAGAGAGAGTACATTTATTTAGTATTTACTAAACCCTATTAAGTGCCTACCACTCTTCCGGGTGATTACCGGAGGACCTAGAATTTTGTATTCCCTGCCCTTTGGATAAACAATATAAAAATGCTGTAGGTCAGTCAGAGGTTCTCAAACCCATTTGAGAGTCTGAAGAAAGCTATGGCACCTCTCCACAAAGGAAGTTAACAAAATTTTAGGAGACAATACAGAAGATACAGGAGAATATCTTCATGACCTTGGGGTAGGGAAAGCATTCTTAACCAAGGGGGACAGCGAGGGGAGGGGGGACACTAACTACAAAGAAAAAGATTCATATATACACCTACGTTAAAATTACAAATGTCCACATCAAAAGAAACCACAAACAAACATTTTTTAAATAAACCACAGAGTGGAAGCAGATTTTGGAACACATGCAACCAACAGAAGTTGAGATTCCTGAGCAAGTAAAGAACTCCAACAAATCAATAAAAAATAAGCAAAAAGTATGATATAAGAATACAAAGAAAAGAAATTACAGCTGCATGCAACAATAGGGATAAATCTTACAAACTTAATATGGAGTGAAAAAAGAATGACACTAAAGAATAATTACAGGATGATGGAACTCACAAGAAGTTGTAAAATAAGCAAAACTAAATAATATTGTATAGGGATGCACAGATAAAACTGTACAGGTAAAACTGCACAGAAAAGCAACGGAATAAAAGTGGTTCCCTCAAGGGGAAGGAAGAAGCCATGACTGGGAGAGAGTAGAGTTTGCTTCGGAGAAATGATAATATTCTATTTCTCAACTTGGGCACAGGTTACAAGAGTTTTACTTTATGATTTACAGGTTTTATATGTTCTCCTGAATGTACATTACAAAGTAAAAAACACATTTCCACAACCACACCTAAATTTAGCATTGAGAGAAGAAGTTCACAGACTCCCTCAAGTCCATAAACCCTAATTTTATGGTGTCAACCTCTGTGAGATCAAGGAAAAATGGAAAATCTTTAGACTGTGAGGTGGTGGAGGGAGGAGGGAGTGGATGAGAACAGGAAAAGTGAAAGATTAGAAAGATGTTAAAAGAAGAAACATGAAGCCTCTGGGTCAGTTCCTACTTTCTCACTTGGAGAGAGAACATCCAGCACAAAACATTACTAACAAATGCCCAAGCTTGGTAAGGAATGCGATGGAGTCTGAAAAACACACGGGAACTAATGAGGGGCAAGAGGAGCACAGCGTGCAAAGAAATGTAAACTTAAATAATGTGTCTCAAAAGAAAGAAGCCCGGTAACGGCCAGTTTAACTCTCTGCCCACTCCATAATATCTCTGCCCCTCACCCCCTAACGGAGACAGGGGACACTAAATGGTTAGAAACTGCAAACACCAATTTCTGCGTGAAAAGGGACACTGTGTCACGTATCAGCAAAATATTATCATGGAACTTAGAAAAGCTTCTGGTAGCCTTGGGAAATTAAGGAACTGGGAAAAACAAATTACAAAATGCCATTTCCACCAGCCTTGGAATAAACACACATTTTGCAACTAAATGATAAATATCTATCTGGATCATATCTAGTCTGACCTCGGGTACAGCTCTGCACAGTACGTAAGTGAAGCTTTTTGCTGAAGGTAAGAGGAGTCCAAGGCGTGTTCAGATCAGTAATTTAACAGAGGAACATCTTTGTAAAGTTTTTTCATTGTATTCTTGCAAGAATTATTTACTCATACCCAGCAATTACCCATTAATTCATTAGGCCTGGGTTTATACTGAACAAAACTATCAGTTATCTTCAAGACAGCTGGTGTTCGTGTGGTTAGTCAAATGCCTCATTTCGATGGAAACAGTAACGGGCAAAAGGAATTATTTTTAAGGCTCCAAGATTGACTATTTCTTCCTGTTCCACTCCAACTCTTTCCTTTCATCCCATTTTCGACCCTCCAGGTGTTCCCCACAGACCCATTATCTTCTTTTAACTCTTCAACTTTCTCTTAGGTTAAGGGAGCCACATAGAAAAGCTGCTCCATGGCTGGGTGGAATGTTCACTGTATTCCACTTTCTAAAGGGTCGTTAATGAATGTTCACATCTGAACCTTTCTCACGGCCTTATCTCCCTTTTGTTGTCACCTCCCTAGGTTTGTTCCTCCCTCTTGTTTTCGGATACCTGGCTTATCCAGTTGGAACCAAAGACCAAAGAATGTCCTCTCTATTCTGTTTAATTGAAAAGCTGCCCGGGAAAGAGGGAAGGGGTGTGGACCTACACTTATTCACTCTTCCGCTTCTGCGCCAAACTATTGATCCGCGCCGCCTTTCCGCACCCCCAAAACACAAGTTACAGGCCCAGAAATGATCAGTCCAAATGAATCGCCTTTTGGAAGTCTATATTCTGGACTGGGGGGTGGGGCTGGGGGTCACCAAGTAACTCTAAAGCAAGTCCTATAGAAAACAGGTGAACTCGGGCGGCTGGGGGTTGGGAGGACAGTCACAGGTCCGAAGTTCAAGAGGCACCGAAACCCGCCTGGACGATTAGCATGTGGTTCGACCCGGTTGCGACAGCGGAGGCAAACCTATCGGGAGGGAGGCATTCTCCACTGGCCTCTGACTCATCCAGAGATAAGTAACCACCCGGGCCACAAGTTCCAAGCCAGCAGCTCGTGGATTTAGTCTGCATGGAAAATTTGTAGGTTCGGCTCCAGGGCCACTAGCAGGTAGAGACAGGTTTGAATTTCCTCGGGCTCGGCCGCAAACTTCGGATGGAGACAGAAAAGCCACTCTCCCTCCCGTTCGCCTCCTAGAGTTAAAGGTGCCAGTCCCCTCCGGGCGGGCGAGGGAGCCGCCGGCGTCCGGGGCAGGACCTGCGCGGCCCCGGGACGCCCAGCCCTGGGTCCCCGGTGCCCCGGTCCCCCCTCACGCTGCCCGCGCCCCTCACCTGCGGCCGAGTGGCCCGACAGCGCACGGCCCCGGGCGCGGCGCGGGCCCCCGAGCTCCCGGCGCTCGTGCAGCTCTTCGTCCTCGTCCTCCAGCCGCCGGCCTTCAGCCATCGACGAGCTGCGGGCCCCGCGCACCGGCCGCCAGCTCCGGGAGTCCCGCGCCAGCAGCCTCCGGGCCTGGGAGGAGGCCCGGGGAGGAGAAGGCGGCGGCGGCGGCGGCGGAAGCGGCTACCTCCGCGGCTCCACCTGCAGCCCGCGGGGGAGAGGCCGGGCGCGGACCGAGCAGGTTTCCCCGCCTCCTCGCGCGCCCCGGCGGCCTCCTTCTCCCGGCTCTGCCTCTCCCACTCTCTTCCCCCTTCCTCTCTCCGTTAGCCCGCCCCGCAGAGCTGGAGCCGGGATCGGGCGGGGTCTGGCCGGGCCTCGCCTCCTCGGGGAGGGGTTACCAGCCGCCGAGGCTGCCCCAGAGCCGCACGCGCTGCAACCACCCGCTCCACCAAAACAAACGTGTGCAAAATAAATAAACCGGATAGGAAGGGGGGAAAGAGGAGGCGGCCTGGCCTCTTCCTGCCCTTTCACAGTATTCCGGTGTTAACAGGAAACCCATTTGCTTGACACTTAAACCAAAGGAGGAGGAACCTGCCGGTAGCCGGACTTGGAGAGCTGGGGCAGCTGGAGCCTCTGAACTTGGGAACAAACTCGGCTTGCAGTTTGGTAGCGCCTCCGCAGTTGAAGGCTTTTTTCCTTCCCTCTCTTTTCGCCCTTTCAAGTCGAGCCTCTGGGCAGAGCCCAGAGGATTTTTAAGGCAGTGAACCGACTCTGTATGATACTATAATGGTGGATACATGTCATTACGCCTTTGTCCAATCCCACAGAACGTACAACAGGGAGGGTGAACCCTAATGTAAACCAAAGACTTTGGGTGATTATGATGTGTCCGTGTAAATTCATCAGTTGTAACAAATGTACCACTCTGTGGGGGGCGGGGGGTGTTGATAATGGGGAAGGCTGTGCAGGGGTGGGGACAGGAAGACATGGAAAATCTCAATCTTCAGCTCAGTTTGGCTGTGAACTGGAACTACTCCAAAATATAAAGTATAATAGTAAAAAAAAAAAAAAAAAGTACATCTTCTTCCTTAAGAGCCCGGGACCTGATTATTTGCAGAAAAGCGATTTGGTGACGTGACAGAGCGGTGGCTCTGGAGTCAGAAGCTGTCACTTGAAGCACTTCCCTAAAGCTGAAAAGACTGGGGTAAGAAAGTTATTCTGTATCTCTGCATAGTACACATCTTCGGTTCGCACTCGCACGTACACACTTTCGCACAGAGAGGGGCAGATTCTCACATCTCGGAAAAAGATATCCAAGATGCAGGCAGAGACGTTGCCTGGACATGACTCCGTAGGACACTCCCCGATGGAATGAACAGGCCTTTATCTTCAGCCTCTTGCTCTATTTTTGAAAGCTTGTGAGGGCTCCTAATGTTCAGCATGTAAGAGAGAAAAAGAGAGGGAGAAACGGGTCACTGAAAATAGAATCGCCAGCCACACCTGAGCGCTGTCTCTTTACCTTTTTAATAGTGCTTGTTGCTGCCAGAGAAAATCTTTCTGCTTTTAGGCAGAAAAGAGCCACGATCGATTTTGTGGAATTGAGGTCAAATTCACAAGTGAAACTTTACTACATAAGCAGTTAAATAAGTAGACATCCGGACCACTTGAAGTTAAACTAGAAAGAAAAAAAAGTTCTGGACCTTTAGGGTTGTTTTCAGTGTTTGGGTATTTGTCACTTACCTTAGAGGATAAGTCATTTGGAAGCCCCTACCCTGACAGCAGCCCAATTTCACAAAGCTGTCATTCTCCACTATTCAGTTTCTCAGTTTGAAAAGGGCCGAAAGTGTTCTGGATGTCCATCCAATCAGAGCTTTAGGAACCCGTGCCCTTTTGAGGTGTAGGCTCAAGCTGACTTTCCGTTCAACAAACAGTTATGTAACTATTGTATGACAAATACCACAATAAGTGCTGTGGGGAGATTCAAAAGAAGGAAAGAAATATTTACTCTGGGGCCCTATGGTAGGTGCTTTTCACATAGGTTTTCTCATTTTCAATGAACAAAACATATTTCCTGTCCTCCCATGACAGAGGGGGACCGACCCAGTTTACCACAAAACAAGGCAAAATTTGGTAAATTCTACAATAAATGTATAACCTTAGACAAGAGTGCCAAGATAATTCAATAGAGAAAGAACTGTCTTTGCAAAAGAGAATCTGAACCCCACTTTTTTTTTTTTTTTTTTTTTTTTTTTTGGCGGTACTTGGGCCTCTCACTGTTGTGGCCTCTCCCGTTGCGGAGCACAGGCTCCGGACACGCAGGCTCAGCGGCCATGGCTCACGGGCCCAGCCGCTCCGCGGCATGTGGGATCCTCCCGGACCGGGGCATGAACCCGTGTCTCCTGCATCGGCAGGCAGACTCTCAACCACTGTGCCACCAGGGAAGCCCTGAACCCCACTTTATACCGTATAAAAGAATTAACTCAAAATGGATCATAGATCTAACTGTAGGAGCTAGAATTATAAAGTTCTTCAAAGAAAACTTCAAAGTAAATTAAATTTAAAAGGTTTAACCCTTAAATAGGACTAAACTCTTATGACCTTGTGTTAGGCAATAGTTTCTTAGAGTGTCGCTTATACCAAAACGTATAAGTGACAAAAGAAAAAATAAATTGGGCCTCACCAAAATCAAGAACTTTTGTGATTCACAGGACATCATCAAGAAAGTAAAAAGAGGGGCTTCCCTGGTGGCGCAGTGGTTGAGAGTCCGCCTGCCGATGCAGGGGACACAGGTTCGTGCCCTGGTCCGGGAAGATCCCACATGCCGCAGAGCGGCTGGGACCATGAGCCATGGCCGCTGAGCCTGCGCGTCCGGAGCCTGTGCTCCGCAACGGGAGAGGCCACAACAGTGAGAGGCCCACGTACCGAAAAAAAAAAAAAAAAAGAAAGAAAGTAAAAAGACTACTCTCAGAATGTGGAAAAGATATTTGTAAATCATATATCTGGTAAGGGACTTGTATGCTGAATATATAAAGAACTTAAAACTCAAAAAAAAATTAGCCTAATTTTTAAAAGAACATTCTCCAAAGAAGATATACAAATGGCCAATATGAACATGAAAAGATGTTCAACCTTATTAGTCATTAGGGACAAGTAAATTAAAACCTCAGTGTGATACCACTTAACACATACCAGGATGAGTAAGGTAAAAAAGATAGACGATAATGTGTTACAAGGATATGGAGAAACTTCAGCCCTCATACACGGCTGGTGAGAATGTAACATGGCACAGCCACTTTGGGAAACAGTTTGGCAGTCCTCAGAAGGTTAACCGTAGAGCTACCCTATAACACAGCACTTCTACTCATAGGTATATACTCAGGAGAAATGAAAACATGTCCACACAAAAACCTGTACCTGAATGCTAACAGTGGCATTATTTATAATAGGCAAAAAGTAGATATAACCAAATACTCATCAATTGGTGAATGGATAATCAAAATGTGGCATTATCCATACAACGGAATATTATTTAGCCATAAAAATGAAGTACTGATATATGCTGCAACATGGATGAACCTTGAAAACATTATACTAAGTTTAAAAAACCAGAGATATATGGCCCAGTTTATATGAAATGTCCAGAATAGGTTAATCCATAGAGAAAGGAAGTAACGTAGGGGTTTCCAGGGACAGAGGAGAATGGGGAGCCACAGTTAATAGGTATATTATTTCTCTTTGAGGTGTTGAAAATTTTATAAAATCAGATAGTGGTGATGGTTGCACAACTCTGACTATACTAAAGGATGAATATTATGGTATGTAATTATATTCTAATAAAGCTGTTATTTTTTTTAACATCTTTATTGGAGTATAATGTTTTACAATGGTATGTTAGTTTCTGCTGTATAACAAAGTGAATCAGCTATATGTTTACATATATCCCCATACCTCCTCCCTTTTGCGTCTCCCTCCCACCCTCCCTATCCCACCCCTCTAGGTGGTCACAAAGCACGGAGCTGATCTCCCTGTGCTATGCAGCTGCTTCCCACTAGCTATCGATTTTACATTTGGTAGTGTATATATGTCCATGCCGCTCTCTCACATCATCCCAAAGCTGTTATTTTTTTAAAAAGGTATAACCCACTCACCGTGAAAGCAAGAAATCAAGGACCAGGGAGAGGACTGCAGTCCGAAGTCATCATATTGAACTAGAGAAACCAGGTAGGAGTTACAGGCAATAACTGCTTAATCATATGAAAGAAAAGGAAAGGTGTGGCCAACTGGCAACTCAATAAATCTGTCAAAACACCCCACCCACCCCAGTGACACAGCAAGAGCCAAACCCATAGAAGGAAAATGTTAATGAAAATCCACAGCAAAGAGTTGAACAAGATTTGCCCTCAAAGCTTTAAGGTATTAAGAAAAACTTTTATAAGAGATATTGAAAAACAGCCTGCATTACAGAGGAAAATGTTCTTTGCTTCTCATTTTGAATATACAGCCTGAAACAAAATGGTGTGAGAATAGAACACTACAAAAAATAAGAATTTACTATATAAATACATAGGTAGTACAATACTTGGCAAATAGAAGGCACAATAAATATTTGTTTAATGACTGAGTGAATATAATTCCTTTTTGTTTTTTTTTTCCTGCTGAATGATCAGAAGACATGAGTCTCAAGTCCTTTAACTTAAATAAAAAGTAAGTACCTGAAATTAAAAATTCACAGTTGAAGACCTCAAAAAAGAAAAAGCAAGGATGGGCAGGGGTATACAGTGGATTTTAAAAATATAATATCTTCATAGTTTTGTTTCTTAAAATGTCTGTACCAAATATGACAGAATTTTAAGATTTGTTAAAGTAGGATGGTGGGTTCATGAGTGTTTATTATGTTATATTATTCTCCATATTGCCTGTGTACTTTTAAATTTTCATTATTTTTTAGAAAAAAAATGGAAAAGATCAATGAAACTAAAAGCTGGTTCTATGAAAAGATAAACAAAATTGATAAACCTTTAGCCAGACTCATCAAGAAAAACAGGGAGAAGCCTCAAATCAATAAAATCAGAAATGAAAAAGGAGAAGTTACAACCGACACCACAGAAATACAAAGGACCATATGAGACTACTATGAGCAACTACATGCCAACAAAATGGACAACCTAAAAGAAATGGACAAATTCCTAGAAAGGTACGATCTCCTAAGACTGAACCATGAAGAAATAGAAAAGGTGAACAGACCACTTACAAGTACTGAATTTGAATCTGTGATTTAAAAAACTCCAACAAACAAAAGTCCAGGACCACATGGCTTCACAGGTGAATTCTACCAAACATTTAGAGAAGAGTTAACAACTATCCTGAAACTACTCCAAAGTAATGCAGAGGAAGGAACACTTCTGAACTCATTCTATGAGGTCAGCATCACCCTGACACCAAAACCAGACAAAGAGATCACAAAAAAAGAAAACTACAGGCCAATATCACTAACCTTTTTGGCACCAGGGACCGGTTTCTTGGAAGACAATTTTCCACAGACCCAGGGGGGTTGGTTTCAGGATGATTCAGGTGCGTTACATTTATTGTGCATTTTATTTCTATTATTATTATATTGTAATATATAATGAAATAATTATACAACTCACCATAATGCAGAATCAGTGGGAGCCCTGAGCTTGTTTTCTTGCAACTAGGTGGTCCCATCTGGGGGTCACAGGAGACAGTGACACCCGAAGTGTGTTGCTATGTTCAGTCTACTCTGTAATCTCGTTTTGGTGGCTGTTACTGCAGAAAACCCTGTTTCACAAAGATTGGATGTTGGAAATGGAAGCAGGTTTTTCAATGCTTTGGGGGCACTCTCAGGATACTCCACCTCGACTTTAATCCACAATGTATGGAGATTTGAAGCTGTCTCAAACATACTTTTAAGGCCACCGTCACTTGTGATCTCAAGTAGTTGATCCTCTTCTAGCACAGACAAAGTCGATTCACCTGGCTTATTCACAAATGGGTCGTGGATCCATTCCTTCCCAGTTCGGGGGTCTTTTGTGGTTGGGAAGTAATGCTCAAACTCTTTTGAAAGCTGAGATAGGTGATCATGCATCAGCTGGGAGAAAGAAGGCCCTGGCTTAGTCTCTTTCAAAATCTCTGCTAATGTTTGAAACATGTCAAAAATCCCAATGTTCACTCGTCACCCCCATAATTCCAGTTTGGCTTTGAATGCAGCCACTTTATCTGCCGACTTGAACACAGTTGTTGTTCTCCCCTGAAGTGACAGATGGAGTTCATTGAGCGGGTTGAATATGTCACATAAGTAAGCAAGTTTTGCCACCCATTCTGTGTCACTGAAATGTGCTTCCAGCGGTGACTGTTTTTCTAAAAGAAATCTCTGGAGTGTCTCTCATGACTCAAAAACTCTGGCCAGTGATTTACCTTTAGAAAGCCATCTCACTGTGTGTGTTAAGAGAAGAGTTGTGTGCTCTGTGTCCATCTCCTCACAGAGCTGCGTAAACAGGCATGAGTTAAGGGCATGTACTTTAATATGGTTGATAATTTTAATTACATCCTGCAAAATGTTAAGTTCAGGTGACATTTTTTGGCTAGCCAGCATTTCTCTATGGATGACACAGTGCGTAGACTCCCATTCAGAAGCGACCACTTTGACCCGAGTAGTGAAACCAGAAAGCCGTCCAGTCATGGCAGCTGCTCCATCCATATATACACTGACACAAAATGACCAATTCAGTTTTCCTGATATGTAATCATTCAAAGACTTGAATAGTTCTGCAGCTGTGGTGTTGGCCGGCAACAAAAGTGCACATAACATAGCCTCATGCACATCCTCCTGAAAAATATATGGCACAAAAACAAGCATTGTTGCCTTGTTGTCAACATCGGTAGACTCATCAACCTGGATTGCGTACCACAGTGACTCATTAATCCTCTAACAATTGTGCCTCAATATCCTCTGCTATTTCATCAATTCGTCTAGTTATGGTGCTAGACGAAAGAGGAACACGTGCCACCTTTTGAACTGAAGCCTCTCCTAAAAGTTCATGACAGGGCTTCCCCGGTGGCACAGTGGTTGAGAGTCCGCCTGCAGGGGACACGGGTTCGTGCCTGGGTCTGGGAAGATCCCACATGCCGCGGAGCGGCTGGGCCCGTGAGCCATGGCCACTGAGCCTGCGCGTCCTGTGCTCTGCAACGGGAGAGGCCACAACAGTGAGAGGCCCACATGCCGCAAAAAAAAAAAAAAGTTCATGACAAATGTCTTTAGCAGCAGGAAGGACCCACTCTTCACCAACAGTAAAGGGCTCCTTAGCTTTAGCAAGCAGTTAGCTGCTAAGAATGGTGCTGTCAATGCTGAAACATTTGATGAAGTGGTGGCCTTCAACAATTGCTTCTGTTCTTCGTGTTCACGTTTTTTTCTTTTGAAAAACTCCAAAGCCTTGTCTTTTAATGCAGGGTGCTTGGTCTCCATGTGGCGAAGCAGTTTGGAAGGTTTCGTGGCTTTGTTGAATAGCCAGTTGCCACATATTATACAAAGCGGGCTTGGAGAATGTGAATCACCTGTTGCAATGAACCTGTAATTTAAGCAGGACTCTTG
Source organism: Mesoplodon densirostris (assembly GCF_025265405.1). Classification (NCBI taxonomy): domain Eukaryota; kingdom Metazoa; phylum Chordata; class Mammalia; order Artiodactyla; family Ziphiidae; genus Mesoplodon; species Mesoplodon densirostris. The sequence goes on from NC_082661.1 coordinate 234,070,577, forward strand.
GTATTTTCTTTTAAATACAGCTTTCTTTCTTTTTTTTTTTTTTTTTTTTTGCGGTATGTGGGCCTCTCACTGTTGTGGCCTCTCCTGTTGCGGAGCACAGGCTCCGGACGCACAGGCTCAGCGGCCATGGCTCACGGGCCCAGCCGCTCCGCGGCATGTGGGATCCTCCCGGACGGGGGCACGAACCCATGTCCCCTGCATCGGCAGGCGGACTCTCAACCACTGCGCCACCAGGGAAGCCCCGTGCAGCTTTCTCTCTGTTGGCATCTTAGAGTCTTCTGCTGTCTCCTCATTGGGTCTTTCCCCCTTTTCAAAGAAGCTCTCCAGCGATGTCTGATTTTTACTCATTTTGGCTAGGGTTAGCTTGTGGGCTTACAAAACTGTGACTGCGACAAGTGCACAGTGTGGGAAAGAGGAATGGACGGAAGTGGTAAATAAAATAATGGGCGGGCCACGCTCAGACTAAAATAAGTGTTGGATTCTGACTTAAAACCCGCCACCAGATGCAGTTGTACAATTGAAGTACATCAACTCACTTGCCACTATAAAGGCTGCCACCAGATGCAACTTAACTGTCACTTGCCACTCACTGATGGGGTTTTGATATGAGTCTCCAAGCAATTGATTTATTACGGTCTCTGTGCAGTCAAACCTTTCTGCTGATGATCATCTATATTTGCAGCTGCTCCCCAGCACTAGCATCACCCCCTCAGCTCCACCTCAGATCATCAGGCATTAGATTCTCATAAGGAGCGCGCAGCCTAGATCCCTTGCATGCACAGTTCACAGCAGGGTTTGCGCTCCTATGAGAATCTAATGCCACTGCTGATCTGACAGGAGGCGGAGCTCAGGCGGTAATGCGAGCGATGGGGAGCGGCTGTAAATACAGATGAAGCTTCACTTGCTTGCCTGTTGCTCACCTCCTGCTGTGCGGCCCAGTTCCTAATAGGCCACAGACTTGTACCAGTCTTTGGCCTGGGGGATGGGGACCCCTGCTTAAAAGGATCATACACCATTATCAAGCGGGTTTGATGAAACATCCCCAAAATACAGAGACACAAGGATTTTTCAATATCTGCCAACCAATCAATGTGATACACCACATTAACAGATTAAAGAATAAAAACCATATGATCATCTCCATAGATGCAGAAAAAGCTTTTGATAAAATTCAACATCCATTTATGACAAAAACTCTCCAAAAAGTGGTCATAGAGGGAACCTACCTCAACATAATAAAGGCCATATACCTATACACTTTATAACGTGACTTTGCATCTCCTCCCACAAGAGATGGTTCCCTACGCCATGAAATTGGGCTGGCTTTGGGATTTGCTATAGCCCGTAGAGTATGGCAGAGGAGATGGTATGTGCATTCTAAGTCTAGATCACACGAGGCCTTGCTTGCTTCATTCAGCTTGTTCTCTTGGAAGGTTTCCATCATCATCTGCACAAGTCAAGGTGAGCCCAACATGTGAAAGACTGGCAGACCTGCTGACCAGCAGCAGACCACAGACCCAGCTAAGACCAAAACTGCTGCCAGCTGGCCTCTGAACTCACAAGCAATAAGGAATGCTTCATGCTTTATGTCACTGAGGTTTTGTGGTTGGTTTTTATACAGCCTCTACTGGCTTTGGGATACCCCAGGAATCAGTCGCTGAAAAAGAGTTAAGAGGCGCAAAAAGTTTATTAGAGTGTCACACCTGTGAAAGGAACAGAGAGACAGAAATATTGGTCAAGGGGAACTGTCGTACCACAATGCAGGCCCGAGAAAGCCTCTGCTAGTCCGGTGGTGTACATGGCTAGGCCCTTGGGTCACCACCTTGCTCAGTCATTGGCACAGGCTGCTTGAAAGCAGGCATATGCTGAAGGAGCTGCTAACTGTCGACTTACCACACTCTTTGTACCTGGGCAGCAAGAGCTTTCTTGAAGCAAGGAACACTGTCAGCCACAGTTGAGTTCTTGCACCATGCAAATCCACTTCACTGTACCCGTCCAGCTCAGGTCACCCTTCATCACTGCAGTTGGTCTTGCGCCTCTGCTGGTTCTCATAGCCTCCCTTCTCCACCATCCATTCTAAATTTTTCCTGCCCTCAGCTACCACCTCTGCTGGTCTCAGGAGCTTACCTGGGGATATGACCCACACTTTCTCTACTGAGGTATCTTAGCCCCTAGTACTCATATCCTTTTCAGGTTGGGGTTGCTTCACTTGTCTGTTCACAGTTACAATTGATCAAAGGAGAATCAGAAGCCAAGGAACACCCAAGTGGTCATCTGAGTTCCACACATATGCCTCCGTTTCCCCTTGTGGGAAATCAGCCTTATCTCCCGCTGTCCACCAGAGTTAGTTATCCCTGCCAAGATGGTCACTCTTCTCACTTGCTGGTCCCTGGTCACAAGGAGCTCCAAGTGCCCAGATGGCAGCCATAGTTTGTAATTCAACTGGACCCTTGCTGTGTGCTCTGGAGAGAACATGCCCCTATTGAAAACCAGAACCTCTAGCCCTGGAGAAGCCACGAAGCATAACTCCATAGGTCACTGGAAGTGATGGTCAGTGGTGCTACGCCTGCTTCTACTCCTCAGTTACAGATCCATGTATTCTCCTGACTGGAGACACAGCACCATAAAACGAAAGATCTCTGATATAACGTATGCTGCATTCTGGAGGCTTAAAACCCACTTTCATAAAGTACTGCTTCCAACTTTGCACTTCAGCTATGCCTTCCTTCAGCAAGAGTATATATATATATATATATATATATATATATATATATATATATATATGAATGAAACTAGAGGTAAGAAGCATAAAATAATATATAATAGCATTTAAAAATAAGTACTATTTCTAGATGAACTGGTTTGCAGGGCAGAAATAGAGACACAGATGTAGAGAACAAACGTATGGACACCAAGCGGGGAAAGTGGCAGGGGGGAGGTGGTGGTGTGATGAATTGGGAGATTGGGATTGACACGTGTACACTAATATGTATAAAATAGATAACGAATAAAAGCCTGCTGTATAAAAAATAAATAAAATAAAATTCAAAAAAAAGTACTATTTCATCCATCAAAAACAAACCGATAAAGCATATGAGCATAAAACCCAAATCTCTCAAAGTCACATTCACAGAACAAGCAATTATTATTAGTCCCTCTCTTCAAATAAAAAGGAAGCTTATATTGCAAAATCAAGACCAGGGCTCTCAGGAGCTGTAGCTTCAGGTTCAAAATATAATAAAATACATGGAAGTGTCAAAAATGAGAGTTCAAGGCTTCCCTGGTGGCACAGTGGTTAAGAATCTGCCTGCCAATGCAGGGGACACGGGTTTGAGCCCTAGTCTGGGAAGTTCCCACATGCTACGGAGCAACGAAGCTGGTGCGCCACAACCACTGAGCCTGCGCTCTAGAGCCCATGAGCCACAACTACTGAGCCCGCGTGGGCCTAGAGCCTGTGCTCCGCAACAAGAGAAGCCACCGCAATGAAAAGCCCACGCACCGCAATGAAGAGTAGCCCCTGCTCGCCACAACTAGAGAAAGCCTGCACGCAGCAACAGACACACTGCAGCTAAAAATTAATTAATTAAATTAATTAATTAATTTTTTTAAAAAAGAGTTCACTTCCTGACAGAAGAATGTTTTTATTCAAACTCTTGACACATCTGAAAAAGAAAAATATTAGTGGTTTATATACAGTGGACTAGAGCTTCTAGTGTTCTTTGGCCAGGTCAAGCTTTAATCTTTTTCCTTTGCCACTTTTTTCTTTCTCTTTATTCCTGTCCACACTTTTAACTTTTCAAAAATGTCCCTTTCCCTCTTCTTTCCTTCTTTCTTTCAGTTTGTCTCTACTTCTTTTACTTTTTTTCTCCTTGGCACTCTCTTTGGTTTTCTTAACTGCTGTGTGCCTTGGTTTCCTCATCTCTAAAATAGGGGTAATAGAGACTTCCCTGGCTGTCCAGTGGTTAAGATTTCACGTTCCAGTGCAGGGGGGTGTGGGTTCAATCCCTGGTCAGGGAGATAAGATCCCTCATGCCTCGCAGTCAAAAAACCAAAACGTAAAACAGAAGCATTACTGTAACAAATTCAATAAAGGCTTAAAAAAATGGTCCCCATCAAAAAATATAAATAAATCAATAAAATAGGGATAATAATAATATCTCACAAGGGAGTTGTGAAGATTAAAATGAGTTAATATATTATGTTGATTTGTTGGGGCTGCTGTAACAGAGTACGATAAACTGAGTGGCTTAAACAACAGAAATCTATTGTCTCACAGTTCGGGAGGCCGGAAGTCCAAAATCAATGTGTTGGGAGAGCCAGGCTCCCTCTGAAAGTTCTAGGGAAGGATCCGTTCTAGGCCTCTCTCCTTGTTTCAGGTAGTTCCTTGGCTTGTGCAGAATAACTCCAATCTTCACATGGAGTTCTTCCTGTGTGCCTGTCTCAATGTCCAAATTTCCCACACCCCCTTTTTTTTTTTCCGGCACGCGGGCCTCTCACTCCTGTGGCCTCTCCCACTGTGGAGCACAGGCTCCGGACTTGCAGGCCCAGAGGCCATGGCCCACGGGCCCAGCCGCTCCGCGGCATGTGGGATCTTCCCGGACCAGGGCATGAACCCACGTCCCCTGCACCGGCAGGCGGACTCTCAACCACTGCGCCACCAGGGAAGCCCCAAATTTCCCCTTTTTATAAGAACACCAGTCGTATCGTATTAGAGGCTCACCCTACTCCAGTTGACCTGATCTTAACTAAATACAGCTGCAGCTACTCTATTTCCAAATAAGGTCACATTCTGAGGTACTGGGACTTTAACATAGGAAGTGGGGGCAGGGGCCATAATTCAACTCATAACATGTATGTAAAGCACTTAGAACAGTTCCTGACACATAAAAAGCACTATATAAATATTAGCTATTATTGATTGCCTACCTTGTGTGGAGCACTGCGATAGGTACTGAGAATGTAACTGTGAATCAGGTGCAGGTCTGTCCCTCAGGGAGCTCATAGTGTGATAAGATTCATAGTAGAGGTGATGTTGGGTGACTATTGTCCCAGTGTGCTTGCCCATGCCTGGGGGCTGGGGGGTGGGAGGATGTCCCTGGGACATAGGGACTTTCAGTGCAAACACCAGGCAAGTTTGGGGCAAACCAGGCCAAGTCAGTCACCCTAGAGGTAAGCAAGATGGGAAGATATAGGATCCAAGAGGGAGCATAGGAGAAGTAGAAACTACCTGTTTCCCCCAATATCTGTTATCTCCTTGGTATTTGGTGGTCAAGAATAAAGACTACATTCTCCAGTGTCCCATGGCACTAGGCATGGCCATGTGACCAGATTCTGGCCAATGGGAAACGGTGTGTACAACTTTAAAGAACTGTATTAAAGGGAAGGGACATGTCCTTCTTCACCCCTTTGCTCTGTTGACTAGAATTTGGATGTAATGGCTGGAACTGGAGTAGCCATCTTTAACCACAGATATTAAGGAACTAGAAGCCTGTCCCCGTAGTGATCATGGAGAAGGCATACCTATCAGACCTCATACATCTAGACTTCATTTATGTCAGAAATAAACTTCTACTTTTTAAAGCTATGATTATTTTGGGTTTTCTGTCACACAGTTAGTGTGATTCCAACTGTTACAGATATTAAACTCTGTCTTAAACAGTCATGAAAGGAGGTAAGAGGGAAGGAGAGTGTTCTGAACAGAAGAAAGATTATATATAAAGGTTTGCAAGCAAAAGAGAGTCTAAAATAACTTCTGTTTTCACAATAGAGTGAACTAAATAATCAGGAAAAGACCTTTCTATTACAAAATATCGCTACAATTCTGCTCCCAATTCCAACGTGTGAGGGTTTTTCCCACATCACCAAGCAATTCTCAGGCACCACCTTGTGTCTTACAATTCAACTCAATTCTGACACTGTCCACCTGGAGACGGCAGCAGATTGGAAATGCTAACCTCCCCCCACTTCCTCTGACCACCCCCTGAGTTTGCTAGAGTGGCCCATAGAACTCAGAGAAATATTATACTTAGTAGATTACCGGTTTATTATAAAAGGATACAACTCAGGAACAGTCAGATGGAAGAGATGCATAGAGCAGGATATAGGGAAAGGAGGTGGAGCTTCCAGGCCCTCTCTGATTTTGCCACTCTCCCCAAATGTCCACGTGTTCACCAATCTGGAAGATGTCTGAAGCCGGTCCTTCTGGGTTTTCATGGAGGCTTCATTGCAAAGGCATGATTGATTAAATCACCAGTCAGCCATTGGTGATTGAACTCAATCTCCAGGTCCTCTTCCCTCCCTGGAGGTCAGAGGTGGGACTGAAAGTTCCAGCCCTCTAACCACATGGTTGGCTCCACTGACAACCAGGCCCCATCTTTTGATGGGGTCCAAAAGATACCTCATTAACATAACATTAACATAACATTAACATAACCTCATTAACATAACATTAACATAACCTCATTAACATAACAAAAGACTTTTTTATCACTTTCATCACAGGAAATTCTAAGGGTTTTAGGAGCTCCTGATAGAAGCTGGACAAAGACCAAATATATATTTCTTATTATAAATCACAGTATCACTCCCCGAATAAATTAAGGGAAATCTACAAGGGCTAAAAGTGAATAAGGAGCTATAACCAGGGTGTTATAATAGCTGACACACATAGGGTACTATTCAAAATGTTTTAAATATCTTCACTTATTTAATTCTAGCAACAACCATGTGAGGTAGATACTATTTGTATTCTTATTTAATTTGTGAGGAAGCTAATTCACATAAAGGTTATAGAAGATATAATGACAAGGTTCAATGGATGTCCAACTAGAATTCTAGAAAGGAAAAGCGAAAAGAATTAAGGAAAGACAACATTTGAAAATGACTGAAAATTATCCAGAATTAATAAAAATCATGACTCTTCAGATTAATAAATTACACCAAATTCCAAGTAGGTCTCTAAAACAATACTAATGCAAAAAATAATAGCTAACATTTATTGAGAACTCAAGAGTTAGGCACTATTCTAAGTGCATTATATAAATTATATCATTTAACCTTCACAACAACCTTAGGAGATAGTTCCTACTATTATCCCCAATTTACAGATAGGGAAACTGAGACACAGAGAGGTCAGGTAGCCCTCTTAGGAGGGAAAAGCCTGCAAATGGTGGAGCCAGGATTGAAACTCAGACATTTTATTTCCAAAGGATATGTTTTTTACGTCACTCCTTTGTGAAATCTTCTCTGGGGAAAGCAATGAGTCTAGGATATTTAAGTGGAGTGGACCAGATGGCAGTGAAAGGGATTGGTCTTTTCCATGTCCAGAAGAACTTGCTCTGATGATAGCAATGCTCTATGTTGTCCAGAGAAGTCTTTTACCAGATATCCTGTCAAACGTATAGCCATGCCAGTTCAGTTTCCACTTCATAGGGCCAGGGGAGGTATAGTCAGTGGCCAGAGGAGCTGAAAAACAGGGATACCTGAACTAGACAGCAGACAAAGCCCTGAGCAGTGAGTCCAAGTACTGTGTGGTATGTATTCAGAGAAAACAAGTAAAAAGAAAGGTCAGAGTCTTTGGCTCCAGTCTTAGGAATGCTGGGGCTGGCCTTGACAGGGGTGGTTTTCATCAGGCAAGGCTTCCTCTGGACCTCCTTACAAGCCTTATCCTTCCTGCTTCCCTGCACAGAAGAGCCACTGAAGAGAACCAGTAGCTGGTCTCTGGATGAGCCCTGAGCTGACCCTTGAAAACACCAATGCCAACACTCAACCTGGAGCACCATCCTGCCCTCTCCAGCAGCAGACATCCTCCACATCTTCCTGGCTCAATTAGAGACACTACTTCCCTTGGGAAGCACCTCCTGAACCCCCTCCCCTCCCTAGTCTTCATGCTGTTTCTTCTCTATATGGCTCCCAGACCACTTTCTACTTCCCCTTGGGAACATTTTATATTTGTAAATGCATCTCATTCACCCATTTATTCTTACCATGTGCTCTATACCCCAAAGAAAAAATTTTAATATGACTCTATGCCTTATATTTTAATATTACGTCTTACATCTTAATAGTCTATGTCCTTGCTGCGAAGTATGGTCCACGACTGGCGGCATCAGCATGGCAGCACACTTAAATACAGAATAGCAGCTCCACCCTAGCTCTACTGTATCAGAACCTGTATTTTAATAAACTCCCCAGGTGATTCACATGTGAAGTTTAAGAAGCACTGTTCCATGTACTCACAAGCCCAATCTTCTTGCAATATAGTAATAAAAATGTCTAACCTAACCCTTTGATACAATTGTTTATAAATTTTGGTATTATTAATTAGACTATAAATTCCATCAGGGTGGGGATTGTGTCTGTCTTGATTGTGACTATATTCTTAGTATCTGACACCAAGCTGGGCAATAGTAGATCCTCAGTAACCAGTTTGGTTAAATAAGTAAACAAGTATTGGCAGAAAACCGATTTTTTTTATGGGAACAAGAAAATATGGTTAAAATGACCTCCATTGGTTTGCTTTCATTTAAGTCATATGTTAAAAATATATCAGATTAGTAGGTATTGGTAATGTTCTTCAATTGTTCTGAATTGAAATTCAATGCTAATATTTTTTCTATTATATTAAAATCAATGTCAAATATATTAAAAATAGCTAGGCAGAAATTAATTTTCATTTTCTCCCCAGAAGAGAAAAAGTAGAATTCAGCTCTGATGCTTTCAAGGGTATAATAGAGATCAAAGGTAATTTTTCTACTTATTTCTATTTCTCAAATAAAGAAGCCGTTGGATGATAAAAGGAAATGCCCCCACCTAGGGGGGAAAGCAGATGGGTCTTCTGTACAGACTTGGACTTGGTCAATTTAAATTCCATTTCCTGAAGCTTCTCTTCAAATTGGTGTTTACTTGCAAAACTTGTTATGTATGGAATCTTGATTTACTGTGCTTCCCTCTAATTTTGCTTTCGGAAGTCAAACGTTTTTGCTTATCTTTGCTGATGTAGTGTCTCAATAGCAATTGTCAGAACTCTCCCTCAGCAACAAACCCACCACACTGACCTCAGCAAGACCAAGAATGTCTCACACAGAGCTTGTCTTATTCCGTGCACTCCAAACGGAATGTTCAGCTTCAGCAGTTCTCGGAGCTAAATATCATGAGCAAATGAGCGGGTTGGGAGCATTTTACGAACTTCAGTACTTGGGAGTCCTTCATAGCCTGACTGACCAGCTCCACTGCTCACTGCCCCTGTCCTCACCCTCTGTGCTCCAGTCACTCTCAACTTGGCACTGTCCCCAACATACCCTTCTCTTTAATGTCTCTACCTTGGGACATGATGTCACGTCTGCCAGGATCACCGAGACAAGAAGAATAGAGAGGGAACATGGACTTGGGGCAAGCCCAGATTCACTTCCTTCTTCTGTGATTTTGAGCAAGTTAATTAATTACTTTGAACTATTTATTGATCAGAAAAACAAGAGATAGCAATATCTAAGGGTTAGGGCTGTTGTAAGGATTAAGTGAAATAATAATAGTTAGCATTTTATGAGCACTTATTATGTGGCTTTATTGTGACAAGTGCCTACATTATCTGAATTACTACTTATATCAGCAGGATACCTACCCTTTTAGTAGCCCTTTTCATACTGTGAAGTGATGAGTTTTTTTTATATACCTGTCATATGCTGAACTCTTAGTTCCTTGAGGACTAGGAAATTATCTTCTTATTGCTCTTGGAATCAAGCAAACACTGTGCCCGACACAAAGCAGGGACCAATGAATGTTTATTTAATGGACAGGTAGTAAGGCATTATTGATACTTTGACTACTTCTGCACTGTCACCTTCCCTCTCCAAATCTCAGGTGTTCATCTACTAAAATAATTCTTAACTTGCAGAGTTGTTTTGAAGATTAAAAATAATAATGTGCCACAAAAAGACAGAGAGGAAACTTAAATGCATATTGCTAAGTGAAAGAAGCCAGTGTGAAAAGCCTGCGTCCTGTATGATTCCAACCCTATGACATTCTGGAAAAGAAAAAATTATGGAGACAGTAAAAAGATCAGTGATTTCTAGGGGTTTGAGGGAGGGAGGGAGGATGAGTAGGTGGAACACAGTGGATTTTTAGGGGAGTGAAACCATACTGTATGATACAAATGTAACTATTTGTCACAACCCTTAGACTATATAATATTTTACATTTGTCAAAACCTATAAACATGCTATGTGAGCCCTAATGTAAACTGTAGATTTTAGCTAATGATAATGTGTCAATATTGGCTCATCAAGTGTAACAAATATACCACATTACTGAAAGATGTTAATTACAGGAGAAACGGGGTGGGGCAAGAGGGGGAATATAGGAACTCTGTACTTTCTGCTCAATTTTCCTGTAAACCTAAAACAGCTCTAAAAAATTAAGTATGTTAATTATTTTTAAAGGAAAAAAATAATGTGAACATAATTTCAATATGATAGGCTTTATAAGAATTACATTCATCAAATATTTATTTGACTGCTTACTCTATACTAGACCCAGGGCTAGGTACTGGAGTTGCAGAGATGGAAGACCTTGTCCCTATCTTCAAGGGATTTAATGTAATGAAAGACACAGAGAGATAAAGAGAGAATTTGCAGTACAGTGTGACACACACAGGTAGGCACAGAGGAAGCACATCTAACCCAGTCCGGGGAAGAGTGGTTGCTAGGGTAGTGGAGCTTTACTGTAGAAAGTTATGTCTGAACTGGGTCTTGAAAATAAGTAGGTATTAACCAGGCGAAGAAGGGAGAGCGTAAGAAGAGACTTCTAGGCTTGACCAAAGTATTGGGTTGGCCAAAAAGTTCGTTTGGGTTTTTCGTAAGATGGTATGAAAAACCCAAATGAACTTTTTGGCCAACCCAGTAGTTGTGAACACAGTAGCCAGGGAATTAGAAGTAGATGAATATTCCTGTGGATAAGAGAAAAATGCTATAAGGGACCATCACAGGTGAAGCTGGCAAGGTAGGGAAAAGTGAAATGAAAACCCTTTGTCTGCCATCCATTGATGGAGCGATAGGGATCATGGGAGGAATTTAAGCAGCAGAGTGACCTGGTAGCCAGGAGCAGGGTTGGGAAGGCCCACTTAGGTATTTTGTTTTTGTTTTGTTTTGTTTTTTCCTGGAAAGTGTCTAGTACTGGCAGCAGGGGAAGATTTGGAATTGGAGATTTTAGCAGCCAAATGGAGATGATGTGGGACATGAAATGGAAGCAGAGAAGATGGATGCTTTCTCAGCTGTTCAGGCCTTTGAGGCTGCTTTTCTGCAACACAAACTCTTTCCACTTCAATCCACTACTCATTGGCTCAATCCTCAGGATTTCATCTCCAAAGTCCCAGGTGAGGGAAGTCATCAAAATAAATAGGGAATACCACTATCAAACATTTTTTTTCTCAAATATTTTATCAACCACCATATATGGTCAATATAAAACTGAGCAGCAAGCAGAAACCCAGGTGTGTAAGAAAAAGGGCAGGAAGGCTCTGTTAGATGATCTCCAAGAAGATAAGCTAAAGAGAATTTCTAGCCCATAATCTGGCTTCAGCATCTATGAAAGTGTATAACAGCCATTTCTGGAGAGATCAGTGGATAAGGTCATGAGTGAGACTTGGGAAACATAGGACTCATTACAGTTGGGATCATTGGCAGGTGGTTTGGGTACAGGACATCTGGCAAGACTATGGTGGGGGAGAGGATTGCTCTGCATTTTCTAAGTTCACCAAAACCCATCTCCAGGTCTGGAGTAGGTCCATGCAGAAAACTTCTGTGAGGTTTAACGAGCTTTCTCAGTCTATGCAGGCAGTAGGTCATAGTGTGGAGGAGGGGGAGGGCAGGCGGGCAGGAGAACAGAAACTCTGTGAAAACATGGGTAAGGAAATACAAAAAACAACCTGGATTATGCTTATTCAGGCATTCCATCCTCAGATTTTAAAAAGTAATAGCAGTTGACATCTTAGTGATAACCTACCTCAATGTGTCTTCTCTCCTGAGTCACATCACTCCTATGGGTACTTGTTGCCCTCTAAACCTGGTACACAGCTCTTACACCACCATCATCCTGAGGACTCACTTCACCTATTTCCTTACTTGGATTTTCTGTTTCCCTATAATCCACACCTCCACACCTTCTTCTTCCTTGGTTTCCTCCCATGCTCTATCTCTCTCTTTCTGATTTAGCATGTCATCCCTAAGCTTCTTGAGAAAGGGTGCATGGAAAGTAAGCTTTTGGGGAATTTATGTATATTCTACTTTTATTTTTGATGGACAGTTTGTCTGGGTATAGAATTTTAGGTAGGAAATCATTTTCTTTCAGAATTTTGGAGGCATTGCTCTACTGTCCTCAGAGTTCAGGGTTCGGGGTGGTTGTTGACAAGTCTGATGCCATTCTGATTCCTACTCATTTGTATATGTGCTTTTTCTCTTTAGAAGTATAGAGAATGTTGTCTCCATGTCTGGTGTTCTAGAATTTCATGATAATATGCTTGACATGGATCTGTTTCCATTCACTGAGCTGGGTAATTGTGGGCTCTTTTAATCTGGCAATTTAGGTCCTTCGGTTATCTTTTCTACTAAGGTTTCCTCTGATGTTTGGTAATCCTGGTTGCCTGCTTATATTTAAAGGGTGGGATAGCAAAAAGCTGATGAGAAGCTCTATGCTTTCGGGAAGACTTATTGACCATAAATTTTACTGAAAGATGATATGAGTAAGCTCTTTGTTAGGGAATTCCACCCCTCACCCCATCCCACTCCATATCACTATCTTTAGGGATTTTTTTTTCACTTGGTCTAGTCATATTCCTTAGAGGAGTCTTCTCCAATCTTCTGTCTGGAGGGTAAGGGTCGATTTCTAACCCATCAGGAATTGGGAGAAGATCTGAGCATTTGGTGTGCCTACATTAATTAATCCCTGTTTTCTCGCTAGAGTCCCTAAGCCCCTTCAGCTTTGGGAAAAAAAAAAGTGAATAAACCTCCACTTTGGTTAGAGTAGGGAGAGGGGAGTCACCCAGTGGAAAAGATGTGGGGAGAAGGTAGGGTATAAAAGTAGCTACCTCTCAAGTAGCTTCCAACCTCCAACCAGTTCTCTTATTTCAGCCCTCCTGCATCTTCACTCCACATCCAGAGGGTTTTGCAATGCCACTAACTTAGCATTTGGTTTTCTCAGGTCTGCCAGGTCCTTTATCACTGCTTTCTAGCCTCCAAAATTATGTTGTTATTGCTTCTTCTCCCTCTCCTCCATCCTTATGAGTTTTAGTGGGGGTTCTGGAGGGAGTCAGATTAGAAGCATTTGCTTAATCCTTCATTTCTACCTGGAACCAACTGTCAAACATTCTAAAAAGCTGAGATTCATTTGTTTAATAAATATTGAGTGTCTATGATATTTTGGGCACCTTAATAAATGCTGGAGATGAACTATGATTTATCTGCCATCATGATGATTGATGCCCTAGCTGAAAGGAAAAAGTTCCTTTCCTTGCTACCACCCTGATGTCAGAAATTTATTTTCTAGGGATTGCTCTATGCTGGGGTTTACTTGGGCAGCTTCATAACTGATCCTGATTTGAAACCACATGTTGAAGCCTTGGATCATTTCGAATGTCACTCACCCACTCCCTTAACCTGGCTGTGTTTCTGAGTCTGTAGGTTAATTGGCCTAATACCAAATTCCAAGACTGTATGTGGTGTCAGGGCTGATTTGCCTTAAATACTGTCCATTCTAAATACTGCAGAAGCAAAGATCAGATGCCTCAGGCACTGACTGAAGGAGGGATGTGTGGTCGTTTTAACAGAGTCCTGACATGCCCCTCATATGTCTCTGTTCCTGGAGACACTTTATTCTATATCTTGTCTTCAAAGTTTGGCAATAAAGCTTCAACGATTACAGTGGTAGAAAGAGGCTTGGAGGGAGGTATGACATTCATTCATTCATTCTTATTTTATGAGAATATAGTTGAGGTACAATATTATATCAGTTTCAGCTGTATTACATAGTGATTTGACAGTTTCATACATTATGAAATGGTCACCATGATAAGTCTAGTAAACATATTCCACTGTATGTATATACCATGCCTTCTTTATCCATTCATCTGTTGATGGACACTTAGTTTGTTTCCATGTCTTAGCTATTGTAAATAATGCTGCGATGAACATGAGGGTGCACATGTCTTTTTGAATTAGTGCTTTTATAGTCTTTGGATAAATACCCAGAAGTGGGATACCTGGATCATGTGGTAGCTCTATTCTTATTTTTTTGAGGATCCTCCATACTGTTTTCCATAGTGGCTGCACCAGCTTACATTCCCACCGACAGTGCACGAGGGTTCCCTCTTCTCCACACCCTTCCCAATACTTGCTATTTGTTGCCTTTTTAATGATTGCCATTCTGAGAGGTGTGAGGTGGTATTTCATGGTGCTTTTGATTTGCATTTCTCTGATGATTAGTAATGTTGAACATTTTTTTTTATGTGCTTGTGGGCCATCTGTATGACTTCGGAAAAATATCTGTTCAGATCCTCTCCCAATTTTTTAGTCAGATTTTTTTTGATGTTAAGTTGCAGGAGTTCTTTGCATATTTTGGATATTTGCCCCTTATTATATATATCATTTGCAAATATCTTCTCCTATTCAGTAGGCTAACTTTTTGTGTTGTTCATAGTTTCCTTTGCTGTGTAAAGGCTTTTTTAGTTTGACGTTGTCCCATATGGTTATGTTTGTTTTTCTTTCCCTTGCCTGAGGAGATATATGAAAAAAAATTGCTAAGACTAATGTCTAAGAGCCTACTGCTTATATTTTCTTCCAGAAGTTTTATGGTTTCAGGTCTTACATTTAAGTCTTTAGTGCATTTTAAATTTATTTTTTTGCACAGCGTGAGAAAGTTGTCCAGTTTGATTCTTTTGCATGTAGATGTCCAGTTTCCCAACACCATTTATTGAAGAGGCTATCTTTTCCCCATTGTGTATTCTTGCCCCTTTTATCATAGATTAACTGCTCATATAGGTGTAGGTTTATTTCTGGGCTCTCTATTCTGTTCCATTGATCTATGTGCCTGTTTTTGTGCCAGTACCATATTGTTTTGATTACTGCAGCTTTGTAGTATAGTTTGAAATCAGGGGGCACGATACTTCCAGCTTTGCTCTTCTTTCTCGAGATTGCTTGGGCTATTTGGGATCTTCTGCATTTCCATACCAATTTTATAATTATTTGTTCTAGTTCTGTGAAAAATGCCTTCAGTATTTTGATAGAGATTGCATTGAATCTGTAGATTACCTTGGGTTGTATGGTCATTTTAACAATAGTAGTGCTTCCAATTCATGAGCATGGAATATCTGTCCATTTGTTTGTGTCATCTTCAATTTCTTTCATCAGTATCTTATAGTTTTCAGAATACACATCTTTTACCTCTTTGGTTAGATTTATTCTTCGATATTTTATTCTTTGTGATGCACTTGTAAATGAGATCATTTTCTTAATTTCTCTTTTATTAGTGTATAGAAATGGAACAGATTTCTACATATTAATTTTTTATCCTTCAACTTTACTGAATTCATTTATTAGTTCTAACAGTTTTTTAACGTCATCTTTAGGATTTCTATACATAGTACCATGTCATCTGCAAACAGTGACAGTTTTACTGTTTTCTTTTGAATGTGGATGCCTTTTATTTCCTTTTCTTGTTTGATTGCTGTGGCTAGGACATTCAATACTATGTTGAATAAAAGCAAGAGTGTGCATCCTTGTTTTTTTTTAAATCTTGTATACAGCAGGTTCTTATTAGTAGTCTATTTTATACATATTAGTGTATATATGTCAATCCCAATCTCCCAGTTCATCCCACCCCTCCTCTCCACCTTCCCCCCTTGGTATCCATATGTTTTTTCTCTACATCTGTGTCTCTATTTCTGTCTTGCAAACCGGTTCATCTGTATCATTTTTCTAGATTCCACATATATGTGTTAATATACGATATTTGTTTTTCTCTTTCTGAATTACTTCATGCTGTATGACAGTCTCTAGGTCCATCCACGTCTCTACAAATGACCCAATTTCATTCCTTTTTATGGCTGAGTAATATTCCATTGTATATATGTACCACATCTTCTTTACCCATTCATCTGTTGATGGACACTTAGGTTGCTTCCATGTCCTGGCTATTGTAAATAGTGCTGCAGTGAAAACTGTTGACTGACTCTTTTTGACTTATGACTCTTCTTTAATTTTAATTTTTTTTTTATTTTACAAATTTAATCAGTTATACATATACATATGTTCCCATATCCCCTCCCTTTTGCGTCTCCCTCCCACCCTCCCTATCCCACCCCTCCAGGCGGTCACAAAGAACCGAGCTGATCTCCCTGTGCTATGCGGCTGCTTCCCACTAGCTATCTACCTTACGTTTGGTAGTGTATATATGTCCATGCCGCTCTTTCACTTTGTCACAGCTTACCCTTCCCCCTCCATATCCTCAAGTCCATGCTCTAGTAGGTCTGTGTCTTTATTCCTGTCTTACCCCTATGTTCTTGATGACATTTTTTTCTTAAATTCCATATATATGTGTCAGCATACAGTATTTGTCTTTCTCTTTCTGACTTACTTCACTCTGTATGACAGACTCTAGGTCCATCCACCTCATTACAAATAGCTCAATTTCATTTCTTTTTATGGCTGAGTAATATTCCATTGTATATATGTGCCACATCTTCTTTATCCATTCATCCGATGATGGACACTTAGGTTGTTTCCATCTCCGGGCTATTGTAAATAGGGCTGCTATGAACATTTTGGTACATGTCTCTTTTTGAATTATGGTTTTCTCAGGGTATATGCCCAGTAGTGGGATTGCTGGGTCATATGGTAGTTCTATTTGTAGTTTTTTAAGGAACCTCCATACCGTTCTCCATAATGGCTGTACCAATTCACATTCCCACCAACAGTGCAAGAGTGTTCCCTTTTTTCCACACCCTCTCCAGCATTTATTGTTTCTAGATTTTTTGATGATGGCCATTCTGACTGGTGTGAGATGATATCTCATTGTAGTTTTGATTTGCATTTCTCTAATGAGTAAAGATGTTGAGCATCCTTTCATGTGTTTGTTGGCTGTCTGTATATCTTCTGTGGAGAAATGTCTATTTAGGTCTTCTGCCCATTTTTGGATTGGGTTGTTTGTTTTTTTGCTATTGAGCTGCATGAGCTGCTTATAAATTTTGGAGATTAATCCTTTGTCAGTTGCTTCATTTGCAAATATTTTCTCCCATTCTGAGGGTTGTCTTTTCATCTTGTTTATGGTTTCCTTTGCTGTGCAAAAGCTTTGAAGTTTCATTAGGTCCCATGTGTTTATTTTTGTCTTTATTTCCATTTCTCTAGGAGGTGGGTGAAAAAGGATCTTGCTGTGATTTATGTCATAGAGTGTTCTGCCTATGTTTTCCTCTAGGAGTTTGATAGTGTCTGGCCTTACATTTAGGTCTTTAATCCATTTTGAGCTAATTTTCGTGTATGGTGTTAGGGAGTGATCTATTCTCATACTTTTACATGTCCCTGTCCAGTTTTCCCAGCACCACTTATTGAAGAGACTGTCCTTTCTCCACTGTACATTCCTGCCTCCTTTATCAAAGATAAGGTGACCATATGTCCGTGGGTTTATCTCTGGGCTTTCTATCCTGTTCCATTGATCTATCTTTCTGTTTTTGTGCCAGTACCATACTGTCTTGATTACTGTAGCTTTGTAATATAGTCTGAAGTCAGGGAGCCTGATTCCTCCAGCTCCGTTTTTCGTTCTCAAGATTGCTTTGGCTATTCGGGGTCTTTTGTGTTTCCATACAAATTGTGAAATTTTTTGTTCTAGTTCTGTGAAAAATGCCATTGGTAGTTTGATAGGGATTGCATTGAATCTGTAGATTGCTTTGGGTAGTAGAGTCATTTTCACAATGTTGATTCTTCCAATCCAAGAACATGGTACATCTCTCCATCTATTTGTATCATCTTTAATTTCTTTCATCAGTGTCTTATAATTTTCTGCATACAGGTCTTTTGTCTCCTTAGGTAGGTTTATTCCTAGATATTTTATTCTTTTTGTTGCAATGGTAAATGGGAGTGTTTCCTTGATTTCACTTTCAGATTTTTCATCATTAGTATATAGGAATGCCAGAGATTTCTGTGCATTAATTTTGTATCCTGCAACTTTACCAAATTCATTGATTAGCTCTAGTAGTTTTCTGGTAGCATCTTTAGGATTCTCTATGTATAGTATCATGTCATCTGCAAACAGTGACAGCTTTACTTCTTCTTTTCTGATTTGGATTCCTTTTATTTCCTTTTCTTCTCTGATTGCTGTGGCTAAAACTTCCAAAACTATGTTGAATAAGAGTGGTGAGAGTGGGCAACCTTGTCTTGTTCCTGATCTTAGTGGAAATGGTTTCAGTTTTTCACCATTGAGGACGATGCTGGCTGTGGGTTTGTCATATATGGCCTTTATTATGGTGAGGAAAGTTCCCTCTATGCCTACTTTCTGCAGGGTTTTTATCATAAATGGGTGTTGAATTTTGTCAAAAGCTTTCTCTGCATCTATTGAGATGATCATATGGATTTTCTCCTTCAGTTTGTTAATATGGTGTATCACGTTGATTGATTTGCGTATATTGAAGAATCGTTGCATTCCTGGAATAAACCCCACTTGATCATGGTGTATGATCCTTTTAATGTGCTGTAGGATTCTGTTTGCTAGTATTTTGTTGAGGATTTTTGCATCTATGTTCATCAGTGATATTGGCCTGTAGTTTTCTTTCTTTGTGACATCCTTGTCTGGTTTTGGTATCAAGGTGATGGTGGCCTCGTAGAATGAGTTTGGGAGTGTTCCTCCCTCTGCTATATTTTGGAAGAGTTTGAGAAGGATAGGTGTTAGCTCTTCTCTAAATGCTTGATAGAATTTGCCTGTGAAGCCATCTGGTCCTGGGCTTTTGTTTGTTGGAAGATTTTTAATCACAGTTTCAATTTCAGTGCTTGTGATTGGTCTGTTCATATTTTCTATTTCTTCCTGATTCAGTCTTGGCAGGTTGTGCATTTCTAAGAATTTGTCCATTTCTTCCAGGTTGTCCATTTTATTGGCATAGAGTTGCTTATAGTAATCTCTCATGATCTTTTGTATTTCTGCAGTGTCAGTTGTTACTTCTCCTTTTTCATTTCTAATTCTATTGATTTGAGTCTTCTCCCTTTTTTTCTTGATGAGTCTGGCTAATGGTTTATCAATTTTGTTTATCTTCTCAAAGAACCAGCTTTTAGTTTTATTGATCTTTGCTATCGTTTCCTTCATTTCTTTTTCATTTATTTCTGATCTGATTTTTATGATTTCTTTCCTTCTGCTAACTTTGGGATGTTTTTGTTCTTCTTTCTCTAATTGCTTTAGGTGCAAGGTTAGGTTGTTTATTCGAGATATTTCCTGTTTCTTAAGGTGGGATTGTATTGCCATAAACTTCCCTCTTAGAACTGCTTTTGCTGCATCCCATAGGTTTTGGGTCATCGTGTCTCCATTGTCATTTGTTTCTAGGTATTTTTTAATTTCCTCTTTGATTTCTTCAGTGATCACTTCGTTATTAAGTAGTGTATTGTTTAGCCTCCATGTGTTTGTATTTTTTACAGCTCTTTTCCTATAATTGATATCTAGTCTCATAGCATTGTGGTCGGAAAAGATACTTGATACAATTTCAATTTTCTTAAATTTACCAAGGCTTGATTTGTGACCCAAGATATGATCTATCCTGGAGAATGTTCCATGAGCACTTGAGAAAAATGTGTATTCTGTTGTTTTTGGATGGAATGTCCTATAAATATCAATTAAGTCCATCTTGTTTAATGTATCATTTAAAGCTTGTGTTTCCTTATTTATTTTCATTTTGGATGACCTGTCCATTGGTGAAAGTGGGGTGTTAAAGTCCCCTACTATGATTGTGTTACTGTCGATTTCTCCTTTTATGGCTGTTAATATTTCCCTTATGTATTGAGGTGCTCCTATGTTTGGTGCATAAATATTTACAATTGTTATATCTTCTTCTTGGATAGATCCCTTGATCATTATGTAGTGTCCTTCTTTGTCTCTTCTAGTAGTCTTTATTTTAAAGTCTATTTTGTCTGATATGAGAATTGCTACTCCAGCTTTCTTTTGGTTTCCATTTGCATGGAATATCTTTTTCCATCCCCTTACTTTCAGTCTGTATGTGTCTCTAGGTCTGAAGTGGGTCTCTTGTAGACAGCATATATATGGGTCTTGTTTTTGTATCCATTCAGCCAGTCTGTGTCTTTTGGTGGGAGCATTTAGTCCATTTACATTTAAGGTAATTATTGATATGTATGTTCCTATTCCCATTTTCTTAATTGTTTTGGGTTCGTTATTGTAGTTCTTTTCCTTCTGTTGTGTTTCTTGCCTAGAGAAGTTCCTTTAGCATTTGTTGTAAAGCTGGTTTGGTGGTGCTGAACTCTCTCAGCTTCTGCTTGTCTGTAAAGGATTTAATTTCTCCATCAAATCTGAATGAGATCCTTGCTGGGTAGAGTAATCTTGGTTGCAGGTTTTTCTCCTTCATCACTTTAAGTATGTCCTGCCACTCCCTTCTGGCTTGTAGAGTTTCTGCTGAGAGATCAGCTGTTATCCTGATGGGGATTCCCTTGTGTGTTATTTGTTGTTTTTGCCTTGCTGCTTTTAATATGATTTCTTTGTGTTTAATTTTTGACAGTTTGATTAATATGTGTCTTGGCGTATTTCTCCTTGGATTTATTCTGTATGGGACTCTCTGTGCCTCCTGGACTTGATTAACTATTTCCTTTCCCATATTAGGGAAGTTTTCAACTATAATCTCTTCAAATATTTTCTCAGTCCCTTTCTTTTTCTCTTCTTCTTCTGGAACCCCTATAATTCGAATGTTGGTGTGTTTAATGTTGTCCCAGAGGTCTCTGAGACTGTCCTCTGTTCTTTTCATTCTTTTTTCTTTATTTTGCTGTGCAGCAGTTATTTCCACTATTTTATCTTCCACCTCACTTATCCGTTCTTCTGCCTCAGTTATTCTGCTATTGATCCCATCTAGAGTATTTTTTATTTCATTTATTGTGTTTTTAATTGATGCTTGATTCGTCTTTAGTTCTTCTAGGTCCTTGTTAACTGTTTCTTGCATTTTGTCTATTCTATTTCCAAGATTTTGGATCATCTTTACTATCATTATTCTGAATTCTTTTTCAGATAGACTGCCTATTACCTCTTCATTTGTTAGGTCTGGTGGGTTTTTATCTTGCTCCTTCTCCTGCTGTGTGTTTTTCTGTCTTCTCATTTTGCTTATGTTACTGTGTTTGGGGTCTCCTTTTTGCAGGCTGCAGGTTCGTAGTTCCCGTTGTTTTTGGTGTCTGTCCCCAGTGGCTAAGGTTGGTTTAGTGGGTTGTGTAGGCTTCTTGGTGGAGGGCACTACTGCCTGTGTTCTGGTGAATGAGGCTGGATCTTGTCTTTCTGGTGGGCAGGTCCACGTCTGGTGGTGTGTTTTGGGGTGTTTGCGGACTTTTTATGATTTGAGGCAGCCTCTCTGCTAATGGGTGGCGTTGTGTTCCTGTCTTGCTAGTTGTTTGGCATAGGGTGTCCAGCACTGTAGCTTGCTGGTCGTTGAGTGAAGCTGGGTGCTGGTGTTGAGATGGAGATCTCTGGAAGATTTTCGCCGTTTGATATTATGTGGAGCTGGGAGGTCTCTTGTGGACCAGTGTCCTGAAGTTGGCTCTCCCACCTCAGAGGCACAGCACTGACTCCTGGCTCCTCAATTTGGGATGATTTGTTGTCTATTCATGTATTCCACAGATGCAGGGTACATCAAGTTGATTGTGGAGCTTTAATCCGCTGCTTCTGAGGCTGCTGGGAGAGGTTTCCCTTTCTCTTCTTTGTTCTCACAGCTCCTGGGTCTCAGCTTTGGATTTGGCCCCGCCTCTGCGTGTAGGTCGCCGGAGGGCGTCTGTTCTTCGCTCAGACAGGACAGGGTTAAAGGAGCAGCCTCTTCGGGGACTCTGGCTCACTCAGGCCGGGCGGGAGGGAGGGGCACAGAGTGCAGGGCGAGCCTGCAGCGGCAGAGGTCGGCGTGACGTTGCACCAGCCCGAGGCGCGCCGTGCGTTCTCCCAGGGAAGCCTCCCCTGGATCCCGGGACCCCGGCAGTGGCAGGCTTCACAGGCTCCCGGAAGGGCGGCGTGGACAGTGACCTGCGCTCGCACACAGGCTTCTTGGCGGCGGCAGCAGCAGCCCCAGCGTCCCACGCCCGTCTCTGGGCTCCGCGCTTTCAGCCGCGACTCGCGCCCGTCTCTGGAGCTCCTTTACGCGGCGCTCTTAATCCCCTCTCCTCGCGCACCAGGAAACCAAGAGTGAAGAAAAAGTCTCCTGCCTCTTCGGCAGCTCCAGAGTTTTCCCGGACTCCCTCCCGGCTAGCTGTGGCACATTAGCCGCCTTCAGGCTGAGCTCTCGCCGCCAGCCCCAGTCCTCTCCCTGCGCTCTGACCGAAGCCCGAGCCTCAGCTCCAGCGCCGCCCGCCCCGGCTGGGGAGCAGACAAGCCTCTCGGGCTGGTGAGTGCCGCTCGGCACCGATCCTCTGTGCGGGAATCTCTCCGCTTTGCCCTACCCAGGTATGTGGGGAGTTTCTTGCCTTTTGGGAGGTCTGGGGTCTTCTGCCAGCGTTCAGTAGGTGTTCTGTAGGAGTTGTTCCACGTGTAGCTGTATTTCTGGTGTATCTGTGGGGAGGAAGGTGATCTCCGCGTCTTACTCTTCCTCCATCTTACCCGGAAGTCTATGACTCTTCTTGAATTATGGTTTTCTCTGGGTATATGCCCAGTAGTGGGATTGCTGGGTCATATGGTAATTCTATTTTTAGTTTTTTAAGGAACCTCCATACTGTTCTCAACAGTGGCTGTATCAACTTACATTCCCACCAACAGTGCAACAGGGCTCCCTTTTCTCCACACCTCCAGCATTTGCTGTTTGTTGATTTTCTGATGATGACCATTCTATTTAACCAGTGTGAGGTGATACCTCATTGTACTTTTGATTTGCATTTCTCTAATAATTAGTGATGTTGAGCACCTTTTCATGGGCCTCTTGGCCATCTGTGTGTCTTCTTTGGAGAAATGTCTATTTAGGTCTTCTGCCCATTATTTGATTGGGTTGTTTGTTTTTTTGATATTGAGCTGCATGAGCTGTTCATATATTTTGGAGATTAATCCTTTGTCTGTTGATTCATTTGCAAATATCTTCTCCCATTCTGTGGGTTGTATTTTTGTCTTGTTTATAGTTTCCTTTGCTGTGCAAAAGCTTTTAAGTTCCATTAGGTGACATTTGTTTATTTTTGTTTTTATTTCCATTACTCTAGGAGGTGGATCGAAAAAGATCTTGCTGTGATTTATGTCAAAGAGTGTTCTTCCTATGTTTTCCTCTAGAGTTTTATAGTGTCTGGCCTCACATTTAGGTCTTTTTTTTTTTTTTGCGGTACGTGGGCCTCTCACTGTTGTGGCCTCTCCCATTGCGGAGCACAGGCTCCGGACGCGCAGGCTCAGCAGCCATGGCTCACGGGCCCAGCCGCTCCGCGGCATGTTGGATCTTCCTGGACCAGGGCACGAACCCGTGTCCCCTGCTTCGGCAGGCGGACTCTCAACCACTGCACCACCAGGGTAGCCCAGATCTAGTGAATTTTATATGGTTGTACTTTGTCGTGGATTGTGTGTATGCTTGTATAGCCCATCAAGACCTTAATTCAAGTAATTCACTCAACATTACTTTATACCAGTGCTTCTCAGACAGGGAAAGTTTTCCCCGCCAGGGAACATTTGGCAATGTCTGGAGACATTTTGGTTGTCATGACAGGACAGTCCCCAAAACAAAGAATTATCCAGCCCAAAACGTTAACAGTGCTGAGGCTGAGAAGCCCTTCTCTCTGTTTCTCTGTCTCTCTTTGTATTTATATATGTATTTGTTTTATATATATATATACACATTTTTATACGTATTTATATAAATATACATATATTTGTTTTATATATAAAACAAATTTTAAAATCTTTATATGTATGACATATATATTATATATAAATATATATGACATGCAAAGGTACAGTCATCATAGAAACAGAATGAAAGCGAGCTACCTAGTTAAAAACAACAACAACAACAAAACTTTTCCAAGGAAAATGACTGATGCGGAGAGAAGGTGGTAAGGTTCAGATTCAGCTGGGTGTCAGGAGAGTCCGCCCCTGGGGGTGGAGGTGACCAGGATGTCAGGTTTCTGAGCAAGTCGGCCAGCTTTCCAATCCATCTGCCAAGAGTACAGCCCAGTTCGGCCTCAGCCGAGTGACCCATCTGTGAGCCTTGGCTGGTGGAGACAACAGTGTTGCTATCTCCTCGTAGAACTGGGCACAACTGCAGAGCAATGCACACTAGCATTTTTGTTTGCAGTTGGCAAGTTCACAACTAGCGCGATTGTTTCAGAAAGTGTGCGAGTACACGATTGCTTCATGTCGTTAATGTCTGCAGTGTGCTGAGCATAAAGGGATGGCTGGGGGAGGGGGCTCAGAAGTTTGAATTATTCAAATACATGCAGAATTATACAGCCTTAAAGACTCCGTTTCTGAGGCTCCTTCCTGCATCGACACAGTGTGTTAGATTCTGCCGAGGACTCAAAGTAACTCCCTTGCTTCGAGTTAGGAATTGAAAAGAGGTTCATTAATTCTTTCAGGCTACCAGGTGATCATTTTTGTTGTGGGCAAAAGAAAAAAAAAATCAGAAACGACACAAGACTGGATTGGTTAAAAGTCCCTCAGGCACCACACCACCTCTTTTTTTTTTTTTTTAACATTGCAGCAGCTCAGAGGCCATCAGTCTTTCTTTGTAAGTCCTGCAGTTTATACAGTCATGTTTATCAATGGTTGTTATCATTGCTTTTCCTTCTAATATTTTAAACTAAAATAAATATTTGGAGTCCTATCATTCCAGTATCAAAAGACTTACTCCATGGGCTTCCCTGGTGGCACAGTAGTTAAGAATCCACCTGCCAATGCAGGTGACACGGGTTCGAGCCCTGGTCCGGGAAGATCCCACATGCCGCGGAGCAACTAAGCCTGAGCGCCACAACTATGGAGCCTGCGCTCTAGAGCCAGCCAGCCACAACTACTGAACCCACATGCCTAGAGCCCGTGCTCCGCAACAAGAGAAGCCAACGCAATGAGAAGCCCGTGCACCGCAACGAAGAGTAGCCACCGCTCGCCTCAACTAGAGAAAGCCTGCATGCAGCAAAGACCCAACACAGCCAAAAAAAAAAAAAAAAGACTCACTCTGTGACAAATTAAATCCTTATATTTCCAGAGAACGGTATCAAGGTCAGGCCACCAAGATGCTGTTTTGTGTTGGGCTTCCAGGTCGAGGAGTGAATCAGAGTAGACTGCTGCTTGGTCCATGTGATTAATCAACAAATATTTGAAGTGACCCCGGGACTCACCACGGAGCTAGGTGTTTTGAGATCTACAAACCTATATTAAAGATCTATAAATAGAAAGGTAAGTATAAATATACACAGGAAAATATCAGATATTTTTACTTTAGTGGGTTCAGAGGCAGTATCTGTGGTGTAAGGGCGTTTGGTAGGGAGTGGATCAAAAGACTGTAGTGGCCAATAAACACAGTTTCAGGGTATCATAATCTAGTTAGGGAGACAAATTACACTGATAGGAGAGAAACAATGATTGCTAAGTAGTTTGACCTAAATTATTAGTGAAATGTAAATTTATAAAAGGAGAAACCAGATTGGCTTGAGTAAAGGGTTTACTTTGTGAAGCAGCTGAAAATAAGATGGGATGAATAATTCATATTATGGAGAACTAGTCAAGCTAAGAAGTCTGAAACTGACCTCTCTCTCTCTCTCTCTCACACACACACACACACACACACACGCACACACACACACACTGAAGCAAGTCCCCTGAGCAAGGGAAGGACCATCAGTCAAGAGCCATAACTGTGCCAGACATTGTGCCAGGTGCTGGGAGCACCAAGGTGCCCGGTGTGCAGTACTTGCTCTGACGGAGCTCACACAGAGGCGTTTTAGGAGCCTGATTCAGCTGCTATCCACAGGACAGACGGGAGTGAGGAGGGTCCAGAGCTAAAGAGACCAGCCGTGAGGATGGGCAGAGGGATGATGAGGGCCTGGGCTGGTGTGTGGGTATTAGGAGAGCAGAGAAAAAGTGTCTGAAAGGCTTTGAAGTATTTGGAGCCTGGAAAAAGGGATTGAAAGAGAGGGAAACAAGAAGGGTAGGAACATGGGGACCATGGCATGGCCACCAATTGCAGTGGGGCACTTGTGAAGGCAGCCAATTGGAATGGAGGAGACTGTGACGTTTTTGGAGATATTGAAAGTGAGTTAGTGGCAGGACATGTGTGTTGAAATAAATATGCAATAAAGACGGAACTATGGACTGATGCAAGATAGATGAGAACGGGTGACTTGTACAGGAACTTGGGTTGGGAGGAAGAGAAGGAACTAGAGATCATAGGAGTTGGGAGGGGAGAGGGGAATCAAAAGTCGTTGAACAGGTCAAGAAGAAGTAGGGAAATGTAGTGTTGCTGGATCTAAGAGAGGAAAGAATTTGAAGGAGTGGATTGTCAGGGTGGTTAAACGCCACAGAGAGGCCGAAGAGAATGAAAACCAAGACAAAGCCGTTCACTGTATAAGACTGCACTCTATAAAGCAGCATGTGGGTTTTTTTGTTTTAAAATTAAATGAAAAGTATCAGATATTAATAAACTCTGAAATCAAACATATATGCAAATGAGCAACGTCAAAGTTTTAGTGACCTGCAGGGCGGAGATAACAGTATCTTATAATCACATGGCATTTTTGTTTTCAAAGCCTTTTCAAATATATGATCTCAACTGATCATTTACAACATTCCTGGGATGATTGTAGCCTAAAAGGAATCAAATTTCCTTTTTTTTCATCTTTTACTTGTTCGGTGACAGTTTGCATTTGTACAGCTATCAGTACTACTAACAATAAGTAACTTTCCAGCAATGTTTTAATCTTATTTTATTTTTAAATTTTTCTCGGCTGTGCCGCACGGCTTGCGGGATCTTAATTCCTGGACCAGGGATTCAACCGGGCCCCCTGCAGTGGAAGCTCAGAGTCCTAACCACTGCATCGTTGGAGAATTCCCTCTCCAGCAACTTTGCTGACAGAAAATGAAATACGATGATAATGAGGATGAAAGCTGTAGGAATAATACCCAACATTTATACAGCATAAGGTGATTTCACATATGTTATTTCATTTTACCTTCAACAGTTCTGTGAGATAAGTTTCATTATCTCCATTTTTGTTCATGTGGGCAGCTTTTAAAAGCCCATGCCAAAAACAAATACATTGAACAGGGCTAAACTAGGCCAAATAAATGGGCTTTTTCATGTTTAATAAACTTAAGCTCTGCTAAAAACAGTGAAGGAAATCTTATCAAAAAACAAGGAAAACCCCCCCAAACCTCAGCATATCAGGACACGTCAATTGATGTATCCCTTTCCTATAAGCAGACAGAATATAAAGTTGCTTATCTCATTTGAAAGTCTCATAAATTACTGTTAGAAATTTTGTTCTTGCAAATGACAAAATCCACCTCAAACTCATTTAGGGAAAAAGGTGGCAGGGGATTAATTGGCTCAGTAATTGGAAAGTTTAAGGGTAGAAGTTCAGTCTAAAGGTTCAGATGTGGCTGAATCCATGTGCAATTCAAGTTGAAAAAGAAGCAAATTCAGAGCTTGGATGGGCTGTGTGTGCAAGTACCACCTACGAGCGCCCATGTATGTATGTGTTGGGAATCAGTGGGGGTGGGGCAAGGATGAGAATCAGCCCCACCTCAACTGCAAGGACTTAGAGCAGGGAAGGAGTGGCTCTCCAGAGGAAAATCGAGGGGCTCCTAGCAGCAGCAGAAGAATGGATACTGGGTAGGCAAAACCAACAGATTTTCCAAATTACTCCTGGCTTCAAATAGTATTCCACCAGCTTACTTGAAATTCTCACTGTTTTTTCTCACTGTTGAAGGCTGGGACTCAGGAGTTTCTTACAATGATACAGATACTCCAGGGCATTAAAATCACGGGGTGGCCAAAAAATGTTTTAAAAAATGCATGCCTGAGCCTAACCTCTCAAGTGAGGTGCAGACATTGGACCTCAATGCCTCAAGCTTTGTCCACGCAGTAGGCGTTTGAAAGGAATAACAAATCGTGCAGTTAATAGCAGGAGGTATCCGTTCGTCATCTCAGAGCCTTTCTCACCTCCCTTCTCCCCTCCCATGCTGTCCGAGAGGACTCTTGGACAGGGTAGGTGTCCCATCAATATTGGCAGAACTGAATCCAGTGGAAATGAATGGAGAGAGTATACTATATTGTCCATGTTCATGCGCTTTCCTCCTTTGAACGTACTAGATTCCTACTCTCCGTGATTTACTGTCTCCAAGGCGAGAAAAGTGGTGGACAAAAGGAGGAAGAGTCACGTGGGTGCTCAAGGACCCTCCAGTCCAATAGGGGAGAGAGAGATGAGTTTACAGGGAGCCCCGAACACCAATCAACCATCAACCTCATCTTAGGGAATCAAAAGGAGCCTAAGTCTTAAGGAGATTTAGAAGTCAGGCGCGGGTAGGGGTGTGAGGTTGCTTAGCTCGTGTAAGTTCCAGTAAAAGCAAAACGAAGCCTGGACCATTAGGAAACTTGTAAGTAGTTCTTTAGTGCTAGGGGATAGTGCCTAAGGGCAGAGTGACCCGACTGAAGCTGGAGAAACGAGCAGGGAACAGAAGGGCTAAGTTTATTTTCATTCAAGTGCTCTAAAGAAATGTTCTAAAGAACATTTACAGGGCTCTTAAAAAATGTGTATTACAGACCCAAATCCCACGCCTTCTATCATTTTGAGCTTGTACATTTTCTGTTGCTTAGCTGAAAAAAAAATCACAGTTTTAAATTGGATTTTAAAAATCAGTCCAAAAAATAACCCCAATGCCTCCCGAAAACCACTAGGCTCTGGTGCTCCTGTGCTGCAGTGTCGCAGCTGGGCCACAGGGGTGCAGTGCAGCTCAGCGGACGGCGGGAACAGGCGCTGCCTGACGAAGGGTCTGGGGGCGGGGTCCCAGGGAATCCCTCCCCAGAGCAGCAAAGGCGGTTCTTCCTGGACTGGGTGGGAGGGCCCCAACTTCTACCGCTCCACGCTTCCTTCCTCTACCATCCATCGATCTTCCTCGCCCAAAACAAAGACAAAACTCTATCATAAATAGTGTGTGTGGAGTACAGAAATGTTTGTAAATTGATGTTCCCTACAGGACTTACTTGTACGTCCCCATGTCCCAGTAAACAGTGGACTTGCCTTGTAAAAAAATTGGAAGTAACCGAAGTGTTCAATGATCAGGGGCTGAGTAAACGACTTCTGGTATGTTCATACAAAGAAATAGAATGCACCTTTTTAAATGTAGGATACATGATAAGGAAAAAATGTTATGTGAAAAAAAAAGAAATATCCAAACAATATATAGTGATATCTTAGCTTTATTAAAGTGTTTATAATATATATATTTACATAGAATTAAAATCTTGGAAGTTACCAAGATAGAATTACTGTTGATTTTTATTTTCTTCTTTATATTGTTTTATAATTTATAAAATAATGAATATGATACTTTTATGCTTAGAAGAAAATTAATGAGGGAAATTCCCAAATAAATAAGTAAATATCCATTCCCAAAGAAGAACAATTTTACGATTTTATCACGGTTACATGAAGCTATGTTGGCTCATGGGACCGATTCCATGTGTGCTTATTCACATTAATGGATCTTGTGCTGATAAAGGCCAGGGATTGAGAAGCACACTCACAAGTCCTTGAAAGGATAATGAGACTTGAGAACATATTAGTAGTGATTATATATAATTGTTTATTTTCTTCTGAATACTTTTCTGTATTTTTCAAATTTTCTCTAGAAAGCATGTACAGATTTTATTTTAAAATACAAAAATTTATAACAGGTACAGACTGACTTCAAGATGAAAAACACAGTTAAATGAGTAGGAAGGGAGAAACATATCTTCCAGTCACTGAGAGAGAGATCTTCCTTCTCCAGTTTGAAACAGGATCTTAAATTGTCAGGTGTCATTTGAGATAGCCATCATTTTTTTTATGCTAAAAATGACTATTTTGATAAATATATCTTTCCAATCATAAAACTTCAAAAAGTCTAAACTTTAAAATCTTTTTCAAAATCACAAAAGCATTATGCAGTTTTTGTGAAAAATAACTGGTAATTTCTTCACTTAGAACTGTAAATATTTTGTTATATACTCTTCCAGTTATATAAACAAATATTTTTTAACAAAGTAGGAACTATTGTTTTGTGACCTGCTAAATTCATATAACTGTATATACTTAACTTTTTCCCATGTCATTTAATACATGATTTTTGATGTCTGGGCTGCATATTTATTTTAACATAAGTGTATATCAATTTATTTAACCAGTTTCCTTTTGTTAAACATCTGTTTATTTTCTAGTTTTTAACCACTAAGAATAATGATGATTTTAATATCTTTGTTCTTGTGTGTGTTTGACTATTTTTCAGTAAAAGTTGCTAGAACTGAACTGCTGAGTCAAAGACTTTTCAGGTCTTTGCCAATTGACACATAGAAAGGGTGCTCCAATCTACACTTTGCTCGGTAGTATCTATTTTGAATATTATAGTGTTATAAGTCTTAAAACCAGATAGGGTTAGTCATTCAACTTTGTTCTTTTTCAAAGCTCTTTTGCATTCTAGGTCCTTTGCATTTCCATATAAATTTTAGAATCATTTGTTAATTTCCACCAAAATAAAAAAATCTGCCGGGATTTTGATTGGGATGCCATTGAATCTAGAAATCAATTCAGGAAGAATTGACATAATTTACTTAATTGTAAATTTATATGTTAGTTTTTAAAAATTAATAGTTTTTTTTTAAACTCTGTTAGTTTTGTAGGAAAATTGATCAGAAAGTACAGAGAATTCCCACATACTCTCCTCACTCCCCAGTTCCCCATATTATTTACATTGTGAATTATTGTGGTATATTTGTTGTAATTGATGAACCAATATTGATACATTATTATTAACTGAAGTTTGTAGCTTATGTTACATAGGATTCACTCTTTGTGTTGTACATTCTATAAGTTTTAACAAATATGTAATGATGTCTATCCACTATTACAGTATCATAGAGATTAATTTCACACTATTGATTTTTGTATATTGATCTTGTATCCTACAACGTTGCTAAAATCACTTGTTAGTTCTAGTAACTTTTTTGTAGATTCTATTGGATTTTCTGCATAGATGATCATATTGTCTGATAATAAGAGTAGTTTTACATCTTCCTTTCCAGAACCTGTAGTACAATGTTGAAAAGAAGTGTTGATTCATGCCTGGCTCCTGATCTTAGGGGGTAATGCATTCAGTCTGTCACAGTTAAGTAAGATGTTAGCTATAGATTTTTCATGGATGCCCTTTATGAGGCCGAGGAAGTTTCCTAGTTTGCTGAGAAAATGGATGTTGGATTTTGTCAAATGCCTTTCTGCATCTGCTCAGATGATCTTATGATTTTTCTTTTTCAGTTTAAGATGGTGAATTACACTGATTAATTTTCTGATGTTAAGCTAATTATGCATTCCTGGGGTAAATGCCACTTGGTCATGATGATGTATTATCCTTTTTAATGTTCAATTTTGTTTAGATTTTTTTCTTGCATCTATATTAAAGGGTGATACGATCTACAGTTTTCTTGTAACGTGTTTGTCTTGTTTTGGTGTTAAGGGAATGCTGGCCTCAGAAATTAAATTTAAAATTTCTGGAAAGTTTGTTTACAATCGGTATTATTTCTTCCTTAAACGTAGTATTCACCAGTAAAGCCACCTGAGCCTGGAGTTTTCTTTTTTGGGAAGGTTCTTAACTACATATTCAGTTTTGGAAATACATATATAAGGCTTTTTTTTTTTTTTTTTTTGGCTGTGCTGGGTCTTTGTTGCCGCACGTGGGCTTTCTCTAGTTGAGGCGAGCGGGGGCTACTCTTCGTTGCAGTGCGTGGGCTTCTCACTGCGGTGCCTTCTCTTGTTGCCGACTACGGGCTCTAGGCGCGTGGGCTTCAGTAGTTGTGGCTCACGGGCTCAGTAGTTGTGGCACACAGGCTTAGTTGCTCCGCGGCATGTGGGATCTTCCTGGACCAGGGCTCGAACCCGTGTCCCCTGCATTGGCAGCTGGATCTTAACCCCTGGACCACCAGAGAAGTCCATAAGGCTTTTTAAGCTGCCTAATTCTTCTTGAGTGAGCTTTGGTAGTTTGTGCCTTTCAAATAATTTTTTCCTCTCACTGTTGTATTTTCCTCACATGCATGCGCTAATCAATACTCTGCTGGAAACTTAAGGGGGCCGTCTGTATATCTCCAGAGTTCTCTCTTTGTGCAGGTCTTTCTTCTCTGGTACTCTGGCCTGTGAACGCTAACCATCTTGCTTTTCTTGGACCCTCAGCTCCATCTCAACTCTGAGAATCTGTTGGGCTGTGCCCGATCCCCCGCACAGCAGCCTGGAGCCTATCCCGAAGCTGTACACTGCAGCAAGAGTGGGCTTCCCCTTCCTTGTTTTCCATGTTCCAGGGATCATTTTACTTCATTGCCTGATGTCCATTGCCTTGGAAACTCTTGTTAAATTTTGTCTCTTTCTTTCTTTTGGGGGATTTCAGGCAGGGGAATAAATCTGGTCCATGTTACTCCATGTTGTATGGAAACAGAAGTCCCTTATGTGTTTTTATATCTTCATAGCAAAGTTTGCCCTTTTAATAGCCCAAAATTCTTAGTTTACATTTGGCAGAGTCTATGTATATTTGAACAACAATGAATTCTTCAAGAACTGTTGTTTTTTTAAAACTCTGTGACAATTCCTCATAAGTCCTTATTGCTTACTCTGTGAAAGCCCTATAAACTGTAAAGCTCTATACAGTTATTAAGTATTATCATTGTTATGTATTCCATGGTGTACAAAGCTTTATATATATTTTAGGCTTATATTGTTCCGCTTTCACACAAGATTTAGAGGCAACTGAATAATGAAATTCAGGAAAATAATACTATGAAATGCTTAATATGGGTAAGTTAACCAATTATATTTAATAAGTTAAAATTTCTAGCTTAATGATGAGTCATTACACCTGAGGATCCTAGATAGGACTATTTTAAAAGTTTATATTGGGGAAGGCTTTCTCTTAATATCTTGCCTTTACAAGTTCTAGAACTTTAGGAAATGTTTAAATGAAAGGAAAGGTAGGGAAAATTATAGTAATTAATGAACATTAAGGACAAAAATTAAAATACCCATTCGGAGCTGCAAATGTAAAGCTGTATCTCTTATCATGGTTTGAATTGAATATGCTCTAGTGAACACTGAAACCTATCAAGTTCAATTATTTTAGAAATGATAAAATAATTAGAAGTTTCCAAAAATAATGGCAGGAATCTCAGTAAGTGCTTTTGGAGCATTAAACTCTATTCAGTTGTTTTTTTTTTTAGTAACTGGTAATAGCTTAGTGAATAGTTTAGCAAACTCTTAAAACTTTTTTTTCACACATGGTGAATATTTTAAATGTATCATATGATTGGAAAGAAGAATAAACCTAAGGGAGCCTTAAGATAAGGTTAAGCCAGTGAGAAGAATTTCCCTTTCCAAAGAAATGCATTTGCCCATTCTGCCACTGTTCAGCAGACTAATAACAACCAACCAACCAATCAGCTAAAAAAATTAACAACCAACTCTTACAATACCACCTCATCAGTATTCACAGGTAACTGTTTCCAAGGCTTAGAGATAAATGAATTAACTCTGAATCCTTACTTGAGAAAAATTCTATTCTCTTCATGATGAAAGAGGAAATGAAACTAGCCCTTTGATGGGTGAGCATTAATACAATGCATGTTTTAAAAGTGTAACTTGCAAGTTGTCATAAACAAAATCAGTCAGTGGTAAAGGAACTGAGATTCTAAATCACACCCTCTTCTGTATTTTGAGTCATCCAATTTTGATTCATACAGATACCACGTCCTGTCAAATACAGAAACCAGTGAGCAGGATAAGTCGGACACCTGACATCTTTCTAGTTAAGTAGCTGCAAACTCTTACACCGCAACGATCAGGAAATTTCTGCTTGACTTGACTAGCACCACAAGACTGAAGTTTCTTGTAAGAAAAAATGATTACTGACTATTCTATCAATTTGAGACTTCTGGGTTCAGTGGGAACAAGCACAGTATCTTTCCTCCATGGGAAATGCATCACATCAGGCATAGAGTTTATTCTAATCTTCTGCTTCTTCCAGACAAATATGTCCTGCCGCAACTACTAGATGCTGGCCAACGTGAATTAGTTGGGTCTTTGTTGCCGCGCGCGGGCTTTTCTCTAGTTGTGGTGAGCGGGGGCTACTCTTCCTTGCGGTGTGGGTGCTTCTCATTCTGGTGGCTTCTCGTTGCAGAAAAAAGGCTCTAGGCATGCGGGCTTCAGTAGTTGCGGCATGCGGACTCAGTAGTTGCAGCATGCGGACTCAGTAGTTGTGGCTCGCTGGCTCTAGAATGCAGGCTCAGTAGTTGTGGCGCACGGGCTTAGTTGCTCCGTGGCATGTGGGATCTTCCCAGACCAGGGATCGAACACCATATCCCCTGCATTGGCAGGCGGATTCTTAGCCACTGTGCCACCAGGGAAGTCCTAGGAGGGAAACTTTAATCCTTTCCTTTAAAAAAATCAGTCCTGGTAGCTCTGTCATATCCTACAGCATGGAAGAATCTGGAAGACATTATCCTGAGTGAAATAAGCCAGACGCTAAAGGACAGATATTGTGGGATTGCACTTATATGAGGTCCCTAGAGAAGTAAAATTCATAGAGACTGAAAGTAGATTAGAGGTTGCCAGGGACTGGGGGCAGGTGGGAATGTTTTTTTTTTTTAAACTAATATAGAGTTTAATTTTGCAAGATGAGAAGAGTTCTGGTGATTGGTTGCACAACAGTGTGAATATATTTAACCCTATTGAGCTGTACGTGTAAAAATAGTTAAGATGGGAAATTTTATGTCATGTGTACTTTACCACAATTTAAAATCAAACAAACAAACCTCCAGTTGCTTCCCATTGCTGATAACAATAATTCCCAGTATTTTTTTTTCATCAAGGCACACATAGACATGATTACTAGCACACCTGGGTGAATAAGCCAAGTCGTTCATGGTCAGACGTGACCAGCTGGGGTTTCTGGCCATCTGAGGCTCCATTTGTTTGCCCAAAAGGCTGAAAGGATCAACCGCTTGGCACTTCAGTAACCCATTCACAGACCCCTGGTTAGGAATATTTTTAAACAAAAAAAGCAGTGTATTGATTTATATATCCAGGTATTGACTTATATATCCTATAGGCAAGGATGTTTTAAGGGGTGCAAACAGTTTTGTTGGACTTGTGCTCATCTGCCATTTGACTCTGCATCTCACTAGATGTCAACTCCATTTTTTCAGAAATGCTCTCTCGAAGCTACTGATTTTCAGTCAGAAGTAGAACTGCTTTGCAAAATGTTTAGCATCTCTAGTCTAAGCATTTGTGTACCTGCCTCCTGATATACGTAGGAAAAGTTTCTCTAGGGAAATGGTTCTCAGCTGGTGGTCCTACTCTGTTTCTCAAGCTTTGATGTGTTTACAAAGCACCGGAGAGCTTGTCCAAATGCAGTTTCAGATTCCCTAGGTTTGGGGTGGGCCCCACCTTTTGCCCTTTTGCATCTCTAACAATATCTGTAACATAGATGCTGCTGGTCCAAGGGCCACACTTTGAGTATCAAGGCATTAGGGGATGTTCAGACATGTGCAGGATCATTTTTGGTTGTCACGTGACTGGGAACACTCCTGGCTACACTCTCTGGTGGGGAGCAGGGATGTTAAACTTCTTGCAATGTGCAGGAGAGTTCTACATAATGAAGAATTATCCCACTCAAGTTACCAATAGCTCGCCCTTTAAAGGGGGGAAGCCGTGCTCGCAGGCCTGATAGGATGCAAGCCTAAATATTTTAGGGTAAAAGTCACTAAAGTTTTCATAACACATCAGAATAGAATGTGGCATTCAAGAAAAGTTAAAAACCACAGAAACGGTTTAAAAGTCATTATTTAAGTTTTTTTCTTTTGGGGGGGTTAAAAAATACCATTAAGGTTTTAGCATCTATTTTTCACATGCTTAGATCAGAATTCAACCTGATTTCAAATCCTGGTTTTAATCTAAAAAAGGTGTTGAGAAGCCAGACACTTCCTCCATATTTTATGTGGTGGTTCACACTTTAGTGCTATAAGTATAAATGCCTGTATATATGACTGGAGCAGGTGCTGTGAGGTATTTTAGTTAAGATGTGGATTCTCTGCTTGGTGGAAGCATGCCAAGTAGGTTAGATTTCATCTTCACTGCATCCTTTTCTCTCATTCTCACATCGATTTTTGTTAGATGTTTGGCTACGTCAGCCGTTATACTGGGTTCTGAACATTAAGCCAAAATGATATGGTCTATGTTTCTGAGAGTATATGTAATGTTAAGGAAACAGGCTCTGGTCCTAGACAGACTGGATTCAAATCCTGGCTCATTGTGTGGTCAGGAAGTGCTTCGTTGTGTGACCTCAAACAAATTACTTAACTACTTAGATTCTCAGCTGTGAAATTGGATAATACTGGCACTCACTTCCTCGGTTTTTATGAGTAATTAATAGATGAAAAACATTTAGAATAATGCCACGCATATGGTCAGCATTCAGTAGATGTTTATTACTACTAAATTATCCATTTGAGTTTGTAAAAGTGTATGTTTTATATATAGTATAGTATGGGAAGACAAAGGAGCCTCATAGTACAGAAAATGTTGTGTTTCATAATAAATGTGAAATGGCTCCAAGATAAATTAATTGGGGTGTTTCTATACAACTGAATACTCTTCAGTAGTTTAGACCAGTGGTTCTCACTTTGCTGTGCATCAGAATCACCTGGAGTATTTGTTAAACAATAGATGCTGGGCTCTCCCCTCTAAGTTTCTGATTCACAGGGTGAGGGGCAGAGTCCTAGAATTTGCAAATTCGAGCACATTCCCAGGTGATGCTCATGCTGCTCATACTTTGAGAATCACTGGTTTAGATTAGGGTTTCTCAACCTTGGCCCTACTGACATGCCAGGCCAGGTCATTTTTTGCTGTGGGCCTGTCCCGTGCACAGGATGTCTAGCAGCATCCCTGGCTTCTACCCACTTGATGCCAGTAGCACGTCCTCCTCCTCTTCCTCCCCCATTGTGACCACCAAAAACACGTCCCCAGATGTCCCTCGAGGGGGCAAAATTGCCTCCTGTTGGGAACCACTGGTTTAGAAGAATGAACTAGTAAAAATTTGTCTATAGTAGGCTGCAAAAAAAGACTTCCAGACGGTATGCATCCATTCCTGTACAATTCGGAAACACACAAAACAATATATTTTCATAAATACAAAAGTATGTATTAAAAGTATCAAAACTATGGAATTGAAGGAGACACAGCAAAATCATCAAAGCAGTCTCTGCGGGGAGAGAGGAAAGGAAATAGGCCTGGGGCTGGGTGTTCTGTCTGTAGTGGCTGAGTGTTTTAGGACTTAAATATTTTTAAAAATCAGGAACTCGGGCCTCCCTGGTGGCGCAGTGGTTGAGAGTCCGCCTGCCGATGCAGGGGATACGGGTTCGTGCCCCGATCTGGGAGGATCCCATATGCCGCAGAGCGGCTGGGCCCGTGAGCCATGGCCGCTGGGCCTGCGCATCCGGAGCCTGTGCTCCACAACGGGAGAGGCCACAACAGTGAGAGGCCCGCATACCGCAAAAAGAAAAAAAAAAAAAAAAAAAAAATCAGGAACTCATTTGACACCTGACCATTTCCGTTAATTGTGAGCCATAGGTATGTGCATATTTATGATATTATTCTCTGTATTTTCCTATATTTAGAACATTATTTCCAAATAAACACACACACACACACATATTTAGTAAGGAAAGGAGGGCTTCCCTGCTGGCGCAGTGGTTGAGCGTCCGCCTGCCGAGGCAGGGGACACGGGTTCATGCCCTGGTCCGGGAAGATGCCACATGCCGCGGAGTGGCTGGGCCCTTGAGCCATGGCTGCTGAGCCTGCGCGTCCGGAGCCTGTGCTCCGCAACGGGAGAGGCCACAACAGTGAGAGGGCCACATACTGCACACACACACACAAAATTGTAAATCAACTGTATTTCAATAAAAAATAAATTAATAATAACAAAAGACAGCACCAGTTCATATCAGGAGGGGCTAAGAGCAGAGAACCTTTAAAAAATATTCATGGACTCAAGAGTCATCTTCCCTCAATGAGAAAGAGAGGACAGGACTTTGTGGCTGTCACATAAGAATTGTGACTGTAAAAC
The DNA here is from genome assembly GCF_025265405.1 of Mesoplodon densirostris. Taxonomy (NCBI): domain Eukaryota; kingdom Metazoa; phylum Chordata; class Mammalia; order Artiodactyla; family Ziphiidae; genus Mesoplodon; species Mesoplodon densirostris. The sequence continues at coordinate 234,109,103 of NC_082661.1, forward strand.
AATGAGATATTTCACAAATCGCACATAAAACCCAATCTTAAGACTCCCTCTTGTGAGAACACCAGAATCACGACTAGCTGCTGGACAGTCATCGACAGGAAGACACTGGAACTCACCATGTTTTTTTTTCCTGGTCTTGAGATATTTTTTAAATTTTCTTTTGATTTGTTGACCCATTTGTGGTTTGGCACCATGTTGTTGAATCTCCATATATTTGTGAATTTTCTACTTTTCTTCCTGTAATCGATTTCTTTATAACTTTTCTTTTAACTTAAAAAATTTTTTATTTTATTTATTTATTTATTTTTGGCTACTTTGGATCTTCATTGCTGCACGTGGGCTTTCTGTAGTTGCAGTGAGCGGGGGCTACTCTTTGTTGTGGTGCACGGGCTTCTCATTGCAGTGGCTTGTCTTGTTGCAGAGCACGGGCTCTAGGTGCGCGGGCTTCAGTAGTTGTTGCTCGTGTCCTCTAGAGCGCAGGCTCGGTCGTTGTGGTGCACGGGCTTAGTTGCTCCACGACATGTGGGATCTTCCCGGACCAGGGCTCAAACCCGTGTCCCCTGCATTGACAGGTGGATTCTTAACCACTGCGCCACCAGGGAAGCCGTTGTAATCGATTTCTAGTTTCATAACATTGTGGTTGGAAAAGATGCTTCATATGATTTCAATCTTCTTAAATTTATTAAGTCTTGTTTTGTGGCCGAACTTATGATGTATTCTGGAGAATGTTCTGTGTGGATTTGAAAAGTATGTGTACTCAATTAGGTAAATAAACAAGGACATACTATATAGCACAGGGCACTATATTCAATATCTTGTAATAATCTATAATGGAAAAGAAAAAGAATCTGAAAAACTATATAAATATATTTATATATATTTATAAATAAATATAAGATATATAAATATATATGTATATAAAAAGAAAAGTATGTGTATTCTGTTGCTTTTGTATGGACTGTTTTATGTGTCTGTTAAGTCTATCTGTCTAATGTGTTGTTTAAGTTTGATGTTTCTTTCTTTATTTTATTTTTTAAAGTTTTCATTAAAGTATAGTTGATTTAATTTTTTAAAATATTTATTTATTTATTTATTTGGTTGTGTCAGGTGCTAGTTATGGCTCACGGGCTCCTTAGTTGTGGCAGGTGAGCTCCTTAGTTGTGACACGCATGTGGGATCTAGTTCCCAGATCTGGGGTTGAAACTGGGCCCCCTGCATTGGGAGCATGGAGTCTTAACCACTGTGCCACCAGGGAAGTCCCAGTTGATTTACAGTATTGTGTTAGTTTCAGGGGTACGGCAAAGTGATTCAGTTATCCATATATAACTTTTTCAGACTCTTTTCCATTATAGATGATTACAAGATATTGAATACAGTTCCCTGTGCCATACAGTAGGTCCTTGTTGTTTATCTATTTTATATATAGTGCTGTATATCAGTTAATCCCAAGCTCCTAATTTATCCCCACTGACACCCCTTGCTTAACTCTTTGGTAACCGTTTCTTTCCTATGTCTGTGAGTCTATTTCTGTTTTGTAAATAAGTTCATTTGCACCATTTTTTAAGATTCCACATACAATGATATCATGTGATATTTGTATTTCTCTGTCTGACTTACTTCACTTAGTATGATAACCTGTAGGTCCATCCATGTTGCTGCAAATGGCATTATTTCATTTTTTTTTTTTTTTTTTTTTTTTTTGCAGTACGCAGGCCTCTCATTATTGTGGCCACTCCATTGTGGAGCACAGGCTCCGGACACGCAGGCTCAGCGGCCATGGCTCACGAGCCCAGCCGCTCCATGGCATGTGGGATCCTCCCGGACCGGGGCACGAACCCGTGTCCCCTGCATTGGCAGGTGGACTCCCAACCACTGCGCCACCAGGGAAGCCCCTTCATTCTTTTTTATGACTAATATTCCATTGTATATATATACCACATCTTCCTTATCAATTCATCTGTCAATGGACATTTAGGTTGCTCCTATGTATTCTGTATTGTAAATAGTGCTGCTATGAACATTGGGGTGCATGTATCTTTTTGAATTATAGTTTTTCCTGGATATATGCGCAGGTGTGGGATTGCTGGATCATATGGAAACTCTATTTTTACTTTATTAAGGAACCTCCATTCTGTTCTCCATAGTGGCTGCACCAATTTACATTCTCACCAACGACGTAGGAGGGTTCCCTTTCCTCTATACCCTCCCCAGCATTCATTATTTGTAGAATTTTTTTTTTTTTTTTTTTTTTGGTGGTACGCAGGCCTCTCACTATCACGGCCTCTCCCATTGCGGAGCACAGGCTCCGGATGCGCAGGCCCAGTGACCGTGGCTTATGGACCCAGCCACTCCGCGGCATGCAGGATCCTCCCAGACCGGAGCACGAGCCCGTGTCCCCTGCATTGGCAGGTGGACTCTCAACCACTGTGCCACCAGGGAAGCCCTGTAGACATTTTAATGATGGCCATTCTGAATAGTGTGAGGTCACACCTCATTGTGGTTTTGATTTGCATTTGTCTAATAATTAGTGATATTGAGTATATTTTCATGTTCCTGTTGGCCATCTGTATGTCTTCTTTGGAGAAATGTCTATTTAGGTCTTCTGCCCATTTTTTGATTGGGTTGTTTTGTTTTTTTTTTGATATTGAGCTGTATCAGCTCTTTGTATATTTCAGAAATGCATCCCTTGTCAGCATTGTTTGTAAATATTTTCTCCCATCTCATAAGTTGTCTTTTTGTTTTGTTTATGGTTTCCTTTGGTGTGCAAAAGTGTTTAAGTTTAACTAGGCCCATTGGCTTATTTTTGTTTTTATTTCCATTACTCCAGGAGATGGATCCAAAAAAAATATTGCTGCGATTTATGTCAAAGCATGTTCTGCCTATCTTTTCCTGTAGAAGTTTTATAGTATCTGGTCTTACATATAGATCTTTAATCGATCTTGAGTTTATTTTGTTTTTAATTTTTTTATTTTTTAGATGTTGGGGGTAGGAGTTTATTAATTAATTTATTTATTTTTGCTGTGTTGGGTCTTTGTTTCTGTGCAAGGGCTTTCTCTAGTTGTGGCAAGCGGGGGCCACTCTTCATCGCAGTGCGTGGGCCTCTCACTATTGCGACCTCTCTTGTTGCAGAGCACAGGCTCCAGATGTGCAGGCTCAGTAGTTGTGGCTCACGGGCCTAGTTTCTCCGCAGCATGTGGGATCCTCCCAGACCAGGGTTCGAACCCATGTCCCCTGCATTAGCAGGCAGATTCTCAACCACTGTGCCACCAGGGAAGCCCATTGAGTTTATTTTTGTATACGGTGGTAGAGAATGTTCTAATTTCATTCTTTTGCACGTATCTGTCCAGTTTTTCCAGCACTACTTATTGAAGAGACTGTCTCTTCTCCATTGTATATTCTTGCCACCTTTGTCATAGATTAATTGACCGTAAGAGCATGGATATATTTCTGGGCTTTCTATCTTGTTTCATTGATTTATGTGTCTGTTTTTGTGCTAGTATCATATTGTTTTGATTACTGTAGTTTTGTAGTATAGTCTGAAGTCAGGAAGCGTGATTCCAGCTTTGTTTTTCTTCTCAAGTTTGCTTTGGCTACTGCGGTCTTTTGTGTTTCCATACAAACTAAAACATTTTTGTTCTATTTCTGTGAAAAATGCCATTGGTAATTTGATAGGGATTGCATTTAATCTGTAGATTGCCTTGTGAAGTATGGTGATTTTAACAATATTGATTCTTTGAATCCAAGAACATGGTATATCTTTCCATCTGATTGTGTTGTCTTCAGTTTCTTTCATCAGCATCTTATAGTTTTTGGAGTACAGGTCTTTTGCCTGCTTAGGTAGGTTTATTCCTAGATATTTTATTCCTTTTGATGCAACAGTAAATGGAATTGTTTCCTTAATTACTCCTTCTGGTAGGTCATTGTTAGTGTACAGGTTTCTGTATATTAATTTTGTATCCTGCAATGTTATGTATTAATTGATGAGCTCTAGCACTTTTCTGGCAGTGTCTTTAGGATTTTCTGTGTATAGTATCATATCATCTGCAAACAGTGACAGTCTTATTTCTTTGCAGGTTTGGATCCCTTTTATTTCTTTTTCTTCTATGATTGCTCTGGCTAGGACTTCCAAAACTATGCTGAATAAAAGTGGTGAGAGTGGGTATCTTTGTCTTGTTACTGATCTCAGAGGGAATGCTTTCAGATTTTCAACACTAAGTATAATGTTAGCTGTGGGTTTGTCATATACGGCCTTCATTATGTTGAGGATGTTCCCTCTATGCCTACTTTCTGGAGAGTTTTCTTAATCATAACTGGATATTGAATTTTATCAAAAGCTTTTTCAGCATCTATTGAGATGATCATATGTCTTTTATTCTTCAATTTGTTAATGTAGTGTATTGTATTGATTGATTTACAGATATTGAAAATCCTTGCATCCCTGGGATAAATCCCACTTGATCATAGTGTATCATCCTTTTAATGTACTGTTGGATTAGGTTTGCAAGTATTTTGTTGAGGATTTTTGCAGCTATGTTCATCAGTGATATTGGCCTGTTGTTATATATTTTTTTGGTAATCTCTTTGGTTTTGGTATCAGGGTGATGCTGGCCTCATAGAATGAGTTCATAAGTGTCTCTTTCTCTGCAAGTTTTTGGAATAGTTTCAGAAGGATAGGTGTTAACTCTTAGCTAAGTGTTTGGTAGAATTCACCTGTGAAGCCATCAGGTCCTGGACTTTTGTTTGTTAGGAGTTTTTAAATTACTGATTCAATTTCAGTACTGGTAATTGGTCAGTTCATATTTTCTATTTCTTTCTGGCTCAGTTTTAGGAGATTGTACCTTTCTAAGAATTTGTCCTTTCCTTCTAGGGTCCATTTTATTGGCATATAGTTGTTTGTATTAGTCTCTCTTGATCCTTTGTATTTCTGTGATGTTGGTTGTACTTTCTACTTTTTCATTTCTGATTTTAATGATGTGGACCCTCTCTCTTTTTTTCTTGATAAACAAAATTGATGAGTTTGGCTAAAGGTGTATCTTTTCAAAGAGCAAGCTTTTAGTTTCACTGTTTTTTCTTTCTTTCTTTTTTTTTTTTTAGTCTCTATTTCATTTATTTCTGCTCTGATCTTTATGACTTCTACTAACTTTGGGATTTACTTATTCTTCTTTCTTTAGTTGATTTAGGTGTAAGGTTAGATTGTTTACTTGAGATTTTTCTTGATTCTTGAGTCAAGCTTGTATCACTATAAACTTCCCTCTTAGAACTGCTTTTGTTGTGTCCCATAGGTTCTGGATTGTTGTGTTTTCATTTTTATTTGCCTCTAGGTATTTTTTGATTTCCTCTTTAATTTCTTCAGTGACCTATCGCTTGTTTATTAGCATGTTCTTATGTTCCGTGTATTTGTGTTTTCTGCGTTTTTTTTCTTGTAGTTGATTTCTAGTCTCATAGCATTGTGGTCAGAAAAGATATGATTTCAATTTTCTTAAATTGAAAGACTCGTTTTGTGACCTAACATGTGATCTATCCTGGAGAATGTTCCATATGCACTTGAAAAGAATGTGTATTCTGCTGCTTTTGGATGGAACACTCTATATCAATTAAGTCAATTGGGTCTAACATATTATTTAAGGCCTGTGTTTCCTTATTGATTTTCTGTCTGGATGATCTGTCCATTGATGTAAGTGGGGGTATCAAAGTCCCCTACTATTATGTGTTACTGTTGATTTCTCTGTTTATGTCCATCAATATTTGCCTTATATATTGAGGTGCTCCTATGTTGAGTGCATATATATTTATAATTGTTATATCTTCTTCTTGGATTGATCCCCTGGTCATTATGTAGTGTTTGTCTTTGTCTCTTGTAACAGTCTACTTTAAAATCTATTTTATCTGATATAAGTATTGATACTCTGGCTTTCTTTTTATTTCCATTTGTGTGGAATAACTTTTTCCATTCCCTCACTTTCAGTCTGTATGTGTCCCTAGATCTGATGTGAATCTCTTGTAGGCAGTATATATATGGGTCTTGTTTTTATATCCATTCAGCCAGTCTATGTCTTTTTGCTGGAGCATTTATTCTGTTTACATTTAAGGTAATTATCAATATATATGTTCTTATTGCGATTTTGTTAATTGTTTTGGATTTGTTTTTGTAGGTCTTTTTTCCCCCTTTCTTCTTTTGTTCTCCTCTCTTGTGATTTTTGATTTTTTTGTGTGTATATATACTATAGATGTTTGGTTTGTGGTTACTTTTGTATAGCAGCCTCTATATGTGTGCTTGTTTTAAATGCTGATCTCTTAATTTCAAATGCATTTTTAAAACCCTGCATTTGTATTCTTCTCCCTCAAGATAACTGTTTTTGATATCATATTTTACATCCAATTATTTTATGTATCCCTTACCTTCTTGTTGTTGATACACATGATTTTACAATATTTGTCTTTTAACTTCCCTACTAGCTTTGTGTGTGGATGGTTTCCTACCTTTTCTGTATGTTTGCCTTTATCGTTGAGCTTTTTCATTTTGAAATTTTCTTGTTTCTAGCTTTGGCCTTTTTTTGTTTGTTTTTTTCCACCTAGAGATGTTCCTTAACATCAGTTGTAAAGCTGATTTGGTGATGTTGAATTCTTTTAGTGTTTTTTTTTTTTGTCTGTAAATCTTTTGATTTCTTCACCAGATCTGAATAAGAGCCTTGCTGGGTAGAGTATTCTTGGTTGTAGGTTTTTCCCTTTCATCCCTTTAAATACATTGTGCCACTCCCTTCTGGCCTGCACAATTTCTGCTGAAAAAAATCAGCCAGTAGCCTTATGGGAGTACCCTTGTATGTTATATTTTCCCTTGCTGCTTTTAATATTCTCTCTTTATCTTTAATGTTTGTCATTTTGATTAAAATGTGTCTTGGTGTGTCCCTCTTAGGGTTAAGCCTGTATGGGACTCTGTGCTTCCTGGACTTGGTTGACTGTTTCCTTTCCCAGGTTAGGGAAGTTCTCAGGTACTATCTCTTCAAATATTTTCTCAGGCCCCTTTTCTCTCTCTCTTCTCTTTCTGGGACCCCTATAATGTGAATATTACTGCACTTGATGTTGTCTCAGAGGTCTCTTAAGCTGTCCTCATTTCTTTTCATTTTTTTTCTGGTCAGTGGCCACAGTTTCCACTATTCTTTCTTCCAGCTCACTGATCCATTCTTCTGAATCATTTAGTCTACTATTGATTCCTTCTAGTGTATTTTTCATTTCAGTAATTGTAGTCTTCATCTCAATTTGTTGTTCTTTATATTTTCTAATTCTTTGTTTAAAAACTACTAACTTTTTGCTCTGTACATCCTTTCTTCTCCTGAGTTCTTTGATCATTTTTATGGGTAGATGAACTATTACTCTGAACTATTTCTTGGGTAGACTGCCTATCTTCACTTAGTTTTCTTCTGGGGTTTTATCTTATTCCTTCATCTGGAACATGTTCCTCTGCCTCCTTATTTTGTCTGAGTTGCTATTCGTATTTTTATGTATGTGGTCGTTTAGTTACATTTCTTGACCTTTGGAGAAGTGGCCTTTTTTGGAGACATTCTATGCGTCCCAGCAGTGCACTCTCCTCTTGTCACTCAAGGTATATGCTATTGAGTGTTCCCCTAAAGAGGGCTGCATGGGTCCTTCTGTTGTGGTGGGCTGACTATGTGAGTGGTCTGGTAGATTTGTTTGGCCCCTAGTCTGGTTGGTTGCACAGTTCCTGCCTTGTGCAGACGCTGCTGGTCACTTTTTAGTGGGGCTTGGTCATGAGGTGGCTGGTTGCAGAGCCCTAGTGGGTCCCGGGGCTAGTTCTAGTTCACTGGTGTGTGGAGTCAGGGTCCCAAAGACTCTTGAACTGTTGCCCACCCACTGGCAGGTGAAGTCCAATTCTGGGGCTAGTGCCAGACTACTGGCAGGCAGAGCTGGTTCCTGTAGTGTGGCTGCAGGGCCCGGGGATCCCAGAGTTCATTTCAGATCATTGGTTGGGGTGGGGGCTGACACAGCTGGGTATGGGGTTTACAGTGCTCCAAAGGTTGTGTTGGCCTGCTAATGGGCAGGGCCAGGGCCCAGCTGGTTCCAGGGAAGGGTCTGGCCCCCTGTGTTGTTGGACTTGTTCTGCAGGCTGTGGGATGGTAGTCTTCTTGCTTCTGGTGTGTGCCTCCTGGTGAGTGAAGCTGGTCTAGAGGCTTTTGCAGGCTTGCTGGTGGGAGGCAGGTGCCTGCCCACTGGTAGGTGTAGCTGGGTCTTGGCCCTCTGGTGGGCAGATCTGTGTCTAGGGGTGTGTCTAGAGGTGGCTGTAGGCTCAGGAAATCTTTAGGTAGCCTTTATGCTGATGGGTGGGGCTGTGTCATGCCCAGTTAGTTGTTTGCCCTGAGGAGTCCCAGCACTGGCACCTGGAGGCTGTTGGGTAGTGCCAGGTCTTGGCACTAATGATCCAAGATGTCAGCTGCCAGCAACAGCAATGTATTGAATACATGTGGTTGCATGTTCCCAATTATGTCTGCCACCCGCTGGTGGCAGCTGCAGCTGCCCCCCTTGCCTCTCCAGGAGATTCTCCAAGACCAGCAGGTAGGTCTGGCCCATGCTCCTATCAAATTACTGCTTTTTCCCATGTCCCAGTGGGTGTGAGATTTTGTGTGTGCCCTTTAAGAGTGAAATCTCTATTTCCCCTTGTCCTATGGAGCTCCTGCAATGAAGCCCCACTGGCCTTTAAAGCCAAATGCTCTGGGGGCTCATCTTCCTGGTGCCAGAACCCCTGGCTCTGGGGACCCTGACATGGGTCTTAGAACTCTTACTCCTGTGGGAGAACCTTTGCAATATAATTATTCTTCAGTTTGTGGGTTGCCCAGCTGGGGGTTATGGGATTTTATTATATCACAAGTCCACCCCTCCTACCCATCTCATTGTGGTTTCTTCTTTATGTCTTTAGTTGAAGAAGACCTTTTCTAGTAGGTTTCAGTCTTTTTCACTGATGGTTGTCCTGTAGATACTTGTGATTTTGGTGTGCTCGGGAGAAGAGGTGAGCTCAGGGTCTTGCTACTCCGCCATCTTGTCCCACTTGTCCTTATTTATTTTCTATTGGATGATCTATCCATTGATGAAAGTGGGGTATTAAAGTCCCCTACTATTATTTTATTGCTCTCTATTTCTCCCTTTAGGTCTCTTTATATTTACTTTATATATTTAGGTGCTCCTAGCTTGGGTACATAAACATTTACAAATTGAACATTCTCTTTTGGATTGATCCCTTTATCATGATGTAATGCCCTTCTTTGTTTCTTATTACTGTTTTTGTTTTAAGGTCTATTTATCTGATATAAATATATTTGCTCCACTTTCTTTTGGTTTTAATTTGCATGGAATATCTTTTTACATCCCTTTTCTTTCAGTCTGTGTGTGCTTACATCTGAAGTGAATCTCCTGTAGGCAATGTGTAGGTGAGTCTTGTTTTATCCATCCATTCAGCCACTGTATGTCTTCTGATTGGAGAACTTAGCCCATTTACCTTTGAAGTAATTTTTGATAGGTATATACTTACTCCCATTTTGATAATTATTTTCTGGCTCTTTTGTTGTTCCTGTGTTCCTTTTTCTCTTGCTCTCTTTTGTGATTTGATGGTTTTCTGTAGTGGTATACTTCGATTCCTTTCTCTTTTCTTTCTTTTTTTAAAAAATAAATGTATTTATTTATTTTTGGCTGCATCGGGTCTTTGTTGCTGCACGTGGGCTTTCTCTAGTTGTGGCGAGCAGGGGCTACTCTTTGTTGTGGTGTGCAGGCTTCTCGTTGAGGTGGCCTCTCTTGTTGTGGAGCACAGGCTCTAGGCACACGGGCTTCAGTAGTTGCAGCACGCAGGCTCAGTAGTTGTGGCTCACAGGCTTAGTTGTTCTGCGGCATGTGGGATCTTCCCAGACCAGGGATCGAACCCATGTCCTCTGCATTGGCAAGCAGATTCTTAACCACTGCACCACCAGAGAAGTCCCCCTTTCTCTTTTCTTTTGTGTATCTACTATAGTTTTTGCTTTGTGGTTAACATGAGGCTTACAAATGACGACTTATATTTATAACAGTCTATTTTAAATTGATAACAACTTAGGTTTGAATGCATTCTAATACTCTGCACTTTTACTCCCCATCCTGCCCACATTTTATGTATTTAATGTCACATTTATCTTGTTTATCCCTTAACTAATTATTGTAGTTACAATTATTTTGACTACTTCTGTCGTTTAACTTTCATACTAGCTTATAAGTGATTGATCCACCACCTTTTCAACACTAGATTATTCTGAATTTTACTATATATTCACCTTTACCAGTGAGATTTATATTTTCATATGTTTTTTTTTGTCAAACATTTAAGTGCCCTGTCATTTCAGCTTAAAGAAGTACTTTTATCATTTCTTATAAGGCTGGTCTAGTGGTGATGAATTCCTTTAACTTTTTCTGTCTGGAAAACTTTATCTCTACTTCATTTCTGAATGATAACTTGGCTGGGTAGAGTATTCTTCATCAGAAGTTTTTTCCTTTCAGCACTTGAATATGTTGTGCTACTCCTTCTGGCTTACAAAGTTTCTGCTGAAAAATCTCATAGTCTTATGGGGGTTCCCTTGAATGTGATAAGTTGTTTTTCTATTGCTGCTTTTAAGATTGTCTCCTTGTCTTTAACTTTTGACATTTTACTTATAGTATATCTTGTTGTAGGTCTCTTTGGGTTCATCTTATTTGGAACTCTATGGACTTCCTGGATCTGGATGTTTGTTTTATTCCCCAGATTAGGGAAGTTTTTAGTCATTATTTACTCAAATAAGTTTTCTGCCTCTTTCTCTCTCTCCTCCTTCTGAGACCCCTATAATATGAATGTTGGTTTGCTTGATGTTGTCCCATAAGTACATTAAGCTATCTTCATTTTTTTTCATTCTTTTTTCTTTTTGCTGCTCTGATTGGGTGAGTTACACTGCTCTGTGGATCTCTTTCTTTGCTCCATCTGGTTGGCTGTTTAATGTGTTTAGTGTATTTTTCAGTTCAGTTATTGTAGTCTTCAGCTCTTTGACTTCTATTTGGTACTTTACTACATTTTTCATCTCTTTGTTTTAGTGCTCACTGTGTTCATCCATTCTTTTCCCAAGTTCAGTGAACATCTTTATGATCATTAAAAAAAAATCTCTTTATCAGGTAAATCACTTATCTCCATTTCATTAAGGACTTTTTCTGAGATTACATCTTGTTCTTTCATTTGGAACATACTCCTCTGTTTTCTTCATTTTTCTTGACTCTCTGTGTTGGTTTCTATGTATTAGATAAAACAGACACCTCTTTAGTCTTGAAGGAGTGACCTCGTGTGGGACATGAACCTTATTGTTCAACACTGCCCTAACTCTTGGTTGTCTCTCAAACATTTGTGATTATCCATGCAGCCTATTTTAGGGCTCCCAGTAGTTGAGGGTGTGCCAAGACTTGTCAGTGTCCCAAAGGAGAGCTTCTCAGTCAAGGTTCACCTAGGTTCAAGCTGATTGGAAGCCAGACTCTCAGGTAGCAACTTTTAAAGTATGCAAATATATACATTCCTGTGGGACCACAAGTGTAATTCCTGCTGGCCACCAGAGCCAGGTGATAGAGAGGTGTCCCCTGGTGGCAGCTACAAAAATTGGGGCACCAGAGGAGGGTACACTCTCCTTTCTGGGAGATACTGGTGAGTTGGAGTGTGGCAGAGGGAGAGCACAAAGATGGCACTAACCAGCCTCTGTCTCTGGAGAATACCCCAGTAGGTCCCTAGATGAATGTTAAATTAGATGCCTGCCCCTTGGTCCAGTGCTTTGTTTTTTAAACAAACCTCTTTAAAAAAAACCTTTTATTTATTTATTTGGCTGCATCAAGTCTTAGTTGTGGCATGTGGGATCTTTTGTTGCAGCACCCGGGCTTCTCTCTAGCTGTGGTGTGGGCTCCAGAGCGTGTGGGCTCAGTAGTTGCCGCACGTGGGCTCTTTAGTTGTGGTGTGTGGGCTCCAGAGTGCACAGCTCAGTAGTTGAGGTGTGCAGGCTCTCTAGTTGTGGTGTGTGGGCTCCAGGGCACATGGGCTCAGTAGTTGTGGCATGCGGTCTCTCTAGGTGTGGTACTTAGGCTCTAGAGGGCACAGGCTCAGTTGCCCCATGGCATGTGGAATCTTAGTTCCCCAACCAGGGATCGAACCCATGTCCCCCGCATTGGAAGGTGGATTCTTAACCACTGGACCACCAGAGAAGTCCCCCAGTGCTTTAATATAA